>NC_066889.1:12239044-12609985 GCF_022985175.1 Labeo rohita | reverse complement strand
AATGATTTCTGAAGGATCATGTGACACTTAAGACTGGAGTAACAGCTGATAAAAATTCAGCTTTTCATCACAGGAATAAATTCTATTTTAAAGTATGTTAAAATAAAAAACATTATTTTATATTGTAAAAACATTTTGCAATATTACTGTTTTTTTTTTTTTTTTTTTTGTATATTTTTAATCAAATAAATGCAGCCTTGATGAGCATAAGAGACTACTTTAAAGACTACTACAAGTCTTACTGACCCCAAACTTTTGAACGGTAGTGTATATACTACTAGACAAAAGTTAGGAATAAGATTTTTTTTAAATGTTTTTAACACAAGTCACTTATGCTTACCAAGGTTGCATTTATTTAATAAAAAATGAAGTAAAACTGTAATATTGTAAAATATTATTACAGTTTAAAATCACTGAAATGCAAATTATTCCTATGAATTTTGAACAGCCATTACTTCAGTACTCAGTGTGACTTGATCCTTTAAAAATCATACCATATCTAATATGCTTATTTGGTGCTCTGTTACTATTTAGTTATTATTGGTACTCGGTTATTAAAAAGAGTTCTTAATATCAACGTTTAAAACATTTTTTGCGTAATATTTTTGTGGAAACCATGTTAGATTTTCAGGGTTCTTCTTTCTTTGATGAATAAAAAGGTAAAAAGAACAGAATTTATTTGAAATAAAAATATTCTGTAACACTAAATCAGGGTTTAGAGATTAATTTTTCCATTAAAGGAGAAGTCCACTTTCAAAACAAAGATTCACATATAATGTACTCACCCCTTGTCATCCAAGATGTTCATGTCTTTCTTTCTTTAGTCGTAAAGAAATTATGTTTTTTGAGGAAAACATTTCAGCATTTTTCTCCATATAATGGACTGCTGTGGTGCCCTGAGTTTGAACTTCCAAAATGCAGTTTAAATGCGGCTTCAAACGATCCCAGCCGAGGAAGAAGGGTCTTATCTAGCGTAACGATTGGTTATTTTCATAAAAATAATACAATTTTAATACTTTTTCATGTCAAACGCTCGTCTTGTCTTACTCTGCCTGGACTGTTTTTTCCGGTTCATGATAGTTATGGTATGTCGAAAAACTCCCGTCTCACGTTCTCCCTCAACTTCAAAATCATCTTATATCGCTGTTTTACCTTTTTTGTTAAGGGTGTTTGATCTTCTTTGCATGTTCACTTTGCAAAGACTGGGTCGGTACTTCTGCAGCAGTGTAGGATGATTTTGAAAGGTGAGGGAGAAAATACAATTGGAGTTTTTGACATACCCCATACTGTCTTGAGCCAGAATACACAGAGTTCAAGGAGAGCAAGACAAGATGAGCATTTGAGGTTAAAAAGTATTTGAATTGTATTTTTTAAATGAAAATAACCTTCCTCGGCTGGGATAGTTTACAACCGCATTTGGGATCGCTTGAAGCCGCATTTAAACTGCTTTTGGAAGTTCAAAATTGGGGGACCATAGCAGTCCATTATATGGAGAAAAATGCAGAAATGTTTTCCTCAAAAAACATAATTTCTTAAGACTGACGAAAGAAAGATATGAACATCTTGGATGACAAGGGGGTGAGTACATTATATGTGAATCTTTGTTTTGGAAGTGGACTTTTTTTTGTTTCTTTACATTTGTGAGGGCAATTTTTATATCACCTTGTTATTAAATCCATATTTTGTCTTTAATGTCACATAATGGGGGCCAAAACAAAAGTGTTTATAAAGTGTTTATAATTTTGGTCGGTGTATTTCACTGTATTTTCCACCAAATAAATGCAGCCAAAACCTGAACGTTGTAAGACTGTTGTTGTATTTTTCTATACAGCTATGCACCGAGCTTTTCAGATGGACCTGAGCAGGCTGCGTCTCGCTGCAGCACGGGCCTACGTCAAAGCCCTGGAGTCCAGCCTCACGCCCATGTCGGCGAGCCTGACCGAGCCGCTCAAGATGAACGCCGTGGTTAGTTAAGCAATTCTAAATGTCCTAACAAGATTACACCGGATGACTGATATCAATCTCAACTTCTGCTTCCTGTTTCTGCAAAGGTACAAGGGTTGGGCCCATCCTTCAAGCTCACGCTAAACATCCAGAACACTGCATCGAGCCGTCCGGTCATGAACCTAGCCATCAGTTTTCTGTACGATGAAAATTTGTACAGCATGAGGACAGCCTTTTTCAAGGTAATCTCAGCATGAACAGTTTGATAAGCACTATCCTCTTAATATAAGCTGATTTTGTGAAGTCAAGGATCCGTTTTACAGATAACAATGAATTGTTGTTTATCTTTAGATCCCCCTGCTGGTTCCAGGGCTGAATTACCCAATTGACACATTTGTGGAGTGCTTGAGTGACAAAGGCATCTCTGACATCATCAAAGTGAGACCCTCACCCTATTGTCCCACCCTAATTAGCTCTGGGATTAGTCCAAAAAAACAAAACCACTGTACCGTTTCTGATTTCAGGTGTTTGTGCTAAGGGAAGGAAAGAGCGCTCCTCTCCTCACCGCCCACATCAACATGCCTGTGAGTGAAGGACTTGCACTGAACTGAAAGCGAGTGGCACACGTCTAGCTGAGCTTCACAGACGTCTTCAACTCTTGCTGTGCTCCTAGCAGCAGTTAGGCTTCTTCGCTTGGACGGAGAGCTTTTCATCACAGGAGTTCAGAGAAGCTTGCGCTGGCCGTAGAGCCGGTGCTTCCTGTAGCTTAGATCAGGATTGAGGGAGGCGTTTCTTTACAGGTAATACCTCTGTACCTTTTAATGGCTAGTGACTGGAGCGTTCGATTGACAGCTGCGAGGCCTAGCGCTCCATAGGTCATATAGTTTGGATGTAAGAGACGTTCTGATGTTTATTTGTGGTAGTCATGTATGTTTGTATTTAAATGCATATTTATTCTTGACGTAATGATCACAGATGCTTTATAACGCAATTTTGAGGTTTTATTGACTCACCTTTGTTTTAATATATATTAAGAATTATTGCATAAACAAGGCAAAGTCTGTTTCAAGGCAACGTGGTAAGAAAAAGCTTATTCACTACTTTAAAAGCACACACAAATGAAAGGACACAAGGGTGAAAGGTCACAGGAGATGATCTCATATTAGAGCAGCACAGTGCTGTGGATGACTGACTGACTTCACTAAGCCCTTCATAACATTAAGGTTGAACCACTGATGTCACGGCCTATGTTCTTACCACCTTTCTGGGCCTTGAACATGGTAGTTGCACTGCTGTATGTGCAGGGTCAGAAAGCTCACGGGTTTCATCAAAAATTATCTTAATTTGTGTTCCGAAAATAAAGT
This sequence comes from Labeo rohita, assembly GCF_022985175.1. NCBI lineage: Eukaryota > Metazoa > Chordata > Actinopteri > Cypriniformes > Cyprinidae > Labeo > Labeo rohita. The sequence goes on along the minus strand of NC_066889.1, from coordinate 12,606,677 downwards.
TTTACTGGTTTGGAACGACATGAGAGTGAAGAATTAATGACAGAATTTTCATTTTTGGGTGAATCAAAAGGGGGTGGGGCTTAGAGAAAGGTCAGTTCATTCTTTCTATTTCACAATTATACTTTTAAGCTACAGTGACGCAAGTTCAAATGTTCTTTGGCTCAGATACTTTTTTTTGTCTTGCATGTAAACTTTACATACACTAATATTCAAAAGTTTGGGGCCAGTAGGATTTTTTTTTATGTTTTTGAAAGAAGTCTCTCATGCTCATCAAGACTGCATTTATTTGGTCAAAAATACAGAGAACAGTAATATTATGAAATATTATTTAAATTTAAATAACAGTTTTCTATTTTAAAGTATTTCAAAATGTAATTTTCAGCATCATTACGCCAGTCTTCAGTGTCACAAAAAAATATCATGCTCAAAAAAACATTTCTATTATTATCAATGTTGAAAACAGTTTTCTGGATTCTTTGAACAAAGTTTTAAAAAACAGCATTTATATGAAATAGAAATCATATGTAACATTATACATGTTTTAACTTTCACTTTTGATCAATATATGCATTCTTACTTAATGTAAAGTATTAATTTCTTTAAAAAAAAAACATTCTGACCCCAAGCTTTTGAAATGTAGTGTAAATAAATATATTCTGTTGGCTGTTGTCTCGATGTTTGCTTTCCTCTCATGCTGAATGAAAACTGTGAATCGTGCCTTACAGCTGAAAGTATGAGTCAGTCAGATACCCACTTCATACAGCTGAGGTTAGAGGAGGCATGTAGTAAAGAAGATTAGAGACAGAGGAAGCACTGAGGAAGAGGAACATCCATCTAAGTAAACATGGTAAGGGTGATCCACTATAAGAAGAAGGGAAGAAAACAAGGGAGGGAAAATGTTGCAGAGAAATGAAGAAGCATTTGCTATTAAAATTTTAATTTAAATTAAAATTTAATTTAATTTAAATACCCCCATGTCATCCAGGATGTTCATGTCTTTCTTTCTTCAGTTGCAAAGAAATTACATTTTTTGAGGAAAACATTCCTCAAGTGGACTTCAGTGGTGGCCAATGGGTTGAAGGTCCAAATTGCAGTTTCAGTGCAGCTTCAAAGGGCTCTACACGATCCCAGTTGAGGAATAAGGGTCTTATGTAGCAAAACGACCTGTCATTTTCTTAAAAAAATAAACGCTGGAAAAGTCTCACAAGGTTAGTTTGTCTGTGTACTTCGGTTAAAAAGGTAGGCTCTGGCTAAAAACTCTTTGTTAAGGGTGTTTGATTTTTTTTTTTGCGCATTTGCTTTGTAAACACTGGGTCGGTATGTCCGCATACGTCACGTGTGCGTGATTATGTAATGTATTAGGTCGAGCTAGTGCAAGATGAGCATTTGTGATTAAGAAGCATCTAAAATTTTATTTTTTTACAAAATGACCGATCGTTTGGCTAGATAAGACCTTTATTCCTCGGCTGGGATTATGTAGAGCTCTTTGAAGCTGTATTGAAATTGCGATTTAGACTTTGAGTCCCAGTGAAGTCCACTATATGGCGAAAAATCCTGGAATGTTTTCCTCAAAAACCTTAATTTCCTTTCAACTGAAGAAAGACATGAACATCTTGAATAACATGGGGGTGAGTAAATTTTCATTATGGAAGTATACTTATCCTTTAAAGGAGAAGTCCACTTCCAAAACAAAGATTCACATATAATTTACTCACCCCCTTGTCATCCAAGATGTTCATGTCTTTCTTTCTTCAGTCATAAAGAAATTATGTTTTTTGAGGAAAACATTTCAGCGCTTCTCTATATAATGGACTGATACGGTGCCCCGATTTTGAACTTCCAAAATGCAGTTTAAATGCGGCTTCAAACGATCCCAAATGCAGTTGTAAACAATCCCAGCTGAGGAAGAAGGGTCTTATCTAGTGAAACGATCGGTTATTTTAATAAAAAAAAGAACACAATTTATATACTTTTTAATGCCAAACGTTCATCTTGTCTTATTCTGTCTGGACTGTTTTTGTTCCGATTCATGACAGTTAGGGTATGTCGAAAAACTCCCGTCTCATGCTCTCCCTCAACTTCAAAATATATATTGCTGTTTTACCTTTTTTGTTAAGGGTGTTTGATCTTCTTTGCATGTTCACTGGGTCGGTACTTCTGCAGCGATGTAGGATGATGTTGAAATGATTTTTGAAGTTGAGGGAGAAAATACGATTAGAGTTTTTCGACATACCCTAATTGTCCTGAGCCAGAATACAGAGAGTTCAGGGAGAGAAAGGCAAGACGAGCATTTAAAAAGCATTTAAATTGTATTTTTTTAATGAAAATAACTGATCTTTTGCTAGATAAGATCCTTCTTCCTCGGCTGGGATCGTTTGAAGCCGCATTTAAACTGCATTTTGGAAGTTCAAAATCAGGGCACCATATCAGTCCATTACATGAAGAAAAATGCTGAAATGTTTTCCTCAAAAAACAATTTCTTTACGACTGAATAAAGAAAGACATGAACATCTTGGATGAAAAGGGAGTGAGTACATTATATGTGAATCTTTGTTTTGGAAGTGGACTTCTCCTTTAAGGACCAGTTAAGACCAACCTGGGTGAAGCTGAAGGTTACCAATCCATCTTCATCAGTGTCCATTGATTTAAATGTTTCTGTTGAAATAAAAAATGATCTCTTAACACATCAAGTCCTATTTTACAAAATATGTCTTAATCCTGCATTGAATTTCAGCAGGCTTCAGTAATTATACTGTAATAAAAAAAAGATTTTCTATTTCTCACACTTACTGAACATAGTCTCCAGGCGGATCAGACAAGACACAAAGCTGTCAAAATCCACGTTGAGGTCTGCTTTTGCGTAGCGCAGGATTATCAGCTGGAACAAGTTGTTGGTCAACTTGAAACCTTACAGAAGGTATAAATTCAAGAAGTCTGCATAAACACAGTACACTACAGTAATTATTGATGTTGTGCTATTTAAAGGGATAGTTCACTCAAAAATGAAAATTCTGTCATTAATTACTCACCATCATGTCGTTCCAAACCCGTAAGACCTTCGTTCACCTTCGGAACACAAATTAAGGTATTTTTGATGAAATTTGAGAGCTTTCTGACCCTGTATAAACGGCAATGGTATTACCACGTTCAAGGTGAAGGAAGGTAGTGAGGACATCGTTAAAATAGTCCATTTGACATCAGTGGTTCAACCTGAGAATATTTTTTTGTGCACATTTTTGTGAAAGCTCTCGGATTTCATTAAAAAATATCTTCATTTGTGTTCTGAAGATGAAAGGTCTTACAGATTTGAAATGACATGAGGGTGAGTAATTAATGACAGAATTGTCATTTTTGAGTGAACTATTTCTTTAAAGAGTGTTGCATGTGGCAGATACCTGCTGATTCTAGTGCCAGACGCATTTCATAAGAGCTCATTGTGCCGGACTTGTCCAAGTCAAACTTCCTAAACACTTCCTAGTGGTTTATTGGGAGAGAGACTGTCAGTATCTCTACTATCAGTCAAAAGTTTGGGGTCGGTAAGATTTGTAATGTTTTTGAGCTTATGCTGACAGTAATACTGTGAAATATTGTTCCATTTTCTATGTGAATATATTTTCAAATGTAATTTATTCCTGTAATGCAAAGCATTGGTATGTATTTGCAGCATCATTACTCCAGTCTTCAGTGTCACATGATCCTTTAGAAATCATTCTAATATGTTGATTTGGTGCTCAAGAATAAAAGTATTAATTACCAAAAAAATTGTCGACTCCAAACTTTTGAACAGTAGTGTTTGTCTAACATTTATATATACACCATAAAGTAAGTATAAAATGTTTCCACTGACAAGATATCGTTTGATCTTCTCCCAGAGCACATGGAAGTCTGTCAATCCCAGCTTTGCAGTGCCAGTTGACTTCATGGCAGGTCAAGGTTAGACTGAGACTTTAAAGCATACTATTCACAGTATCACCTATAAAAATGGACCACAAATGCTAATATTCTTGATTGTGGAGTCTTCAAAAGGATACATCCATAAGATTTATCATGCCTCGACAGGCTTCTTTGTCAAATCCATCTGTCTTTATATCTTTATCTGTAAGAAGAACAATCATAAGCACATTGATTGTGTGCTTACATCAGTTGATCCTTTCAGGGAATATTTGTTGTTAAATATGACTTCATTTGCAGGATATGCAGAAACATAATTGTGAAATTTGTTTATTTGTCTGTAAATGCACTCACGTTTGCCAACAACCCGGTTCAGAATCATCTGGAGTTTCAACACATTGATCTCCATTTCCTGTAGACCAGAGTGAGCGAGTCAATTAATGTATTGGGTGCTACAGCAACCTATGAACTCCTCCCACTTCCTGATGTCTTACCGGCCCTGCCAGCTTTGCAAAAAGCGCCTTGAAGCCCTCGTCAATGTCACTCTCCTGGATCGCAGGCTGGCATAGAAACAACACATTATTCAGCAGCAAAACTTCCCAGGATGCATCTGTGTGCAGTAATGTTAAAACATTTTACAGGAAAACTCACCTCCTCTGGTACATCTGCTGAAATTTCATCATCTAGCTCACTATAGATAAAAACAAATTCATCTTATTTTCTCTCAGCACTGTTTTAATGTGTGCTATTTTAATAGCTTTCACTAATAAGTCATTTAATATATAATAATGCTTTGTTCAATATGTATATATTAAATACTTTATATATTAGTGTGGTCAAATCGCAATCAATCACATCCAAAATAAAAGTTTGTTATGTAATATATGTGTGTGTATTATGTATAATTATATGTAAATACACACACACACATATTTAATATATATTTATATTTATATAATATAAATCTTATATAAATATTTCTTAAACATGTACAGCATAAACATTTTATGTAAACATTTTATGTTTTTTAACTTCTATAACTTGCAAACGTTTTTTCTAACTATATATATATATATATATATATATTTGAGATTTGAACTTATTTATATTTCTAAATATTTTAACATGAATTATTCCAAAAAAATATTAGCATTACAGAGCATTAATAAATATTCACAATGGATAATAACTACTAAATTATTATTAATATATGCTTATAAACGTATATAGCTTTATTAAAATATTATATTAACCAAATTCATTTTGAAACAGTTAAATTTCTTTTTATTCATACTTCTAACAATTTTAAATATTTATTATGATGCTCCATAAAAACATTATATTAAACAAATTCGACCAAATGTTCAATTGTTCATATCTCTAACCATTTTGAATATTTATTAATGGTCTGTAAAAATATTATATCAACCAAATTTGATCAAGTTTTCATTTATTCATATTTCTCACCATTTTGAATATTAATGCTCCATTAAAAGCATTATATTTACAAAATTCAATTGAATTTGTAATTATTTATTTTGCTAATCATTTTTACTATTTATTAATGCTTCATTAAAAACATATTAACCAAATTCAATCAAAATTTTCATTATTTTCATATTGCTAACTATTTTGAATATTTATAAATGCTCCATTAACAATATTATATTAAACTGCTTCAAAGTGGCATTAATTTATTGTATAACCATTTTGAATATTTATTAATGCTTCATTAAAAATGTAATATTAAATTTGAACACTTTTTCCATTTATTAACATTGTTAGTCATTTGTAATATTTTTAAATGTTCTGTAAAAAATATTATATTAACCAAATTCAATCAACTTTTAATTGTTCATATCTCTAACCATTTTGAATATTTATTAATGCTTCATTAAAAAAATATTATATGCTCCATTTAAAATATTATAACAAATTCAAACTAATTTTTATTTATATTGCTAGTCATTTGGAATATTTATTAATGCTCTGTAAAAATATTAACCAAATTCGATCTAATTTTCATTTATTCATATTTCCAAATGTTTTGAATATTTATAATATTCAATCACATTTTTAATTATTCATAGTGCTAATCATTTTAAATATTATATTAAACAACTTTAAAGTGACATTTATTTTGTAATATTTCTGAATACATATATATATATATATATATATATATATATATTAATGCTCCATTTGAAAAAACAAACATTTATTGCCAAATAGTCACTCACTGAGAGTCGGCAGCCTTTTCTGAGAAGACCCTCAGCACAAAGTCTCCTTCTTTCTGGGGCTCAAAGGTGGAGGGGACGATGATATATTCCCCCGCTGGCAGACAGAAACGAGAGCTCACCTCTCGAAGGTTGATGAAGAGCTCGGAACGAGCACTGGACGTGTGGGATAGGAAAAAATCCCGCTTCAGATGCACACCCACCCGGCCCAGATACTGACAGGAGAGGAGATTCGGATCACAACACACACTACACTATGTGTTGGTAATGGTTTACCAATATTAAACAATGCTGATGAATTTCATTTATCTGGCACACATCTCATACCTCGTCAGGGACCTGTAAGATTCAGAAATAAAGTTTAGTTTAGTTTTAAACATTGTTAAGTAATTATAAGTATGCATAATTTAGTTGTTTTTTGTAATCAATCACTTTTTTAGCAACTCACATTTCCTATTTGTTATTTATAGGGAACACTGGAGCTAGTTGTCACACTTTTTAGTGAATATTTCTCAAAGTGGGTTTATTTTTTGAAAGAAAGTCTATATGAAACATATCTTAAAGCCATGTAAGTATGACAAATGATTCGCCACACGCTCTCCGAAGTCCCAAACTGAATCAAATGATTCGTGATCCATGCTCTGGAATAAAAAGTCCCGATCTGAATAATGGTTAAATAAAATAATAACAAATGAAATTATTTAAAAAAAAAAAAAGTCCCGATCTTATAATGATTCGCGAACCGTCATTTCAGTTCAGGGCTCGGATCGCGAATCATTTAACTTGAATCAGAACGTTTCGCGAATCAGTAGATCAGAGACTTTAAATTGCAAATTGTGAATCATTTGATTTGAATCATTCAATTCGCGAAATGATTCACAAACCTGTTACGATCTAAATCAAATTATTAGCAATACGCGCTATGACGTCCCGATCTAAATAGAATGGTTCGCGATTTGAAATCCCTATATGAAACAAAATGATTCGTAACACGCGATCTGATTGAAGCGCTTCGAAATGGTGAATCATTTTGAGACACAGTGGTTTAACTGATTCAGTTTCGAAAAGCTCAGGTTTCCCCCATAACTATGTTCTTTTTAAAATCATTACAATTAATGTCAATTCGAAAATAAATGTCTCTTTTAATTTCATCTGGTTTTTGCTAGTGAATCGCTTGAAATGAATGATCGAAGTCACGAGTTTGAATCAATCGGAGCGGTTCCAGCATAGATGACTCAATTGATTTAGTTCATCTGTTGCTCTTTTCACGTCTTCAGCCATGTTTACACGACATTTTCAGTACTATTACCGGCTAAGCTCGCTGGTTTTATGACATTAACTGAAATAAGCAACACATGTATGATGTTTTTTTGAATTGTGTGAATTTTGCATGAAAAAAGGTTGACACTTATTTCATATACACATTGTCTTTCATAATTCAAGCACTTTTCAAGTATTTATTCAGGAATATTGCAATTCTCAATGGTTTTCCAGGCCTTAAATTACAAAAAGTCAAATTCAAGTACTTTAAGCACCTTGTACGAACCCTGGTGTGACAACTTGCCCCAGTCTTCTCTATAATACATACAAATATTTAATAAAAAAGAATTTGTTCAATGTACAAAGCATCTAGAAACGGATTGATTGTGATAAACACATTTCTCAACCCAATTAAATTACTTCTCAAATGAGTTTTGTACCTCATAAATGGCAAATCCAATCGTTTCCATGTCTTTGCCCTCTCTACGTAACTTCCTGCGATTCTTCTGCATCAGTGCCACTAGAAAAGTGCAGTCTTCTGGACTCTCAGTATCTGGCTCCTTCAAAACTACTTTAAACTGGGGATTGATCCAAAATGTTGCTGTGTAGAGAGAAACAAACTTTAATGTGAGAGTCTCACAAGCATCCTAAAGACTTTTGATGGAAACGTGCCTGGATAATTCCTGCAGCCGCCAGCAGTGCTTCCTCTTCTCCATTCACCAGGATACATGGCTGTGTTCCACTTCTTCACCTCGCTGCTTTGTAGCGCATCCGGCGTCAGGTTACAGATCTCCAGTCTGCTGAACTCTCGCATGAAGTCACTGAATGACATCCTGGGGGTGAACGATACTTATATTTAAAGCTTGAAGGAATAGTTCAAAAGATATTCTGTTAAATGTGGTTTTTGATCATACAATGAAAGTCAATGGACGCCTACTTAATTCTCCACCTGTTTAACTAGAAAAAGACGTAATATGCAAGTGAGGAACAAATGACATAATAAAGAATAATAAATTAAAAAAAAAAACACACATACCAGAATTCTCCATCCTCTTGGCAGTTGTGCAGACGGGACCTTACAGACTGGTCAATTTCACGCCATTCCCTTGACCTGAATTGACAGATGGTGATAGTGTTCAACAAAACTATTTGAAATTCATTATTTTAGGAATAATTTTGCCCATCCACTCTTTCTCTTCACATCATTCTCACTCGTCACTCCAGGGTCCCGTCCACTCCACCTCTCCCCAAGGGTTTCTGATGCGCAACAGCTCTGTGAGCTTTCCTCTGTACTTCACCTGGCCAACAGATTTACAGCTATAATAACAATAATGAGCTGTCTGTAATTGGTTGAGTTGTTTTTGTTAATGAAAATGCAGCACTCACCTCCTCCACTCCAGTGACGGAGTATGCGTGGCCTTTCACTAGTTTTTTAAATGTGATCGCCTCCATGTCAAAGAAACTTGTAATCTAAATGTAAATATAAAAATAAACTTTAGTGCTTTTTGAATGTATTTAAAAAAAAATTCAAGTATGAGAATATAAAGTTTGGTTAGCATGGCCCCTGCTGGTAGATACTGAAATTACACCATTTAAACCATAAATCGCTTCTCTTGATGGTCATTCCAAAATTATGTTATATAATTATATTATATTATATTATATATATGTATATATATATATATACACACACACATATAAAATATGAAAAATGAAACAATATTAAATGAAATTAAGAAAATGAACTAAACATGAATAAAATTTGAATTAATTTCAATTAAATTAAGTGTAAATAATTAGAATAAAATTTTAACAGTTATTTCTACATATTCATTAAAAAAAGTAAGAAGCATAAGTATTTTAAAATTTGTGCATGTTTACTATTACTCCAAATGTAATAATAAATTCAAATGTAACATTTTTAACCATTACAAATATTTATTAATTCTCAAATACAAAATGTAAATAAATTCAATCAAACTGCCATTTATTTATTTTTTATTTTAGAACAATGTTAAACATATAAATTAAAAAACATATTAATATATATCTTTATATTATATATAAAAAATTGTTAATATATGTTTATATTAAAAACCAATTATTTTTCTGACAAGTAGTTTGTAAATATAAATATATTGTAGAAACTATATATTATATTATATTATATTATATTATATTATATTATATTATATTATATTATATTATATTATATTATATTATCCTGTGGCCCTACATTGGATATTAAAAATCTAATTTAAAAAAATCAAATATTAATTTAAACATTTTAAAATACTTGAATACCTAAATATACAGTACAGTATTTCATTAAAATATTAAACGAAATGAATAAAAATTAAATAAATTTAAATTCAATTACTTTTAATAATTTTTAATTTAATTAGAATTTTTATTTTTACATATACATTAAAAATAGTTAGAAGCATGAATATTTAAAATTTGTGCAGACATTCCATTATTCCAAATTCAATAATAATTTAAATTCAACATTTCTAACCATTTTTAATATTTATTAATTCTTCAATAAAAATATTAAATCAGTTAAATCAAATGGTCATTTATTTATTTATTTTTACCAGTGCTCCTTTATAAAAATACACATTAAATAAACATATTAATACACATGTTTATATTATAAAAATCATTTGGTAATATATGTTTATATTTAAAAAAAACAATCATTTTTCTGTGTGGTCTGGAAGATTGATATTATATTATATTATATTATATTATATTATATTATATTATATTATATTATATATTCTGTGGCTCTACAACAGATTTAAATAATAATATTTAACAAAATCTCATTTTAATTTACTTACATGTAAACTACTAAAATACCCAAATGCACAGTATACAGTATATATAATTTATATATTCCAGTAATTAATTAAAAATATAAAACAAAAATCAACACAATCTGAATTAATATAAATAAAATTGTAAATAATTAAAATTAAAAATTGTATTTTTATTTCTACATACACATTAAAAACAGTTAGTAGCATAAATATTTTAAAATGTGCATACATTCCATTAAAAATATATTATTGAACAAATTCAATAATAATTCATTATTCCTAATCAGTTTGAATATTCATTAATTCTCCAATAAAATATTAAATAAATTAATTATTTATAAAAAAAATAATATGTTAATGATCCATTAAAAAAACATGAAATAATAATATTAATATTCATATATCAAGAACATGTTACTATACCTTTATATATGTATATATATATATATATATATAGACTACCGTTCAAAAGTTTGGGGTCAGTACATTTTTATTGTTTCTTTTTTTTTTTTTTTAAGAAATTAATACTTTTATTCACCAAGGATGTATTAAGTTAATAATTAAAAGTTTATTAAAAGTTAATAATAAATAATTTACATTGTTATAAAATATTTATATTTTGAATAAACACTGTACTTTTTAAACTTGTTATTCATGAAAGAATCCTGAAAACAAAAATCACAGGTTCCAAAAAATATTTGGCAGCACAACTGTTGATATTATCCAACATTGATCATTCTAATAATAAATCCGCATATTAGAATGATTTCTGAAGGATCATGTGACACTTAAGACTGGAGTAACAGCTGATAAAAATTCAGCTTTTCATCACAGGAATAAATTCTATTTTAAAGTATGTTAAAATAAAAAACATTATTTTATACTGTTTTTTTTCTATATTTTTAATCAAATAAATGCAGCCTTGATGAGCATAAGAGACTTCTTTAAAGACTATTACAAGTCTTACTGACCCCAAACTTTTGAACGGTAGCGTATATAAAAACAGTGGTTTGGAATTTGGATTATATATATATATAATATTAAAAAAATGTATTATATTACATTACGTTACATTACATTACATTACATTACATTATAGTATATTATATTACATTATATTATATTATGTGAATGAATTATATTTATTAAAGGGGTTTAATTGACTAAAAACATGGACTCCAGAGATTACAATTTTTTGTCTTGATTGCTTATGTTGTTCCTGAGCACTAACGTCTATGGAGCAGCCCATGAGAGAGCCTCTCTCCACAGCTCTTCTGATGATGCTGAAGAGGTTCGTTGGAGCTTTTTTCAGCTCATACATCTCTGTCACTCCGCCGGTGAAGTCCTCAAACCCCTCAGACGTGCAGCCTCCTGACAGAGCCTCATAGCAGCCATTCAACCTGTCACATACACAACAGCAAACACATTACACAAGCAAACAAGATCCTGGTCTCAAGATTACCCATGAAAGCCTTCTTACTTGGCATACGCCTTCTCCACCAGGGCGCTCCAAAACTCTGCTCCCTCCGCTGAGTGAACGAAAAGCAGCTTCCCGTCTCTGACAGGCAGACGGTCATCAATCACCACATCCACCCAGTCCCCAAACTGCCAAAACTAGAATCCAATAGGAAACATATCTTCTCACGTCACATCACAAGTATTGTAATTAAAAAACGACAACTCTGAAGATCTATATTATTAAACATAAAAAAGAGATATATTTTATAACAACATATATTTGATATATTTTAAAAATGCAATAACAATTTGTGCATTTCTCTTCTTGTGTAAACATCAGTACACTAGGTGCTTCTGGCTGTACTCCAAGTCTCTCTGCAGCTCTAATGCTCTGAACATTATAAGCATTCACTGAGTGACTGAGCCTAAATGGCTCCTGGCTGGAAAACAGAAGAGGAATTTGGCAGAGGCGAATTAAATGTGGCCATTTCATTTTCTGGGTGAGGCCTGTATATATAGTCACTGCAGCAGACAGGGTGGGCTGACGTTTAGGGACTGTTGCTTAATGTAGATCTGCTGAGCTATGGAGAATCAAATGGAAGTGGAACGGATCGGTTTACACGCTGCATTGAAGGGAAGGACATGTCTGGGATTTTTCACAAAACCAGGGTTTAGGCAATGTGGCAGAAAATTAGCTAATGGGTTTTAAATTTATTTATTTAAATACTTAAATATCTGTTTTCTTGTGTGACCGAGGGCTAAGATTACCTTTGTCTCCACAATGTCTTTATTTTATAAATAACTGTCTATATAATGAAAGGTGCCCTCAGTATTTTTGGCTAGGGATAGTTCACCCAAAAATTAAAATTCTGTCATTAATTACTCGTTCCAAACATGTAAGACCTTCGTTCATCCTCAGAACACAAATTAAGATATTTTTGATGAAATCCGAAAGCTTTCTGACCCTGCACAGACAGCAATGCAACTGACAGTTCAAGGCCCAGAAAGGTAGTAAGGACATTGCTAAAATAGTCCATGTCACATCAGTGATTCAACCGTAATGTTATGAAGCTACGAGAATACTTTTTAAATGCAAAGAAAACAAAAATAACGTCAGCAGCACCAGCATCGAAGACTGACACTGAACGGAAGAAATTGTTGAATAAAGGTGTTATTTTTGTTTTCTTTGTGCACAAATGTGTTCCCATAGCTTTATAAAATTAAGACTGAACCACTGATGGACTATTTTAACCAGGGTTCGTACAGATACTGTCAAGGAATTTTACTTTTTTGATTTTTAAGAACTTCAATCAGAGATGTCTCTTATCAAATAATGTCTTCTATTTCTAAAAAAAAAGAGAAATAAATAAAAAATATACTAATAAAACAAATGGCAAAAACAAAGCGCGGCACATGCAAAGTATTACTACTGAGGTAATACATAGTATACTGCACTTTTACTATAGTTACACCAACTATTGTACTATAGTCAATTTTCTTAAGATATTGTATTTGTGTATACTTTCTTTTTTATTTCATTGTTTTGTTTTTATAACTGTCCTGGCTTAATTGTTTGAAGTTTTCTACTGTTTAAGAAAAAAAATTGTGAAAAGACTCCGAAATAATGATTTGAAACAAATGATTCGACATACGCACTCAAAGTCCCGTTCTGAATCAAATGATTCGCGCTTCGCAAACCATGATTTTAGATCAGGACTCGGAGCGTGGATTGCGAATCACTTGATTTGGATCGGGACTTCAAATCACATATTGCAAATCATTTGATTTGAATCATTCAATTCACGAAACGACTCACGACCGTTCCAATCAAAAATAAAATTATTTGGAATATGCGCTCCAAAGTTCAGATCTAAATAAAATGATTCACGATATGTGATTTGATGTCCTGATCTGAATCAAATGATTTGCAAACCCGCACTGAAGCCCCTATCTGAATCAAATGATTCACGATCCGTGCACCGATGTTCCAATCTAAAGCAAAAGATTCACGAACCTGCTCCAAAGTTCTGATCTAAATCAGATGATTCACGACTCACGCTTTGAAGTCCCGTTCTGAATAATGATTCGCAAACCATCATTTCAAATCAGGACTCGGAGCGCAGATCACGAATCACTTGATTTAGATCGGGACTTCAAATCATGTATTGCAAATCATTTGATTTGAATCATTCAATGCGCTCCAAAGATTCGATCTAAATGAAATGATTTACGATATGTGATTTGAAGTCCTGATATAAAACAAATGATTTGCGACCCACGCTCCGAAGTTCCGATCTTCACGTGGATCGCGAATCATTTGATTTAGATCGGGACTTCAACTCGCGAATCGCAAATCATTTGATTTGAATAATTTAACAAACCTGTTCCAATCTAAATCAAATGATTTGCGATAAGCGCTCCAGATTCCCGGTCTAAATCAAATGATTCCCGATACACGATTTGAAGTCCCAATCTGAAACAAATGATTTGCGATATGTGATCCGATTGGAGCGCTTCCGAAACAGTGAATCATTTTGCGACACATTGGTTGACCTGATTCAGAGTTTAAAAAAGCTCCGCTTTACGCATAACTGTACGTGCTTGTTAAAATCATTACAAGCTGTGTCGAAATTCAGAAATGAACGGCTCTTTCCATCTTTTTTTTCTAGTGAATTTTTTTAAATAAATGACCAAAGCCATGAGATTGAATCAAAGCGGTTCCAGCCTAAATGACTCAATTGATTTGGTTAATTTGCTCCTCTTTTCGCGTTTTCAGCAAAAGCATACCGTTTACTCAGCGATTTTGTCAGTACTGCTTAGCTCTCTAGATTTTATGACATCAACTGAAATTGTCAAAAATCAACTGTTTTTTGAATTGCGTGGCTTTTACGTGAAGAGATATGCACTTACTGAAAAAACTAAACGCTTATTTCATAAACGTCTTTCAATAATTCAAGCACTTTCCAAATACCTCTTCAGGAATATTGCTAATTTCATGGGTTTTCCAGACCTTAAATTTCAAAGAGTCAAATTCAAGTACTTCAAACACTTTAAGCACCTTGTATGAACCCTGTTTAACAATGTTCTTTCTACCTTTCTGGGCCTTGAACGTGTCATTGTGTTGCTGTCTATGCAGGGTCAGAAAGCTCTCGGATTTCATCATCAAATAAAAAAAAAAAAATCTAAAAATCTAATCGCAATTAATGTTCCAAAGATTAACGAAGCTCTTACAATTTGGAATGACATGAGCGTGAGTAATTAATGACAATTGTAAAATATAACATTACATATAAATTTCCACATAATACATAAAGGTATTCATATACATGTGTATATTAACTATGAAATGTATTTCTTTGTGTACGGTGTTCAGTACCTGGAAGTGAAAGATTCCAGCATATTGCTGATGGAAGCTCTGGCCATGAGGCACAACCCGATGCAGCAAGGGTTCATTGAGGGTAAGGCACGCAATGGCTGCCAGCAGCCAACAATCCCCTACAATCAGTATATTATTAGTACATTATTGCATAATTAATATTAAACACAATAATTTGCACTATTGAACTAAATGCCACGTTTTTGAGTACTTTATTGTTTTTTATTCCATTTTAGTAGATGCTTGCTTTACCTAGAGCTCCTTGGCAGATGTCTGTGCGTGTGGCCCCATCTACGATAAAGTGTGGGTCAGTGCAGAACTCCTGGAGTACACAGAGAACACCTATGGGTCAGACAGGGCATAGAAATGACTGGAACATCTCTGCTTGATAGACTGACACATAGATATTATTTTGCAAGTAAAACACAGGGGTGAGTTAATAAACACAGATTTTCTTTTTTTTTAATTTATATATTTTGGGGGAAAATATTCCTGATTATGCAAATATACATGCAAATGTAAATATGCCAGCAAAGACTTTGCATAAATCATGTATGCTAACTGCTCTTACTAGGGTAGAAATCTTGGCCCACACACTCTCAGTTTATTCTTATTCTAATAGTTTGTTCTCACCGTGGGCCTCATCCAGCGAACACCTTTGGTTTTGGCAGAACCGGGGCCCAATTCCTTGAATCCTAAAGAAGACTGCTGAGCTGGGAATGTTTCATCCTCAAACAGACGTCTGCTTTGAAGGCAGCGAGTGCGCAAGGTTTCAAAATCTTGGCCTAAGAACTTAAGGGCCATGTTGTTCTGACCCAATCCCGCATTTCGATCCCATTCGCTCCTCAAACGGGCAGCGACCCCCATGGCACAAATTGGCTCCATCCTGGACACAACTGTCAAAGACACCCCAAAAACATGGAACACGGCTTCATTCATTCATGTATTTATTTAATTTATTTATTTATATTTTAATTTCTACCCCCCAAATTAACTATTTACAAGCAGACGTAATATAATATCCTTCCACCCATTATGTTTATATGGTTAGTGGTTAAATATAACACACATACAGCTAGTGTTGTTGCCAACCACCCATAAAGAGAGTGAAAACATTTGACAACATAGCTTTTAACATTTGTAAAAGTATTGCACATTACCTTAAAATGGCACTCTCCAAGTCCAGATATGATTATTCTTGCATTGAAGTCCTGTTCAGTTAACTAACATATTATGTTGGGCTTTGTCCCAGCATGTAAATGTTGCTGTAAGGGACTGCAGTGCGCGTGTGTGTAACACTCCCAAACGTTACTATTTACTATGTGACGAGCAGTTATATTCCTCCAGAGGGCGCAAGGACCCTAAAAAAGATCAGAATACTGCATACCGGAGACATTTGTACATTAATATGTTTACATTATATTTTAGTCTACAAATTCCAAGTACTAATACATGACATACAGAGTCAAATAGCCCGAAATAACCGCTATTAAATGTTTTTTCTCCCCTCAATGAATTACTGAATAACCAAACGACTGTGATTGGTCCATCTTGACAAGCGCAGAGAAAAGTAACAGGTTACATGTGACAACGTCGTTGCTGTGCAGCGGTCTATACGGTATTTTAATATACATTAATTTGGAAAACACATTGTGAAGAATTTAAATAGTTCAATTAAAATTAACATACCAGTTAAATTAACACAACAATCATTATTTAAATTTCACAGTACCTGACTAGCCGGAGACAACATTTGAGCCACGCCCAATTTTATTGCATATTTAATGACTGCGGCGAAGTTTCTTCTCAGTTGGCCAGCCACATAACATGCGTATACATAATGATTTTTAAAATAAGTTAGACTTAAATGTGGATTTACTACCATCTACAGGCAAAAACAGGCACATTTTCTTAAAGGACCAGGCAGCAAATGGGTAGATTTATGATTCTACATTTTTATTTTGCTTTATAATTTAAAAAACAAGCTGTATAAACTTAAATATCTCACCTACCGACTATGAATCAAGCATTATAAATGCCTTCCAGTTTGTAATATAATAAAATCAAAGTATTTCTTAATGCCCAAAAGGGGGCAGCAAAGAGCTGCAATAATGTGACTGTCACCTGATTGTGGTTTTAAATGACCCATATTTAAAATCTATAGGGACACACACAGAGAGAGAAAGGGAGAGAGAGAATTAGAAGCATCTTGTCCTTTGATGGAAAGCTTGATTATCTGCTGTCTTCAGAGCTATGTTAGATTTTAAGCATAAAAGACAACAACATCCTACATGTTTGATTCTGGTGCCTGATTACTGTGTATATGAGAGCTCACTTTAGACTAAAACAAACATGCATTTAACTCAGTCCTGTTTTGTCCTTGATTTTGCTTGTCATGCATCCAAAATTAAGGTAGGCTATATTTGGGAAGTAGAAATGTGTAGGAAGTGTGTTGCACCAGTGTACTGTATAGTAAAAACACAGCTTTTAAAATCTCCAGGACGGTCTTAAAAAATAGAGCAGACGTTATAACCTTTGGGGAATACGTGTTTTCAGTTTCAGCTTTATCCAAAAGGATTAAAATGCAGAAAGTGTAAGGAACTCGGGGCTCTTTTTGATTAATCCTTGGCAGTCTTCATGTTTCAGGACTTGATGTCATGAAACTTCACTTCTCTCTGGCTTCAATCTGTCAGGGAGAGATAAACTACAAACGGTGCCAGCGTGGGTGGCTGCAGTGTTTTAGGAGCTGCCACTACCATAATAGATTCAAGTGGGTTGTGTTTAAAAAAATACATAGAAAGAGAGCAACAGAGGGAGATAAAGATAAACTTATGATTTAATATGTTCTGTCGTTTCAAACAGTTTCAGCTGAAGTGACAGTCTAAAACATTTAAGATGGTTTGCTGATTTAGCAAGTGGCCAAAACCAGGTCAGGGTATCATCTTAGACCAGCAAGCCCACTTAGATCGGTTTGCATGTTAGTCTCAGTCCTAATCTGAAATTAAGCTATTTTATTATACAGTGCACATGGAGAAGGTGAAAGCTGATTAATACCGTGCTAAAATGACAACTGCAGGTGATCTTTGTTAATCAAATACACTACCAGTTAAAAGTTTTTGAACTGTAAGATTTTTAATGTTTTTAAAGAAGTCTCTTCTGCTCACCAAACCTGCATTTATTTAATTTATTTAATTTATTTATTTAATCTAAAATACAGCAAAAACAGTACAATTCTGAAATATTTTTACTGTTTAAAATAACTGTTTTCTATTCGTAATATATTTTAAATTGTAATTTATTCCTGTGATTTCAAAGCTGAATTTTTAGCATCATTACTCCAGTCACATGATCCTTCAGAAACCATTCTAATATTATGATTTGCTGCTCAAAAAACATTTTTTATTATTATTATGTTGACAGCTGAGTAGAATATTTTCAGGTTTTCTGATGAATAGAAAGTTCAGAACAGCATTTATTTGAAATAGAATTTTTTTGTAACGCTACAAATGTCTTTATCACCACTTTTGATCAATTTTAAAGCATACTTGCTAAAGTATTAAATCAAATAAAATTAAAATTAATTAAATTAAAAATTATACTGAAGCCAAGCTTTTGAATGGTACAGTGTAAAATGTTACAAAAGCTTTTTATTTCAGATAAATGCTGATCTTTGGATCTTTCTATTCATCAAAGAATCCTGAAAACTGTTTTAAATATTGATAATAATAATAATAGTAATGATGCTGAAAATTTAGGTTTGATCACAGGAATAAATTACATTTTAAAATATATTCAAATAGAAAACAGTTATTTTAAATAGTAAAAATATTAACATATTTAATGGTTTTTGCTGTGTTTTGGATCAAATAAATGCAGGTTTGGTGAGCAGAATTCTTTAAAAACATTAAAAATCTTACTGTTCAAAAACTTTTGACTGGTAGTGTATAAATAATGAAAATAAATATGATTCCACAGATATTAATATCTACATAATGTAGCTGACAAATGCGACAGCTGCTACTCCATCTACGCACTAACAAAGTAAAACATTTTTTTGAGTAATCAAAATTATTAAAAAAATCAATTAAATACACAAATGAAACATAATGTGCTCATAATTCCTTAGCTGCAGCTACTTGGTAAATCAAATGTTTTAATTAATCTCATAATATAATATCATATATCATATAATATGTATGTATTTAAAAAAAAAAACACCACAGATCTGTTATTTCTGTTTTGTTTCTTATTTTGAATAGCCTGCTGAGTTTATTATTAGGGGACCTTAATTAGTGCTCTACAAACCCAAGCGACGCGTTCACTTTTGTTGCGTCGCGTCGCGTCTCTCGTACGTGGGTCTTTAAGGAGAGGCGTTGCTTTTACTATATGTTTCTAAAGAAAAGATTTCCGCTTCCTGCTGTTGTTTTAAACGCTCAGTTGATCACAAGCTCATCACAAGCTGTGAGCTGGACTGATAGCAGCAGCAGCAGCAGCAGCTGAGTGAATCTCCAATGAGTTCACCGCCGAGCGGAGGCGGGAACGTTAAGAGGCTCGTGTCAGGAAAGTGTCATCATCTGAACAGACTACATGCACGAGTGAGTGTCTAAACTGACCGAGACCGGTCCGACAGCACAGATCCCGAACACTTCAGCATGTCGGAGCGAGGAGGGCTTCAGCAGCGAGCGGGAGCTCCGTCTCCCCACTTGCAGCCTCTCAGGACGGCCACGATTTCTTCGAGTCGCCCGGTTCAGATGAACCTGTTCGCGACGTGGGAGATTGACAGCTCCTCTCCCAGCTGTGTGCCCAGGTATGCCGCTTCTTTACTTACTAGTAGACATCCACTTTTTTGTACAGCCGCCAATAGAGCTACTTTGTACCAGAGTAAATAGTTAATCCAGATCACGCCGCACTGGAGATCACATGAAACAGTGGTTTCTTACTTTAGACCCGAGGTTTTCAACCTTTAACACACCCAGAGACTCTGCCAAGCCGTTTAAACATTTATACATGCTTTATTTTACCTGTAGTTGGCTTATTTTACGAAATTACGATTAAGTAATTCAATAGTATCTACTGTCTTTGTCAAGTTCACGTGTAACTGTTAATTAGATACTAGTGTTTAGTTCATTAGGAGTACTGTATAGGCTAGTCACAAATACTCATTCATCATATGCAGATATTAAAGAAGTCCACTTCCAGAACAACAATTTACAGATAATGTAGTCACCCCCTTGTCATCCAAGATGTTCATGTCTTTCTTTTTTCAGTCGTAAAGAAATTGTGTTTTTTGAGGAAAACATTTCAGGATTTTTCTCCATATAATGGACTGCTATGGTGCCCCGAGTTTGAACTTCCAAAATGCAGTTTAAATGCGGCTTCAAACGATTCAAAATAAAAGTTTAAACCCTCACTCTACGTTTACACGTTTTGATGTCCACGTATTTAATAAATTACAGTGGCTGTAGCTTTTCTATGATAAAGAAATGGCCAAATATTAAAGATTAAGTGGACATTTGAATGAAATGTTGCTGAGCCAATATTAAACAAGGATTAGATTGTGTAGTAAAGTGTACAGATAATTTACAGATAATGTACTCACCCCCTTGTCATCCAAGATGTTCATGTCTTTCTTTCTTCAGTCGTAAAGAAATTGTGTTTTTTGCAGTTTAAATGTGGCTTCAAATGATTCCAGATAGGAAGAAAGGTCTTATCTAGCGAAACGATTGGTTATTTTCATAAAGAAAATACAATTTAAATACTTTTTAATCTCAAATGCTGGTGCACTCTGTGTATTTTGGCATCGTTGTGGAAGTTCCGACCCAGTCTTTGCAAAGTGAACATGCAAAGAAGATCAAACACCCTTAACAAAAAAGGTAAAACAGCGACAGGACGATTTTGAAGTTGAGGGAGAGTTTTTCGACATACCCTAACTGTCATGAGCCAGAATACACAGAGTGCAGGGAGAATAAGACCAGATGAGCGTTTGACATTTAAAAAGTATATAAATTGTATTATTTCTATGAAAATAACCAATCGTTTCGCTAGATAAGACCCTTCTTCCTCGGCTGGGATCGTTTATAGCTGCATTTGGGATCGTTTGAAGCCGCATTTAAACTGCATTTTAAAAGTTCAAACCCGGGGCACCATAGCAGTCAATTATATGGAGAAAAATGCTGAAATGTTTTCCTCAAAAAACATTATTTCTTTACGACTGAAGAAAGAAAAACATGAACATCTTGGATGACAAGAGGGTGAGTGCAATAATTGTAAATTGTTGTTCTGGAAGTGTTGTTCTCCTTTAATTATTTATATGCGTGTAGGTTACATACATGCGTAAATGCTGCTACACAAACTGTTATTATTTACATGTGTGGAGCATTTCAAACTCCATCTCTGCATATTTCTGTGAGTTTGGGTTTTATAACGTTCATCTGGTAATGCACATAACTTTTACATCAGATTTCTTAGGTAAATCATTTATAAACCTACACAAACACAGGAGAATATATTATCTTTCTCAATATGCTAACTGTTCATCGCAATTTCAAAATAAAAGTTTAAACCCTCACTCTAAGTTTACACATTTTGATGTCCACGTATTTAATAAATTACAGTGGCTGTGGCTTTTCTATGATAAAGAAATGGCCAAATATTAAAGATTAAGTGGACATTTGAATGAAATGTTGCTGAGCCAATATTAAACAAGGATTAGATTGTGCAGTAAAGTGTAAAAACAATCGTCAGGCCATTGGCGCCCTCTGCAGGTATTTGTTATAATGCTTAATGTGCATTAGCGCTAATGTTTATAATACATTATGTATTTTAACAGTTTTGTTCAATAAAACCATATGATTTCTTGCTTTTGCTATTTTATTTTAACTAATAATTATTGACTCATTGCTATTAATTGCTGTTAAACATACAAAGACCTCTATGTATATTAAGTCATTTTAAACGCTATTGTTCACTTGTGTCTATTTTTATTACAAAAAAAAACAAAACAAAACAAAATAATCGTTAGTGAAAGCCCTACAAGATAGCGGCAATGATTGTAATTTCTGTTTGTTTTTAAAGCGACGTGACACTCGCATTCAGCGTGTCAGCCGTTAAGCGATGACTGCACCCGGGTGACGTCACCTTGCACCTCAGATACAAACGAGCCATTTTCTGAGAGTTATTATATAAATGCTTTTTTACTGATGATGAGGACATTTTAAGTTATAAAACTGCCAGGAAGTATTAAGCATAAAATAACCTCTTCTATGTCAAAAGATCAATAAAACTTTGGTTTCTCATGTCATGACCCCTTTAAATATTAATCCAATTTTATAGCACACTTACTATTATATAATTTATATATTACTATATATATATATATATATACACTCTTAGGGGGGTTACTGGTTAAAACAAAAACACTCTTTTAGACAATTGACACCAAGCTGATAAATAAGTACTGACTGGAGCAGTTCACTAAAAACAACACATTCTATATAGGGCATCATTAAATTTGAAGAGTGAAAATGTCATCCAAACTTGTTGCTGCAGTAAAAACTAGAGCAGAATTTTTTTTTTTAATAATGCATCTCCTCTGTATAATGGAGGCATATGCTGTTTACTATTTGTGCATATTTAGCCTCATTACATCCATGAAGCGTTTGTGATATGGAAATGTTAT
The DNA here is from genome assembly GCF_022985175.1 of Labeo rohita. Classification (NCBI taxonomy): domain Eukaryota; kingdom Metazoa; phylum Chordata; class Actinopteri; order Cypriniformes; family Cyprinidae; genus Labeo; species Labeo rohita. The sequence continues at coordinate 12,583,952 of NC_066889.1, read as the reverse complement.
AGGAGGGGCTTTGGATGCTTCATGCAAGAAGTGCAAGAGAAAATGGCTATGAAGCCAAGAGGCTGAGTGTAATAAGAGCAGCCAGCAAAGAAGAAAAGCATCAGTAGTGACAGACGCTAGGAAAAAGAGCTATGAAGACATTATTAATCTTGTGTCTTTCTTCATCACTGGCTCCACAATGCTTTCAAAGGCTTTTTGAGACTGTCTTAGGGGTTTAATTTCTTACTTTGTACTTTCCATTCAACTACATCAGTAAGATTATTACAGAGGGTAAAGTCTAAATTGACATCGCAGCATATTGTCCCATTAGAATCTTGCATAAGATTACTGTAAGGTGAGATGTGCATCTGCATCGCCCCTCCTCTCCCAGTTTCATTACCTATGTGCTCTAGAGTTACACTCTAATGCACAGGGACTGACTTGTAAGTGAATTAGATCCAGTTCAATATAGCTCACTTTGAAGAGCGGACTGCTATTATGTATTAATGTGTTTTCTTGGTTAGCTTACATGAGATGTTGCTTTTAGGTAATGCAAGGGCATTGAACGACACCTGTAGCTTAGAAATGAAAGCTGATTGTAAGTCAAGATATTTAACAGTATATAGTGTTTAAGTAATGTACAATGTACAGTTAGAGGCCTAGGACAGTTGCTCGTCCTTGTAATGCCATACTATGTGTGACCATATGTACCCCCAGATGTGTTCAAGAAGTGCTTTGGGTGGAAAAGTGAAGTAACATCTCACCACAATGACTGGCAAATCTTTCTCAGTCCATTAAGATGAGATGCACTGTAGCACTCCACTTATAGCAGCTGGTGGACACACCACATTCTGACTGCTACTTTTGATATTGACTCCTACACTGTTCCTACACTATTTCATTCCTCTTTGTGTAACGTTTGGCGAATTTGTTCTGTTGTTGTTAGGTGTTGAATCTTTTTACCTTCATATACAGATTTACACCAATATTTAAGAAGATGAGAACAAACAGTTAAAAGTGGGAAGATATTTTTCTTCCCCCAAGTTTATGTATGTTATGAATGCACCAGTGTTTTGGCCGATACTGATTACTGGCAAATACTTTGGTGCATTACATACAGCTGAAGTCAAAAGTTTACATCTTCCTTTCAGAATCTGCGAAATGTTCATTATTTTACCAAAATAAGAGGGATTATACAAAATGCATGTTATTGTTTATTTAGTATTGACCTGAATTACACATTCCACATAAAATGTTTACATCTACCTACATCTAAAAATGACCCTATTTAAAAGTTTACATCCCCTTGATTCTTAATATTGTGTTGTTATCTGATAGATGATAGATGATGATAGGTGATAGATATTTATGAGTCCCTTGTTTGTCCTGAACAGTTAAACTGCCTGCTGTTCTTCTAAGTTCCACAAATTCTTTGGTTTTCCAGCATTTTTGTGTTTTAATTCTTTCCAACAATGACTGTATGATTTTAGAGATCGATGTTTTCACACTGAGAACAACTAAGGGACTTGTATGCAACTATTACAGAAGGTTTAAATGCTCACTGATGCACCAGTTTTTGAATTTGAAGATCAGAGTAAATTTAACTTATTTTGTCTTCTGGAAAACATAGAAGTATCTTCTGTAGTCTCTAAAGGGCTGTACTAAATGAAATAAATTTGAAATTTAGGCAAAATAAGAAAAATGTACACATCTCCATTCTGTTCAAAAGTTTTCACCCCCGGCTCTTAGTGCTGTCAGTGCTCATCAGTGAGCATTTGAACCTTCTGTAATAGTTGCATATGAGTCCCTGGAAAACCACTGAATTTGTGGGACCTGAAGGATTTTTCTGAAGAACCGTGGCCAGTTTAACCATTCAGGACAAAAAGGGGACTCATGAGCAACTAACATCATACAAAAAAAAAAAAAAAAAAAAAAAAAACACAGCTATGGATCATTCAGGTAAGAACACAGTATTAAGAATCAAGGGGATGTAAACTTTTGAACAGGGCCATTTTTTTTATAAATTCAGGTCAGTACTAAATAACATGCATTTTCTATAATCACTCTTATTTTGGTAAAATAATTAACATTTTGCAGATCTTGAAAGGGGGATGTAAACTTTTGACAGAATTAGTGCAACATCAAAGTCAACATCTTGAAAATATGTGTCTTTTCCCACAAATTTTGTATGTATGCAAATTGTATAATATCTAAGGTACACATGTCTAGTAATTCTCATATTGTATTTTCAGAAAGTTTTGGAATATTAGTCCTCTCCCAAAATTTGTTACTACCGAAACACAGTAAGTATAATTTAATAAGAAGGGTTACATTGACCTATTAAGACTTTCTTCCTTGTAAATCTATTTTTTGATATTTTTATTAAAAAGTTTTCAGAGGTAAATCAGTAACAATTACAATTGTAAGAATATTCCATGTAGGGCTGTAGCTATCGATTATTTTAGTAATTGAGTATTCTACCGATTATTCCATCGATTAATCGAGTAATCGGATAAGAAGTAATTTTCTTTGTTAAAGAGCAATGCCAAATATACAAGAGAAAATAAAATAGGTCTCTTATTTTTTTCTCTTTTTCTCTAATTTTTTTCCTTTTTAGAAGAATAAACTTTTTATTGCTAAAAATTGCAAACATTAATAACCATGAAAACTAAGCCCATTTAATGCATTTATATGCCAAATAACATTCAAAATGCATATATATATATATATATATATATATATATATGTATGTGTGTGTGTGTATATATATATATATATATATATATATATATATATGTATGTGTGTGTGTATATATATATACACTACCATTCAAAAGTTTGGGGTCAGTAAGACTTGTAATAGTCTTTAAAGAAGTCTCTTATGCTCATCAAGGCTGCATTTATTTGATTAAAAATATAGAAAAAAAACAGTAATATTGCAAAATGTTTTTACAATATAAAATAATGTTTTTTATTTTAACATACTTTCAAATAGAATTTATTCCTGTGATGAAAAGCTGAATTTTTATCAGCTGTTACTCCAGTCTTAAGTGTCACATGATCCTTCAGAAATCATTCTAATATGCGGATTCATTATTAGAATGATCAATGTTGGATAATATCAACAGTTGTGCTGCCAAATATTTTTTGGAACCTGTGATTTTTTTTTTTTTTTTTTTTTTTTTTTTCTTTCATGAATAAGTTTAAAAAGTACAGTGTTTATTCAAAATATAAATATTTTATAACAATGTAAATTATTTATTATTAACTTTTAATAAACTTTTAATTATTAACTTAATACTTCCTTGGTGAATAAAAGTATTAATTTCTTAAAAAAAAAAAAAAAAAGAAACAATAAAAATGTACTGACCCCAAACTTTTGAACGGTTGTGTATATATATATATATATAATACAAAAATTAATTTCACATTACTTTAAAAAAAGGTAAACATTACAACCTAAAACAAAGGCATAAGTGAAGAAATTGAGGCATTTAGATGTTTAATTTAGCTCAGAGGGACATGAATGCATTTAACTTCCAGTTACAAATGCATAAATAATATTTTGTTATTTTAAACAAAACATTGAATACTGATAATAAATTTAAATGTGAAATCAAAACCGCCAGTAGGTGGCAGTAAGTCGCTGTTAAGTGAGTGAGTCATTGCGATTGAACTGAATCATTTAACGGGTGATTCATTCAATAACGAAACACCGTCATGTTGCTCGAAGACGCAAAACAGTGCTGTGGCGGTGTTTGAAATGATCATTTGTTGGCGAAATAGAGCAGAATCAGGCAATATGCTGTCTAAAACGTAAGTGTCTTAATATTAACTTCTTGTTTATTGATGAACTGTTGGATAAAATCAGTATCGCATCTGTAATCATGCTGAGGCACTCTTCGTTTGATATTGTTTCTAACTTTCTGTGTCACAGAGAGAGAATGAGACAACATAAATAGCACTTAGTCTTTCACAAAACATAGCTAATTTAGGGACTTCGTAATTAACCATCATTAATTTACAGTCTTAAATATGTCCAGCGTTTATCGGTTTGTGCCTCAGTAATGATAGTCCGTGGGGAAACACGGAGGTTTTTTTTTTTTATTCGATTTACTCGAGGAATCGTTTCAGCCCTAATTCCAAGTGTGATTTATGAAATTTGTTGAATTTTGCATCCAATTTTTCTATGTAAAAAGCAAAAAGTTGATTTTACTGATTTTAAGTTAAGGATTCGTCCGTTTGAATATACATTGAACCAAACACTATCATAGCATTTTCGCTGATAATTCAATATACTTTATTTTTAGACAAAACATCCAATGTTTTGGTCGTGACAGCTCAATTTCGGTATTGATAGTAATGCTTTGATAGCACACATCACATTACAGAATTTTAATTTGCAAACTAAACCACTACAAAAACATACTAAAATACTAAAAATTTGCATAACTGTACTTAAATTTTGTTTATTTCCCTAAATAAAGGATTATGTGTTCCCTTTTGTCCGAAACAATGATTGTAACTTACAGTAGTGACAATTTTAGATACTTTTGGGCCCAGCTCAAAGATGCTAATCAGCACTAGCTAATTTCTGAACAGTTGTACTAACTAACTAAATTTTATGGAATGAAAAAAGTATATTTAATGTTACTTTTATCATAGTCTTCATAGTGGCTATGAGATTAGATATGCATGTGTATTTAATTTATTAAACATTCATGACCGTGTTCTCCTGGCATTGTGTAAATCTACAACCTGTCACAGAAACTCAATAAGCCCACTGCTTGAGTGCTGTGTCACTCTGAGATTTATCCCCTAAATCTAATATCACCAATGCAGTGTTCTTGACTTCAAGCCAAAAACATCTCAGAACACCTTGTGGAGACGTATCAGAGGACAACCCCGTTTTTGGGACATCGCATTCTTTGTCTGTTACCAGTTTACGTCAAATGTCCTGTCTATTTGAGGTATAGAGATGAATTTAAAATGGTTTTCACTTCAGGATCAGTTGGTAGCTGTCCTTAGATAGCCAGCTGGATATTGAATCTCCAGTCATGTATTTTATAGATGGATAGCTCAGTGCAAAAACGAATAATCTGACTCACCCTCATGTCGATCCAATCACCTGTGCTGATTTAAGGAAGCAGCTTTTCCGTATCATGACCTTTCATAATGATGTTAAGCTCCAAAAAGGACATAAAAGCACAAAAGGGCAGAATGGAAAAAGAAGTGTGTGTTAATTATTTAAAAAAATATCCTTTTGTGCTCCACAGAAGAAAAAACAACAACAGCATATGGGTTTGGAACAACGTGAGGGCCATAAATATCAATCCCTTGAATATAAGGCACATTTAAATTTGTAACTGTGTCTGACAATGACATATATTAAAAACCATCATGGCACTTCTCAATCGCAGTATGAAAAGGTCGCAGTTGTTGTGTGGAATTTTAAGAGAAATGTCAGCCAAAATTGCATCTGGGATTTAAGGCCAAAATGTCAACTGTGTGAGGTAAACTTGATAAGCCGGCTTGGGGACAGATTATTCATTCAGCTGCCATAGCAACTTGTCCTCAGAGCAACTTGAGCATCTCTCTCTTGTTTTCTCTTGCAGACTTCTCAGTCTGACTCTGAAAAAATTAGTGATTTTGAAGGAGCTGGACCGAGATCTCACTTCGGTGGTCATTGCAGTTAAACTTCAGGTAAAGTTTGTTTTACTGGTTTGCATCACTTGAGTATAAATCTGTGTTTAGGTGACTAATGAGTTTAATTGTCTCTTTAGGGTTCAAAACGCATTTTGCGCTCAAATGAAATCATGCTGTCTTCTGCAGGCCTTACTGAGACTGATCTTCAGCTGACCTTCTCTCTTCAGGTTTGCTGTTTGAGTGCATTTTGGATGAGATTAGAACTAAATTGTCATTTGCAGATTTAATGTTACGTTGTTATAGTTTTGTTTTGATGTAACTTATCGGAAGTCCCTAAATGACTTTTCCCATAATGAATGAAATCCAGTTAATGTTACATTTTGCAGTACTTTCTCCCTTCCATTTTGTCTTCAGTACCCACACTTTTTGAAGAGAGATGCCAACAGACTTCAGATTATGCTTCAGAGACGCAAGAGGTACAAGAACCGCACTATACTGGGCTATAAGACCCTCGCGCTAGGGATGATAAATATGGCTGAGGTGAGGAACTGCGAAAACACTACGAAATCCAGTTCAGCTGCATTTTTGTGTAATTCTAGACTGCTTGTGTGAATCTTGTTTAAAACCACACATTTCGACAAAGGTTTGAAAGTGTTATCAATTTTGCAATAAAATGCTGCTGTACGAGGAGGTGAGAACGTTTTTTTGTGCTTAAGTTTTATATCACTTTAATGGCGTTAACAGTACTGAAACTTCTCACAGATGCACAAAAATCCACGCAGGTCATATTGTATGTGTGATTTAATGCCCAAATAAATGCCAAGACATTTGTATTTGTGCTATGATTCAGTACATGACTAACTGTTGACAGCACATCCACGTCATGTCACATTATTATCGAATTCAAACCAAGAAGAACAATTTAAAATCCACAAGAATAAAACTTTAAAGCACATACAGTATCTCTTAGCACAAAAAGTGTTTAGACTCTTTAAGCAAACAATTAGGGCCCTACATAAAAACCATTATATTTTTTTCCCAAATTCCATTTTATCCATTTATTTTTTCCTATTTTAATTTTTCTGGATTCTGTTGTTTTACATTTAAATTTCTTTTAATGTTTTATGATTACAGAAAATAATCAAAAAGCTCGTCTAATTGATTGACATCATGAAACTTAATAGAAATTTAGTAAAATGTTAACAAAAATGGCATTTTAAGGTCCTATAAAATGTTTTATTGTGTTTTTTTTTTTTTTTTTTCCAAATTATTTTTTTAAATGAATTTTGTGTTTTCCATTAATTTTCAATTTTAATGGTTTCATTAAATTTGAATAATCTTTTTTTTCTTTTTCTTCTTTTTTTTCTCTCAGAAATACTGTGTATTCACATATCTCTGGTAAATAAATTCTGGTAAATAATTTCTCTGCCAAATATTTCTTAAAAAATAATGTTTTAATAATAATTTCATTATTAGTAGTACTAGTATCATTACATTAAGTAATATATGTGACCCTGGACCACAAAACCAGCCTTAAGTAGCATGGGTATATTTATAGCAATAGCCAAAAATACATTGTGTGGGTCAAAATGATCAATTTTTCTTTTATGCCAAAAATCATTAGGAAATTAAGATCATGTTCCATGAAGATATTTTGTAAATTTTATACCTTAAATATATAAAAAATGTAATTTTGATTAGTAATATGCATTGCTAAGAACTTCATTTAGACAACTTTAAAGGCGATTTTCAGTATTTTGAAATTTTATTTTATTTATTTATTTTTTTGCACCCTCAGATTCCAGGTTTTCAAATAGCTGTATCTTGGCCAAATATTGTCCTATCCTGACAAACCGTACATCAGTGGAAATCTTATTTATTTAGCTTGTATAAATCTCTGATGTATAAATCTTGACCCTTATGACTGGTTTTGTGGTTTAGGGTAACATTTCTGTCACAGTTTCTACAGGTTAACGTTACCGCACTTTTATTTTGACGGGTTGCTTTGAAGACCTGCTTCTGTTTGTATATGATATGACCGTAGTTTTTCTCAAAAGAAACTGTAAAATGTGACTCTGAGCATTTCTAGAGATTATATTTATGCGTTTGTGTTCATGTACTCATAGGCGAGAGAGGCTGAAAAAACTAGCGTCAGTTGCGCTTCAGTATGTGTAAGTTAATATTAAATGAAACCTCGCGTCTGCGCCATTCATTAGGTTACACAGAACATGCAGAATTCATGTTTAAATAGTCTTTTTGCGGCATAATATTTACAGACACCAGTCCATATAGTGTTTTGATTTAAGTTTACTGACCTACTTTTGATTTATTCATCCAAAATTTGGCAAATGCCGTTTTTATGAATGGATTAACGCGTTTCCGTCTGCGTTTATTACGCTGCGGAAATAATAGGGTCCTAGACAATACATTGAAAATATATACTTTTTGCAAAAACCTTTTCATATTTTTAAACGCACCTTAAACAAAGCTAAGGGTTTGTTTTATTTGCTTAGCATGTGAGTTTTTAGTCAGTTCTAATCCCCGTTTACTTCATGGCTTCTGTTCTCCCTATCCGTAGGTGATGCAGCACCCTACAGAAGGTGCTCAGGTGTTGGGCTTGCACACGACTGTGAAGGACACCCCAGTGCCCGTTGCTGAGATCAGGGTCTATTCTCTCTCCAGTCAACCCATCGACCCCGAGGGACCAAAGGCCAAGCTATCTGGTGAGACTTGCACACTTTGATATTTCAATTTAAACTGGCTAATGAGAATTTACAAAAAGAGGTCAAGGCTGCTTTTTCACATTTTTGAGAACACTTTTAGTAATTCTTTATCAAGGCCTGCTGTGGTTTAATCGCTTGCATGTGGTTCCTGTTTTCATCCTTTCAGATCGTTCTCCAGACATCGATAATTACTCTGAGGAGGAAGAGGAAAGCTATTCTTCGGAGCAGGACGGCAGTGATGACCCTCTACAGGGGCAGGTAAGGCCTGTGAGATTGAAGTGATTGATTTTGATATTCAGCCATCTTGCCTATTTCCTTTTTAGTGAATTAGTGCACAGGGACTGAAGAGTGGAGTCAGATCACTGAAGAAAAGCACCGCATGGTTTTGTAAAGCAAAAATATAATCAGAAATCTGTGGCGTGAAAATACAGGCAGCAAAACTGGGTGATTTAATAGATTAGTTCACCCAAAGGCAAAAATTGTCAACGTTTACAAACCTTTTTGACTTTTTTTTCTTTCTTGGAACACAAAAAGAAGAGTTTTGAAGACTTTCACGTAACATCAAAGATGTCGATTTAGTTTTCACAGGAACAGATTTAATGAAATTTAGCATTGTATCACTTGCCAGTGGATCCTCTGCAGTGAATGGCTGCCGTCAATAAAAAGCAATTAAAAAAGCATAATCCACGCATATTTGTCGAGAATCCAGTCCGTCATCCTGTGAAGTCAAATGCTGCGTATTTGTAATAAACAAATCCGTCATTAAAGCGTTTTAACTTTAAACTATCACTTCTGGTTCCATAAACCATAATAACACTTTCTCCAATGAAGAATTGCATCTGCTGTTGTCCTCTCACATCAAGATCCACATCAAGATGTTTAGAACAGTTTTGGACCGTTTTCACTTGTAAAAATTGCCTGATTTGTACATATTTCTCTACTGAATCAGACAACTTTTCACTGAAGAAACCAATGTTATGAATAGAGAACTTGTATTTTAGCTGAAAGAAATGGTTTGAAAATAAAAACTTTTCGCTTCGCAAGACATTAATACTGGATTTGTGTGGGTTACTTTTGAATTAATGTGATGTTTTTACCAGCTATTTGGACTCTCATTCTGACGGCACCCATTCACTGCAGAGGATCCATTGGTGAGCAAGTGACATATTACATTTTTTCAAATCTGTTCTGAGAAGGAACTCCTCTGCATCCTTGATGGCCTGAGCTACATTTTCAGCAATTTTTTTTTTTTTTTTGGGCTGAACTATTTGGTCATATTGCCACAGATTTGTAACATAATTCCAGTCAGCCTGACGGGGGCACTACAGCGAAGTATGAAATTGCTCATAACTGCTAAACCATTAGTTGCAGGATCAAGTGTCTTATGTCGTTGGAGCCCTTGGTTCACGACAAATTCGATTTGGTGTATTTTGGATTGTTTTGAAAAACCTGTGCGAACTAGTCCTAGGTTTTTCGGAACTTCTCTGTAGAGTGAATATTAATAATTATCAAAAAAAAAGTTAAATGGGACACTTCGAAAGGGGCAGGGCCACTATTAGAACCACTGTTGTCAGTCAAACCATTTGTTAAATGATTGAGAATGTAAAAAACCCTACTTTTGTGAAGTAGTTCAAGGTTTAGCCCGGGTTTTTGATCGGAACTAAACCAGTGCATGAAGATTTTCCGGAGAGTGAATATCAATAATTATCAAAAAAAGTTTAACTTTAGACTCACCATTGCAAAAGGACGAAAGGGGCAGGGCAGCTTTTACTTTTACTTTACTAAAATGGCTATAACTTTTGAATGGAATGAGACGACCATTCAACCGACGACCGTGGTGGCACGGTTGTCATTGCGACTGTCACGGCCCTAAATGAGATATCTTCGCCAAACTCAGAACATGTATGTAAGGGCTGAATATGAGGTCATGTGAAAAAAGTCACATAGCTTGGCCACTTGGTGGCATTTTAAGAGGGGAAAAAAGCATAAAAACGGCTATACCTCCACAACCATTTGTCCTATCAACATGAAAATTGGTACACACGGTCTTGGCGCAAAGTGCCACAAGTGTCTAAATGGATATTTGCGTATCTCAAAAAACATGTCTGCTATTGGCCAATGAATTTTGAGCACCTGTTAGACAAGGTTAATGGAGGTTGATTGGAACAAAACTCGGTGGGCTGGTCTGAGTCACAGCTCTAAAGGTCTGTGAAAAATCTGAACAAAATTGGCCACTGGGGGTAATATCTAATTTTCCAAAGGCATAAACATTGCATATTGCGTGATTTATCGCACATAAACACAATATCTATTATATCATACAATAAACCTCCTCATTCTGAACAACTTTGCCTCTAGAACCACTGCTGTCAAATCATTTGTTAAATGATTAAATGAACCTACTTTTGCAAACTAGTCCTAGGTTTTTCGCTCAATCTGGAAAAAACACTGCAGTACGATTCTCTGTACACTCTAAGTCAATAATGAACAGAAAAATGTTGAAATTTACCCTTTGGGAAGCTATAACGGGGTCGTTTAAAAAAAAGTGGCCTGTCCAAATATACCCTAAAGCCTAAATGAAAACTCAAAACTTCACAAAGCCTGGTGAGCACATGCGACGGGTGATTTTTATTCAAGTTTTTGGGAGATCAGACCACAGCTGGTCATGATAACAGTTATAAATGTAAAAGAACATCATATTTCTGTGGTACTTTATTTGGATTTGACACAAATGCTGTTTTTAATCATTGATTTAGGTGATTACAGGCTAAATAATATGCAATATCTTTATTCATATGTGCTTAAATGCCTTAAATGCCTGAATCCCGGTAATCGCTGCTTGCAGCTATATTTTTTTCTTGCACTCGAGAGACATAGTCAGTGTGAGCTGTTATTTTATTTAAGGTTTTTAAGGTCTTAAATCATGGTTTGTCATTTTTGTGCAGTACCTCTATGACGACGAGGATGAACTGAGGAAAAAGAAACCTCGCCGTAAACTGCCCTCCACAGCCTCCATCACCAGAGCTAACGTAAGTGACGTAAGTGATCTCTCCAGTATTAAAAAAAGACCTCTCTGTGCCTCCATGTTGACTCAGGCTTTGTCAAGAAGCTAACCAACTGCATATTTCTCCCTGAGGCCACTAATGTTCTTTACATGTAGCAGCAATTGGAGCTGCTCCAATTTTTGCAGTCATATGGAAACTCTAGGAATGGGGCTTCTGAGCACATTAACGTATTATCTGCTTCCTCCTCTCAGATGCCTTCACAAGTCTGTTTTGTTTTCCTGTGCGCTCTGTCTTCTAGCTGACAAGCCTCTAGTCCCTTTGCCAGCGCTCTGTGGTTGTTGTGACAGCTTTTTTTTCGCTCTCTGCTTGCTGCTATTTTTGTTCCCTGCTGTTGCTCAGCCAGATACGCTGTTAATTTGTGTCTGTTTGCTATTGTTGCTTATGACTCCCCCGGTTTCTGTCTAACAAGGTGTTTGTGTTTTAAATCCAGCAACCAAACATCAAACAGAAGCTTATGGCTTTGGTGAAATGGTTCAAAGTGTCCGATGAGGTAATTACAGCCTGTCTATAAATTCACCCGTTCACCGCCAGAGGTATTTTCCCAACCATTCTCAATACCAGTGTAAAAATAGGGTAAATGAGGGTGCACAATAAACTTCCTGTGTCAAAGCATCAATGATTAAATTCTCTAAACTCCAATACTTGCCAATAAATGATAGGAGTATATTGTTTGCCTCTAATCAATGGGTAATATTTTGCATGCAGGTGGGCTTTGGTTTGGATCATGTGTCCCAAGAGCAGATCCGGGATGTGGAAGAGGATCTGGATGAGCTCTATGACAGTCTTGAGATGTACAACCCCAGTGACAGCGGCCCAGACATGGAGGAAACGGATAGTATTATCAGCACCCCCAAACCCAAACTCCGGTACTGCATTCACTAGCTAATGTTTATACTTATGGCACCCACTTTCAGATATCGATTTAGTAAAATTGCTCTGCATTACACAAATGTGATTAAATAATGGAGGAGGCAGCCAGTAAATGTGGTGGTGGTGTTGCAAAAGATTCCAGAATATATTGCATATAATGTACCAGCAGCATATTTCACTCTAAATGCAGGGACATAAAAAGCTTTTTTAGTCACACACTGAGTGGGCAAACTGCCTACACCTCAATTTTCTACTTCTGACCCTGGCTTTGTGTGCGTGTTTCAGGCCATTTTTTGAAGGCATTTCACAGTCCAGCTCTCAGACGGAGTTTGGTAGCTTGAATAGCAGGTGCAGCCACAGCAAAGACAAGCTGAGTACTGTGAGTATCATTTAGAGAGAGACCTTATTTCAGCACTGCAATTTAGCTTTGCTTTGCCTTATTACTGCTGCTCTTAAAGGGATAGTTCACTTAAAAATGAAAACCACCTTATCATTTACTCATCCTCAAGACATCTTAGGTGTATATGACTTTTTACTTTCAGATGAATACAATCGGAGTTTAGTTAAAAGATGTCCTGGCTTTTCCAGGCTTTATAATGGAAGTGAATGGGTGTTGAGATTTTGAAGTCCATTGAAGTGCATCCATCCATCATAAAAAGTACTCCACACAGCTTCGGAGTGTTAATAAAGGCCTTCTGAAGTGAATCGATGCGTTTGTGTAACACAGATATGCATATTTAAAACTTTATTTTTAATAAAGTTAATAAATAAGTTATTTTTACCTTTAGAAGGACAGTTTTCTCCTAACCTGATTAAATGCATCATCTTTTGTGTCAAATTCGTAAATTTAATTAATAAATTCAAATAGTGAGACGCTATAGGGCTTTTACCTATCAAATGAAATCAGTATTAGCAAAATCTGTGTTTGGAATGTGGAGGTGGCAGAGAATCTGCATCTGAAGTGGCATTTAAATGCATTTACACAGGGCATGTATGCATTTAACCTGCAGTAACTAATGCAAAATGTTTTGATGTTTAAAAAAGACGTTGAATACTGATATTTGAAATGATTTGGGGGGAAAAAGGGAAAATGTACTTTAAATACAAACAATTGCCAGTAGGTGGCGGCGAATCGCTGCATGAGTGAGTCAATGAGTCATTGATTCAACTGATTTGTTCAAACAGCACATTGATTCAGTAAGCAAAACAGTTCTGTTTGTTTGGAGCTATTTTCTTTGTCAAAATACAGCAAAAACAAGAACTATTGTGTCCAAAATGTATGTCACGTAGTATTAACTTTATTGATCTGTTTATCAAATCAATATCACATTTGCAATCATGCTGATATTTTAGGAAAATGCCACTCTTTGTGTGATATCAACTATGTTAGATTATATAAATATAAAAGACATATTAAAGTCACACGGGGGAATTTTTTCCCCCTTATCTTGAATTTTGGGCAAATTCTAAATGTATTTTAATAGACAAAATCACACAGTGAAATTATGAACTTTAAATGTGAACGCGCAGCAGTCTAACCTATATCCATAGTGTATGCCTGCACACTCTGGATGTGTTTTTGTTTGGTTTTTGCAATATGCTTGATAATATCAAATTGCATATTGTTTAAACAACAATTACAATATTATCATAGATGATATATATCGCACACCCCTAGTGAATGCAGTGATGAACGCAGAAGTGCAGAGCAAAACAAAACACCGGTCATGAATATAGAAGTACAAAATGAGGATTTGTAAAGAATAATGGTGGAGAATTTTGATATAAGCCAAGAGAAGACTGGTTTTCCTTTGCTGTTTCTCGCGAGACTAGTATATTCTCACCGGAGTTTACACTATGCCTACGTCCTACGTCATCCGCAGGAACGCCACTCTCGTGTATGCGCATATGACAGTTGGCGGAAACTAGAGATTATGGTTTATAAAATTTTAAATATGTATGTTTTTCTTACACAAACACATCAATTCATTTTAGAAGGTGTGTGGAGTACTTTTTATGATGGATGGATGCACTTTATTGGACTTCAAAATCTCAACACCCATTCACTGCCATTACAAAACTTAAAAGAGCCAGACATTTATTAATATAACTCCAGTTGTATTCCTCTGAAAGAATAAAGTCATATACATCTAGGATGGCTTGAGGGTGAGTAAATCATGGGGTAATTTAAATTTTTCAGTGAACTGTCCCTTTAAGGCCACTGTATGTCTCATTTATTGAAATTTCTTTCTCTTTCCCTATCCATTCTTTCTTCTGAAGAGGGCCGAGCAGACTTTGTCTAGTAAATTCCAGCGTTCCCCCAGTGCACACATGGACGATGCTTTCTCAGAGATGGACACATTGGTAAGACTGGTCGCGCCTCTTTATCCGCCCCTTTTTTGGGTCTGTAGTAAAACCTGTAAAACCTTATCCTCTGTGAGCTCATGAGCTAGTATTTATTGAGAGGTTAATGCTATAGGAACTCAATGAAGTGGAGGTGATTGCTGATGGGACCCCTAGCATCACTTTATCAGTGGCAGAGAGGCCCCGGACCCCACAGAGAAGCAATAGCACTAACATGCCATCCCCCAGGTTGGTTTTTCACATAAAATGTGTATTTAAAGATGAAAACAAGGTATTGTCAAGATTTCAGTTTCCTGTAAAATGAACAATATTGTTATATGCACAGTTACAGCATGATATAAAATTATTCATACCGTGATATTTTGGTCGCCCACTCCTAATCTGTTCTATCCGCAAACTATGTACGTAGTCAGCTACAGTGCATGTAATTATACTCTTAAATAGGATTGTTGCTTTTTTTAGATGATATGAAATGGAGTGTGTAGCAAATAAATAAAAGCAGCTGTGCAATTCTCCCCAGACTGGATGGCAGTCACACCCCCAAACAGAGACGAGGGACCCCTATGAAAGAGAGACAGCTGTCCAAACCGCTCAGCGAACGCACCAACAGCTCGGACAGCGAGAGATCACCCGAGCTCAGCCTCACCCCTCAGGTAACAACCTCCACACACACACACACAGAGCTAGCACTTAGCCAAGAACAGCCGCCTCACCCTTCTCAAGTTGATCTGACTGAAGCTCAGCAGAATCGATAAACCCCCAAGGGCTATTTGCTCAGGAAATTGTGTGTTTGTGTGCGTGTGAGAGGGCAAAGCGGAGAATATGGTGATTCATTTGGGCCGTGCGTGAGGATTAGCGAGCGGGAGGAGTGGGTGTGATGCTAGAGGAAGGAGAGAGAGAGAGAGAGAGAGAGAGAGAGAGTGGGCGATAATTCTCCTTATGTAACTCTGTACTAGATCTGCCATGATTCAACACCTGGCTCATATGGCCGTTCCCTTTTGTGCAGAGGTGTCAAAACATACTCAAGGGCCATTGTGATGAAGTGCCGTTTTTAATCCACCCTGCGGTTTATTAAAATTCTGATACAGTTTACAAACATATTTTTGTTGCTCACTATCTCCGCTGCTGCTCTTTGTCAAATGTTTGTGAGAAACCGTTCGGTTCCTGAGACCAAAATAGCCGCTTGAGTCATCCAGAATACGAGAGCCCTTAAAGGTGAAGTGTTTATTTTTTCACTGTTAAAGTACTTTCTCTTATCCCAGTTTAATGTGCAGAGATGACTGTTTTTCAGTGCTATTCGTAATTGATTTCCTGAAGAGTTGGAGATTCAACATATTAACTTCTGATTCAACTCATGTCATTAGCTTACGGTGCAGGTTTGCCAGGTTTTCGAAAACCCACCCAATTGTGACTCAGAACTATCCCAATCGTGTTTCGAGGGGGGTCCCCTGGAAAACCGTGGACTTGGCAACACTGTTAGAATGGGCCTGTCTGTTTGTCAAACTGTTTGTTGGGAGTGGTCTAGTTTGGGAACTGGTTTGGTCACCATTGCTGAATGAAAGTAATAATTTCTTTAAAAACAAATCTTACTGTTGGTGCCAATATCCAAGCGGGATTGTTAGTGCACTGATATATAGCGCAACTGTGTACATGGCGACACAAGTTCGATTCCCGTTTCGAGGTCCCTTGCCAATCCCGCTTTCCTCTCTCCATCCAATGCCATCTGCTTTCTACTGTCCTGTCCATTAAAGGTATAAAAGACCATAAATATGACTTTAAAAACAAAATCTTACTGACTCCAGACTTTTGAACAGTGGCATACATTGAATAACAACTAATAAAATCAGTAAAAATATATATGGGCCATTCTACAGAATTGGCTCAAATTTTGAAGCATCTTGAAAAACATGTTTTTTTCCACAAATGTTGTATGTGTGGAAATTGTATAATATCCAAAGTACACATTTCTAGTATTTGTGTTGTTAATACTCATTGAATTTTGGAATATTTTTTTGCTCCCCAAATTTGTTACTACCGAAACGCAGTAATATATAATTACTAGGTCTGCCATGTACTAGTAATCGATAAGATTTTGCTCACATCTTCCTTGTAAATATATATATTTTTTCTATTTATTAAAGTTTTTAGGGGTAAATCAATAAACAAATACAATTTTAACTATTTCCAGTTTGATTTATGAGATTTGTTGTATTTTGAATCCAGTTTTTCTTTGTAAAAGGCAAAAGGTTGATCATACTGATTTCAAACTTAAGGATTCATTAGTTTGAATATACATTGAACCAAAAACTATCATAATATCTTTGTTGATAATTCAATATACTTTATTTTTGACAAAACACCCAGTGTTTTGGTCGTGACTGCACATTTTTGATAGTGACAGTAATGTTTTGGTAGCGACAGAATTTTAACCCACATACTAAAACACTATTAAAGCATACTAAAATACTAAACAATTTGCATAACTGTACTAAAATTTTGTTTTTAGAATTATGTGATTCCTTTTGTCACTACTGAAACAATGATGACATGTTACGTTTGTGACTGTTACGGTAGTAGCAATTTTATGGCATAACACCCAAAAAAACAAAAATGTCACTACCGAAACTTCACCAATGTTTCAATCATGACTGTTTCAGTAGTGACAATGTTAGATATTTTTGAAGCTAGCTCAGAGATGCTAATCAGCACATGGTTGGCTAAAACAATTCGGAACAGTTGTACACACATAAAGACTAAATGTTATGGAATAACTCCTAATAAAAAAGTGTTTCATTATAGAAAAATGATTACAGATTTTTCATAGTTTGAAAAATCACATTTACCTCAAAATGATGGGGCCTATCGACTCACCATGTAGACATAAGAGAGAGTAATACAGGAAAATTTTTTGGTTCATAATTGTAGGGGTGTAGTTAAAATCAGTCTCAGCCAATTGGCTTAAAACACTTTTTGTTAGTTTTGTTAGTGACTTGAAAATGCAGATTTTTTTTTTTTAACATAAAGTTTACTAATTTACAAAGAGAATGTATAAAAATAAATAGTCAACTTAATTTTTGTAAAAAAAAAAAATAATAATAATTAATTAAAAAAAATGTATATAATAATAATTAAAAAGATATTTAAAAAAAGTACCCAATAAATGTGAATTTTATATATATTAAGATTACTGATATTTTAAATAGTATTGTGATTTTAATAGATAAACAAATCATCTTAGTAAACCGTTAAGATTTGAATTCTTAAATGCTTTTTAAATGTGTTTTTTTGGTCGCGGGACAGCAGTTTGCACCAACTCTGTATGTATACCAATATCTGAATGGCCCATAAAGCTGAGGCAAACACCTAATAATAAATATATATCAGCATTTAATTGAATTTTGCTAAAAACAATCATCATAAAATACGCCTTGCAAGAATGAACCAAATGAATGAATCAGTGATTCAAGAGCTGTTCAAGTTTTTTAAAAGCTACATTATCTTTTACCTACTTCTGTGAAGGTAGGTAAAAGACGTAAATATTACCTAACACCAGAAATTATACACTGCACCAAAATGCTTAAAATGCTAGTCTGAGAAAATGAAGGTGAACAAGATGTTTTCAGTCATGTTTTTTTTTTTTTGTTGTTTATCTGTAGATGCCGAGAAAGATAGTGTACGACCAGCTCAACCAGATCCTGCTGTCTGACAGCACTCTTCCTGAAAGCCTTATCCTTATCAATGGCAGCGATTGGCAAGGACACGTAAATACCAGTTTATTTCACTTCCTGTGTGCCTGACCACCCTATATAGAACACAGCCATTCTTGTGTTTAATAACTGCTTGAGTTTGAAGTTGAACATCTGTGCTATGTCAGTATCTTAGTGCATACTGATGTTTTTATCCACTCTGGAGTAGAGAAATCTGACACCGTGTGTGTTTTTGCAGTATGTGGCTGAGCTGCTGCAGGCCCAGAAGCTGCCGGTGGTCTGCACCTGCTCCGGATCAGAAATCCAGGCCGTTCTTTCCGCCCTGCTCACACGCATACAGAAATTGTAAGTGTAACTATGGTGGAGTCAGTGATAATAAACACAAATGTGAATCGACAGTGATGACTAGCGGTCAGATCTCAGATCTGCTTGTCAGTATGAATCGCATTGTTGATCAGAGATTGTAGCATGTAAATAGTGTTTGCACTGTAGTGACGTACATCTCTTCATTGTCCCTCTTTATTCTCACAGCTGCAACTGTAACTCCATCATGCCCAAACCGGTTAAGGTGGTAGCGGTTGGAGGTCAGAGCTATTTAGGAGCCGTCTTGAGATTCTACGTCTCTCAGCTCGCCAATAAGATGTCCGACTGGCTCAGCCACATGAAGTTCCTTGTGGTGCCTATAGGTGCGTATAGATTTCTAAACAGAAATCAATCAAGTGCATCAAAAAATGCAGGCTGTATCATGTGAGCATCTCCACAGGCTCTCACCCTGTGGCCAAACACCTGGGTTCTCTGGACAATCGCTACAGTTCTTCCTTCCTGGACAGCTCATGGCGAGAGTTTTTCAGCCGCACAGAGCCTCCTCAGCCGGGTAAATAACTGAATTTGTTTAACTCCTCTAAAGGTTGTTTTTCATGTGTCATCTCAAAGCAGATATGCAGCTCTTTCCAGCTCTTCGTATTGACCATTTGTTCTTGTATCTCTTCAGCTTCCTCTGCTGACTTTGTGGATGTGGCCGAACGAATTCTACAATACATCAACGGAGCTACGGTTACTCATCAGCTTCCCATTGCTGAGGCGATGCTGACATGCAAAAACAAGACGTGAGTGAGATGATTTCCATAACCCCATCATTTCATATAGATTTGATTTGTATTTTTATTTTTTTTACTTTATTCTTCTAGGCAAGATGACGATTCCTACCAAAATTTTGTTCCATTTGTGGGTGTAAGTACATTTTGTTACACTGTTACACTACTGCTCAAAAGCTTTTAAAGGCATAGTCCAACAAAAAATGAAAATTCTGTCAATAATTACTCAATCTCATGTTGTTCCAAACTTGTAAGACCTTTGTTCATCTTCATACCACAAATTATTTAGTGTCTTAATAGTCCATGTGACATCAGTAATTTTGTAATTTGTTACAAACTGTAATTTTATTTATTATTTTAAAGCTATGAGAATACTTTTTGTGTGCAAAGAAAACAAAAATATTGATTTTATTCAACAATTTCTTCTCTTCCATGTCAATCGATGCATGTTCGCAATGCTTCATGGTGCTCTTGCAAATGATGAAATTGCTGAAAAGTTATTTTTTTGTGCACAAAAAGTATTCTTGTAGCTTTATAAAATTAAGGTTGAACCACTGATGTCTCATGGACTATTTTATTGATGTCCCTACTACCTTTCTGGGCCTTGAACGTGGTAGTTGTGTTGCTGTCTATGCAAGGTCAGAAAGCTTATTTTGTGTTCCGAAGGTCTTTGGTTTAAGGTCTTAGGCGTTTGGAACAATGAGAGGGTGAGTAAATAATGACAGAATTTTCATTTTTGGGGTGAACTGTCCCTTTAAAAGTCATTTATTTGGAATAGAAATCTTTTGTAACTTTATAAATGTCTTTACTGTCACTGTTGATGAGTTTAATGCAAAAAAAACTTACTGACCCCAAACTTTATACAGTAAACTTGTATTGCAACACATTCCAAATTTCAATAGATTCATATTTCATTATTTCTCACAACAGGTTGTTAAGGTGGGATTGGTAGAGCCCAGCCCAGGATCTTTAGGTTTGTAAATGTTTTTTTTTTTGTTGCATCTATCCACAAAAATCCACCAGTAATTAGGGTTGAGAACAAAGAACCAGACAGCTCAACAAGTGTAGTCTGATTCTCCAAGAGCTCTAACTTGGTTCTTTTTAGCCAATCTAAACACATAAAATGCACATTTAGATTTGTATTTATATAATAAATTTTACCACATGTTTTTAAAAAATGTATAGTTAATTATTAGATCATTATGTAGCAGCAAGGGTAATTACATCACATTCATGCCACCTCTAAAAGACTCTGAAAAGTCCACTTGAAGGGGGAACCCCAGGTATTAAGACTTGTATGAGTTAATATAACATAAATTATGTCTCTTACTCAAATATGTTGTAGAAAACCCATGATTTGCGTTATTCAAAAAATCCTCATTGTTTTATACATATTTTGGACTATGGGGGGCGCCATTATTTTGATGATGTCAAATGGTTGAACTCTGTGAGCTACAGGCGGCAACTTGTGTGGCTTTTGGCTGTAATTTTCAGTCGAAGTGCAACAAGAGAAGTGATGTAAGTCTTCACTGCTTTCCTAGAGATAGGAAGAGGAGAAACGAACGAGATGCCAATGGATGAATGAAACTTCCTAGACACCTGCATCTTTGTTTTGTCCACTTTAGCCCTGACGCTTTTGAGGCTTTTAGTAGACCACAACAACTGAAAGAGCTTACAAAAGGCAGAGACAAGAAACGCTAGATGCCATCCTGGCAGGATATAAACATGCCAAAGCTTGTCATGACGCCGCAGCCACTGAAGGAGTTTCTCTCGCAGATTTCACTCAATATCCGGATGCATTTAGACGACTTGTGGGGAAATATCGATGGTATGGCATCTGTAAGCTCTTTCAGTAGCTGTGGTCATTGTATCAATATTTTATTTTCTGGGTTGTGTAGGCCTGTTCCAAGTTGTTTTGCAGTAAAAATAGCAACAGTACATCACAGAGTGCAACTATTTCTTGTCATTGAAATAATGGCGCCCCCACATAGTCTAAAATATGTATAAAACGATGTGGATTTTTTAAAAATAACAAATCTTTCACGGGTTTTCTACTACATCTTTTAGTGAGAGACATTATTTACATTATATTAAGCCATACAAGTCTTAAAATGTATCAGGGCTTGAAATTGCGACCATTTTGGTCGCATATGCTCCCAAAATTTAATCTGCGCGACCTCAAAATATATTTGGAAGCATTTGTGCGAGTGCGAGAAATTGTTGTGGTGCGACTTGTTTTCATTTCTTCACAAAACTTTGCTATACTATATTACTATATTTCTATATACTATATTTCATGCTACAGCGCACATTCTGTCAGACGCAATTCTGGCACCTCTGTCTCAATATACTGTACATCGCGGCATACATTCACATCAAATGACAACTCAGCTTCAGAGTTTCACTCACGCAGGGGCGTAATTTCCACTGGGGACACAATTTTCAAAATCCCCCTACTTTCAAATTGTTTTGTTAAATTAATGTGTTGTATTGTAGAATGCACGCTCAACACCGCCGAGAGTTTAGCGCCATCGTTAAAAGGAAACCTAAAGTAAAATGTGCGCGCGCATTCAAAAGCAATTTTAATACCCCACGTTCAGAGAGCGACTCCCCAATGTGCTCAAATTAGGCTACATGACATATATCTAGGCTGTAGGCTATAGGTTGTGTAGTTGTATTCAATGCAACCTTAATATTCATTTGGTGCTACCAAGTAAAAAGTTAATTTTGAGCCCTGTGTATGTACAATTTAAAAAAAAAACAAAAAAAAAAAGAGAAAGAAAGAAATTCTCCTCACTTTGCTATGCATTTTAACATTAGTTTTGCTTTTTCCCCAAATATTTAACTCGATGTAGGTGGAGATTGCGAAGAGGGTTTGGCTTTGAGTTTGGCAGTTCCATCGACGTCTCCACCGGCTCATGGATCTCCCACTGGGATGATGAAAGATTCTGCAACGCCTCCTCCATCACCATCACTAAGCGGACTGGCTGCTCTTGGGTTTGTGTACAATATTGTACAGAAATCTGCACCGCTCTGCTGTTTCTCACATTGCTTGAGCTTACAGCTGTTATCTCTTTAAAAATGCTTGCCTGGTAAAAACCTGGTCAAACTGATTGTGTTATCTAGGAGCCCCAGCATGTCTCATGGTATGGATGCCATTGGGCTGCAGGTGGATTACTGGGTGTCCTCAGGGGCTGAGAAGCGCAAAGATGGAGAGCGGAGAGACACGGGCAAGATCACTTTGAGGTGTGCGTTCAGATCCTTGCAGGTTTGCCGACTGCCTGGCTCCTTTGAGCTACTGACTGGCTCTAACACCATGTCCATGACTGTGGTGACCAAGGAGAAGAACAAGAAAGGTGAGACGGTCCATTAGATTTACACAATTATCCATTTGCTAAAGATCACTTGGTGTTTTCGTGACCCATACAGTGTTTTCTAGCCCTGCAATTTCATTTGACATTTTCTCTCTTGCTCTCTACCCTTTTTTGTAGCTCTAGTGCTACTATTGTTTTTGCTCTCCAAATGTATACTGTATACTTTATCAACTATATTTACTCACGTTGTCTGTCTTCAGTCCCGACCATCTTCCTGGGGAAGAAGCCAAAAGAGAGAGACACAGAGTCAAAGAGTCAGGTCATTGAAGGCATCACCAGACTCATTTGCTCTGCCAAGAATCAACAAACCAGTCTAAGAGGTAGAGATTTTCTGTTTGTTTCTCTGTTTTTTTGTTTAAGAGGTTCACACATTACAAATAATGGGATTTCTGTTATCCAAAAATGATACCCAAATATTCTAAATTTGAGCAGTCAGTTAAGACCAAGATATATGACGACTAACATGAACATTGGCATCTTTGGTGTTCATTGCTCTGAAAGGTCTTGAGACCCCTGGCGTTAAGTTTTCATTTTCCAAAGTAAATTTTCAGTGTATTTATTGATTGAGAGGTTCAAATGAAAATGAACAAGAATTTTAGAATTTGTTTTGTCCACATGAGCCGTCACACATTTGTTTATTTGACTAGTGACTTAGAAATAAAGTAAAATGCATTATATTTTATATTAATTTTGGCAATTAATGTTTGAAATTAGTCAGAATTCATGTTTAAAGGATTAGTTCACTTCATAAATAAAATTTTCTGATAATTTACTCACCCCCATGTCATCAAAGATGTTCATGACTTTCTTTAGTCGAAAAGAAATAAAGGTTTTTGAGGAAAACATTCCAGGATTTTTCTACAATGAGGATCAACAGGTTGAAGGTCCAAATTGCAGTTTCACTGCAGCTTCAAAGGGCATGATCCCGGCCAAGGATATATATATAAAAATGTATACTTTTTAACCACAAATGCTCATCTTGCACTTGCTTTGCGATGGGGGTCCACTAGAGCTGCATGATTAATCGTTAAAAGGCTGCAATCTCTATTCAAACACCCATGCAATCTTATTTCTAAATGACAATGATTTGCCCATGTCTATTAAACCTTTGAAAAGTTTTACTGGAACATTCAAATCTGTGTTCGCATTGCCGCTGACACAGAGTCTTCTCAACTACCCAGAATCATTTTTGTGTTATAGTCATTCTTAGCACAGAAATACTGGTATCATAGTTTGGATATAAACATCAAGTATGAATGAAACTCATTCTATTTTGCATAAAAATTGAAAAAATAATACCTCTCAAAAGAAAAGTTAAGCAGACATATACTAAACCACGCTGCAGAGGTTTACGGGAGTATTTAGTTAATTTGATGCAAAAATACACCACACTGAAGTGGCAAGATATTAGAAAATTTAGAAAGTTTATTAACTGAAAACCGAGGTACGGATTGAAGCGTGGACTAACTGTATTGTTGCTTCCCTAGTTTACAAGCCACTTTTTCCTGTGCTTTTCAGTCAGTTTCTTGGTTTCTCAGTTTGACCGATTTGAGCATTCATAAACAATGCAAAACATAGACATTTTGAATTTCTGGTAGTGCGTCCTATAGAGAAAAATCACTTCCTGCCCTCCAGCTGCATTTTGCGCCACAGCAATGTCATGTGCAAACAACCTATTTGGACCTTCAAACCATTGGCCAACATTGAAGTTCACTATATGGAGAAAAATCCTGAAATGTTTTCCTTAACCTTGATTTCGACTGAAGAAAGATAGACATGAACATCTTGGATGACGTGGGGCAGAGATGGCAAAAGTACACACATCCTACACTCAAGTAGAAGTACAGATACTCATGTTTAAAAATACTTTGGTAAAAGTAGGAGTACTGACTACACTTTTTTATTTAAGTTAAAGTAAAGTATGGGCTCAGACATGTACTTGAGTATCCAAAAGTATCCATTACTACTACCTGTTTTAGTGTCACGCTGGTAACTGGACCTCACCTCATATTGACACATTAATATAAAATAACTTACAATTAAAATTTGTTAGTTAATGAATGTATCAAGGCTAAACAACCACCATGTAGAACAGGGGTGGACTGGGACAAAATTTCAGGCTGGGAAATCTCAAACTCCAGGCCATCCCACAACAAATTAGAGTTGTCCTGAAACCATTTTTTTGTATGGCCATCACATTTAAATAAATGTTTAATTAAATAAATTAAACAATAAATTAACAATTAAATAAATGTTTAAAACCTTAGGCTGGGGCCATGCAAAACAAGAAAAAGGCTCCCTCTTGAACTGCACCTTTAGTTCCATTTTCCTTTTTAGTCTTTTCATTTTTTTTTTTTTTTTTTTTTATCTCTCTGCATCTCACTTTGTGCATGTTTGATTTTTTTTTTCACTAATTTTCTTGTACCCGTCACTTTTCCCATCAACCATTGACTGTTGTGAACAGAACTGTCTCCACCTTGTTGCAAAACAACCACCTCGTTATATTCTATTTGCAGTAACAATTTTATTTGTTCAATTTAAAGTGTCACATTATGACCAGGTGTTGTTGACTATGGTTCATTTGTGGTTACCATGGTTTAACTATAGTAACCATGGATTTTGGTTTTAATTTTCATAAGGGTTGTGTTATGTGCCCTAGCTTCCTCTTAGCGTATTACAAAACAATGTTTTCTAACATTTGTTTGCTAAATTACTGCTGTAACTTTACAGTAGATAATAATGATGTCCTTTAGCACAGAGTATTTTGAGTGATGACAGTAATTTTGTTTAGTTTCATTTATAGTACTACTGCTGTAGTTTTGTCTTTTACTTAAAGGAGAAGTCCACTTCCAAAACAAAAGATTCACATATGATGTACTTACCTCCCTTGTCATCCAAGATGATCATGTTTTTCTTTCTTCAGTTGTAAATAAATAGTTTAAGGAAAACATTTCAGCATTTTTCTCCATATAATGGACTGATACAGTGACCCGATTTTGAACTTTTAAAATTCAGTTTAAATGCGGCTTCAAACGATCCCAAATGTGGTTGTAAACGATCCCAGCTGAGAAAGAAGGGTCTTATCTAGCAAAAAAAAAAAAAAAAATCTCAAATGCTCATCTTGCCTTTCTCTCCCTGAACTCTGTGTATTCTAGCTTAAGACAGTTAGGGTATGTTGAAAAACTCCAATCGTATTTTCTCCCTCAACTTCAAAAATCATTTCAACATCATCCTACATCGCTGCAGAAGTTCCAACCCAGTCTTTGCAAAGTGAACATGCAAAGATCATCAAACACCCTTAACAAAAAAGGTAAAACGGTGATATAGGACGATTTCGAAGTTGAGGGAGAGCACGGGATGGGTTTCGCTAGAAAAGACCTTTCTTCCTCGGTTGGGATCGTTTGAAGCTGCATTTTGGAAGTTCAAAATCGGGGCACCATACCAGTCCATTATATGGAGAAAAATGCTGAAATGGTTTCCTCAAAAAAACAATTTCTTTACGACTGAAGAAACAAAGACATGAACATCTTAGACGACAAGGGGGTGAGTCCATTATCTGTGAATCTTTGATTTGGAAGTGGACTTCTCCTTTAAGCATTAAACTGCTAGCAACTCTTAGCAGCCTGTTTACAGATGAAAACTGTTTAAAACTAAAGTAACAAGCCTGGTTTGAAAATGTAAGAAATAGAAAGTACAGATATTTGTGTAAAAATTTAAGGAGTAAAAGTAAAAAGTCGTCAGTTAAGTACTGATACCAGAAAAATCTACTTAAGTACAGTAACGAAGTATTTGTACTGCTTTACTTCCCATCTCTGCATGGGGGTTAGTAAATATCAGGGAATTTTAATTCTGGAGTGAACTAATCCTGTTATATTTTAATTATCTCAGCTATTTGCACCCTCTGTTTCTAAAGACATTTGACTCATGACATGTTTCAGTGTCTGTAGATGGAATGGAGTGGAATGACGTGAAGTTCTTCCAGTTGGCGTCTCAGTGGCCCACTCATGTGAAGTACTTCCCCGTGGGACTGTTCGGCTACAACAAAACATCCTCCTAGTGACCTCTGGGGGAGAAAAAAAAAAAAAAACCCCAGTAAAGTTTCCCCTGCTTGTTGCGCCTTCAGACAAAAAAGAGGGCCAGTTGTTATTCTAGAGGTGGTCGTGCTTACTGTACACGGCAGATACTTGAGCCAAAGTGGGAGATGTTGAATTTCTCATCTGGGATTGGTGGGATTCTCTCATCTTGTTTTGGCCTTTAGAAGGCCAGAGCAGACAAAAACTTGAGGAAAGAGTGGGTTGAGAATATTATTTATGAACCTTTTCTACTAGTGTTTGTCTGCTGTGCAATTCCTGATGCAATAACATCCCAATATTGTATTGAGTTTATATTTAAATGGTACTTAATATTAGTGATTAGTTAAAGTTGTCAGATTCATTACGTGTACCTTTTGTTGTACAACTTTAATGTGTTAAGCGTTACTTCACCTGACTGAATCTGACATCCAAAGCTTCTCAAAGACACGTTGTTTGTATTAAAAAAAGCCTTTAAGATACTTTATGAAAAATATTTTTGTCTATGTATGATATATTCAATATATATTTGCTTTAAGTGATTTTATCTCCATGCATGTACTGTATGTATATGTGCTTACATCAGGGTTTGTCTAAGCTGCTATGGACACCTAATCCATTCCACTGTGGTTCTGAGATATTTGCTATAAATTTATTAATCTGCCATGACTAAAAGTAATCACTGGTCTCTACCTCCCCAATGCCTTCCATAACAAATTATTATCTGAGATGACTAATTTTAAGGGTAAATGTGATACTATGGTTTACTTTGTACCTTCCAAGTGACCTAGGATGACGTCTGGAAATTGTGGTACCATTACTGCCTTTCTAAATCTGTTGTGCTAAACCTAGTTAGTTTGCATGATGCAGTATATTGATCAGTATGATTGCAGTAAAAGTGGTTATTTTGATAACACACTCTATATGTGAAAAGTCAGTATTGTATATTTTGTTCTATAAAGCTCTGTGATATTTTGACATTTACATGAAATGTAAATTAGGTAATAAATATACTGTAATTGCAGTCGCTCTGTTTCAGTTTACTTTATATTAATTAAAATGTCTGAATGCTGAAAATGTACACCTGTTACACTATCTATAGAAAATTCATAAAGACTGTTTTGGTGAAAAAGTGTAAATATATTTCCAGTTAATGTAGTACACAAAAAGACTTTTTGTTTTTCACAACACACACTTTTTATATACACTACCTTTCAAAGATTGCGGTCAGTAAGGTCTGTGTGTGTTTTTTTTTGTGTTTTTTTTTTTTAAATTTTGCTGCTTTTATTTAGCAAGAATGTGTGACACTACATTTCTAATGTTATGTATAATATTACAACAGTGTTTTAGTGCCACATTAAAAACAAAAAAAATGATTACAAGATTAAACTCGATAAAACTTGTTTAATCTTGTCTTAATCTTCATTTTTTTTTTTAATGTGGCACTAAAACACTGTTGTAATATTATACATAACATTAGAAATGTCTTTACTGTCACACATTTCTAATGTTATCTATAATATTACAATGGTGTTTTAGCGCCACATTAAAAAAAAAATTAATTAATTAGAAGATTTTTTTTTATTCTATATCAGCTTTATTCTTAAAATATTACAAGCTTAATCTTGTAATCTTTTATTTTTTTGTTGAATAAACTTGAAATATTACGAGAAAAGTAAAAAAAAAAATTGAGAATGAAGTAAAAAAGAAAATGTGAGCATAAAGTTGAAAAATTTGAAAGGTGTTTTTTTTTTTATTTGTCTGCTTTTATTTAGCAAGAATTTTTGACAGTAAAGACATTTTTAATGTTATGTATGATGGCGTTTTAGTGCCACAATAAAAATTTTTTTTTAAAAATCTAAATCTACGAGATTAAAGTCAGAATATTTTGAGAGAGTCGAAATGTTGAGAATTTAAATCTCAGAAAATAAAGTTGCTTAAAATAATGCTTGGAAATAATATCATGTCTTTGACTGCATTTGTTATTTGTAGTGCAATAGCCCCCCCAATAGCAATAAGCTTTGTGCTTTTGGTACTTTTAATATAAAAAGCTTTCAAAATCAGTTTTATAATGAAATACAAACAATTTGTCTTACAATAATGTGTTTTTCAAGCTCTTTAATGTGGTGTGACAGATCGCTGTATTCATGTGAATCAATTCATTAAATTATACTGCAAAAATGTCTGTGGCATCCAATCTTTCATTCCTCACATGCATTTAATTAAGAAACAACAATAAAACGTTCTAAAGGTTGAAGTGGGTTCATTACTTATTAACATAAGTTACATTATTGTCTTTTCTGAGGTATAAAATGTTAAATGAATATTCACGAGCTGTTTTATTCATGGTATAATACAGTAAACGCTTGGACATAATATTTAACATCTTCCATTTATTATTTGTAGCGCACCAGCCGACCAATAATCACAATAATTTTGTGTTTTGTTTTTAATATAACAGATCAGCTTTCAAGTTCTGTCAGTGTCATCATGGAATACAAATTATAAATGTGTTTTTTCTCTTTATTTCAAGTTTATAGCAAGATATAGAAGTGAAGGAACATCAGAAGGCATGGAAAAAAAAAAAATCAATTTAACTAAACGAAATTCTTATTGTAATTGGAAAGATGATTGATTCACATGCCGCTTAAACTGAAGCGAATACAGTGATCTGTCACGCCACATTAAAAACATATTATTGTAAGACACACTGTTTGTATTTCACTATAAAACTGACAGAATTTGAAAGCAGAGACTTTCCCACGGTGCTCCCAATCTGAGCCATTTGCACATGCAATACGTTAAAGTATATGATAACTCTCAAAATATTATAACTTTAATCTTGTAATTGCTACAAATTAATTCTCATAATTCTGACTTTATTCTCAAAATAATTTGACTTTATTCTCAAAAACTTTCGACTTATAATCGTCTCATAATATTTCAACTTTATTTTGTAATTTTGACTTTACTCTCAAAATATTTCGACTTTGTTTTCATAGTATTTTGACTTTATTCTCATTACATTTCAACTTTATTCTCGTAATATTTCGACTTTACTCTCGTAATTGTGACTTTATTCTCATAATATTTCAACTTTATTCACGTAATATTTCGACTTTATTCTCAAAATTTCGACTTTAATTTTGACTTTATTCTTGAAACATTTCAACTTTATTCTCATAGTATTTTGACTTCATTCATGTAATTTCTACTTTCTTCTCCAAATATTATGACTTTAATCTCACTTAGGCTAGAATACACTCTCAAAATATAACTAATCTTGTAATTGCTATGAATTCTCAGAATTTTGACTTTATTTTCAAAATAATTTACTTATTCTAATAATATTTCAACTTTATTCTCATAATTTCGACTTTACTCTTGTAATTTTGACTTTATTCTTGAAACATTTCGACTTTATCCTCGTAATATTTTGACTTTATTCTGTAAATATGACTTTAAACTCACTTATACTAAAATATACTCTCAAATTATTATAACTTTAATCTTCCAATTGGTACAAATTAATTCTTGCAATTTTGACTTTATTCTCAAAATAATTTGACTTTAATCTCAAAAACTTTTGACTTTATTCTCGTAATATTTCAACTTTATTCTCATAGTATTTCGACTTTATTCTCAAAATATTTCGACTTTAATCTCGTAATCTTAGTTTTTTTTTTTTTTTTACATAGCACTAAAACACCAACATAATATAAAGCGATGTATTAAGCAATGTAATACTTCCTGAGCGCCAAATCAGCTTATTTGGAATTAAATTTTGAATGGTAGTGTATATATCTATCCTCATATTATAGATATATTGGGCCTTAATGTCTCCTAGTTGATCGATGATCAAGCTTTATAATGACAGTAAATGGGTGTTATTTTTCAGCAGTCCAAAAGAAGTATAATAAAGCACATCCATCCATCACAAAGTGTCCCGCAAAGCTCCGAGGGGTTAATAAAGGCCTTCTAAAGCAAATCAATGTGTTTTTCTAAGAAAAACACCCATAATTATAACTTTAGAAACCGTTATCTCTAGCTTTTGCTAACTGTCGTACGCACATCCACGAGAGTAGCGTCCAGCGTAACGTAAGCTCCGGTGAGAATATGCTACTTTCACAAGAACCAAGGTTTGTTTACAGGAGCAAAGGAAAACCTGTGTCCTCTTGGCTTAAATCGAAATCCAACAGTTTTCTTTACAAATCCTTGTTTTGTACTTCCATTCGTGACCGGTGTTTTGTTTTGCACTCACCTTTGTGCTTTAGCGTTCATCACTTACACTTATGACAGGAGGCCTTTATTCACCCCCCCAAAGCCATGTGGGACTTTTATAACGGATGGATGTGCTTTATTATAATTCTAATGGACTACTGAAATATAACTGCCATTATAAAGCTGGGAAGAGCCATGATATTTTTTAATACAACTCTGATTGTATTCGCCTGAAAGAAAGTCATTTATATCTAGGATGCCTTGAGGGCGAGTAAATCATGGGGTAATTTTCATTTTTGGGTGATCTCTTTAAATCTATTCACTATGAAAGGGATCATCACATTTATGGGTCTGCCATAAAGTTTGCAACTCCTGATTCAGTAGATGCTTACTTATCGAACACTATGGGGACAGGTGAACTATTCACTGTGTGGTGGTTATGGAGGGACAGCGAGAGAGAGATGGAGGGTGGGAGATAAAGGGAGAGAGAACGAGAACTGCCCCCCTTTTAATACCCAACAACCCAGTTATGCCTGTCCAGTCAGTGCCAGTGAGGTTTGAAGGGGGAAACACACCGACCTGTATGGAGAAAAGCAAACACGGATCCTCTCAGTGATGGGCTGTACAGGATGGAGACTCCTCTGGCTGGCCTGCCTGGTGTCCACTTTTCTTCAATATGGTGCGTGTTGATTTCACTGTTAATGTTAGGCTGTTAAATATGATGAGAAAAAAACATTGAGCCTTAAACAACTGAAGTGAATGTCTTCTTGATAACAAAAAACCTGGGTAAAATGTTTAAATGAGGTATGATACAACCAGTGTGCAACGAAGATCACAGTGATCATCTTTTTGTAATAGGTGTTTGTTACAATAATTGAAACATTTGTAATCTGGGTCAGTTTTTATTTTTTTAGAAGAAGAAATGAAGCCCATTGTTCTCTCTGTTGGTGTATTTGTCCTTGCCAAGGCTGTCAGCTGTAATTAAGGCTTTAGAGTCACTGTGCTTTCCCACACATACACACACACACACACACACACAAACACACACAAAGGCCTGGGGGTGGCAGGGTAGTGGGGGTGGGACTCATCATTACAGTAATGAGACAGCCACTGGGATGGAAGGAGAGAGCTTGAGAGCTACACAACAGAATTGTGGAATAAATTGGCCTGTAAGTGATGTGTCATTGCCAATTGTTAAAAATACGAAAAACGGCCATAAATTAAGCGCAAACATGTAATAAAATGATCCCGCTTAAATGTGTTTCCCCCCACCAGGTGCAGTCCGGGTGACGGTGAGGGAGTCTGGTCTGGAGGTTGTTCAGGGAGATTCTGTCATGCTGCCCTGTTCGTTTTTCACCATGATGCCCTTGTTTAGACTCAGCATCATTTGGACTCTGACCCCACTCTCCAACCCCGACTCTCCCATACAGGTCTGTCTGTCTGTCTGTCTATCTATCTTCTACCTTCATTCACACAAACGAAGATATTTCGGAGAAAATCCGAGAACTTTCTGACCCTGCATAGACAGCAATGCAACAGACATGTTTAAGGCCCAGAAAGGTAGTAAGAACATCATTAAAACAGTACATGTGACATCACTGGTTCAACCCTTAATTTTATGAAGCTATGAGAATACTGAGGTAGATATTATTTTTTCGCAATGTATGCAACATTTAATTCCACCATTTTAGTAATTTATTGAATTTAAAGGAGAAGTCCAGAACAAAAATTGACAGATAATGTAGTCACCCCTTATCATTGAAGATGTTCATGTCTTTCTTTCTTCAGGCTTAAAGAAATTATGTTTTGTTTTTTTTTTTTTAGAAAAAACATTCAGAATTGTTCTCCATATAGTGGATTTCTATGGTGCCCCGAGTTTAAACTGGCTTCAAAAGATCCCAAATGCAGTTGTAAACAATCTTCTCTAGTGAAATGATCGGTTATTTTCATAAAAATAATGTCAAACGCTCGTCTTGTCTTACTCTGCCTGAAATGTTTTATTTTCCGGTTCATGACAGTTAGGGTATGTCGAAAAACTCCCATCTCATGCTCTCCCTCAACTTCAAAATCATCCTATATCGCTGTTTTACCTTTTTGGTTAAGGGTGTTTGATCTTCTTTGCATGTTCACTTGGCAAAGACTGGGTTGGTACTTCTGCAGCGATGTAGGATGATTTTAAAATGATTTTTGAAGTTGAGGGAGAAAATACGTTTGAAGTTTTTCGACATACCCTAACTGTCTTGAGTCAAAAGAGACAGTTCAGAAAGAGCAAGACAAGATGGGCATTTGAGATTAAAATGTATTTAAATTGTATTGTTTTAATGAAAATAACCAATCGGTTTGCTAGATAAGACCCTTCTTCCTCGGCTGGGATCATTTACAACCACATTTGGGATCGTTTGAAGCCGCATTTAAACTGCATTTTGGAAGTTCAAACCCAGGGCACCATAGCAGTCCATTAAATGGAGAAAAATGCTGAAATGTTTTCCTCAAAAAACATAATTTCTTTACGACTGAAGAAAGAAAGACATGAGCATCTTGGATGACAAGGGGGTGAGTACATTATCTGCAAACTTTTGTTCTGGAAGTGGACTTCTCCTTTAATGCCATGACTATGAATTTAAGACTTTCAGTTCTACCTTAAACTGTGCATGGGTGATGGCTTTTTAAGACCCACAGAAACCCTGACAAAGATATTCTGAAGAATGTTGGAAACCCAACAGTTTTGCTTTCCGTTACCTTGCATTCTATTTACTGTCCATATGATGCAAATCAAAAGGAACCAAAAGTGTTTTGTTACCAACATTCTTTAAAATATCTCTGCTTCCTGCAGAAAAATAAAGTCATACAGGTTTAGAATGACATGGGGGTGAGTAAAAGACTGAAATGCCATTTTTTTTGGTGGACTATCACTTGAACATAACCTAAAACCAGTTGGTCAGGATGCTAATAAAGTTATTATATTGTTCTTGGCATGAACAGACTTTAGTTAGGGTAGACGCCATATTAAATCGTAGACGGTTAGGATGCACCTCAGTCAGTAATCAGTTCCCTAGTTTCACTAATCAGGGCACTGACAAGAGGTTTCAGCCATTTTAGGGCTACTGAAACTTTCACTCCCTAAAATATCAAAACATTATTGGTCAGGGACCTTGACCAGTATCCAAATTCATCTACACTATATACTGCTTCACAAGATCTATGGAAGCCCATTTTCGCCACTGAATGAAAAATAAAAAAAAAGGGTAATTGTAGTTTTAAGGGGAAAAAAGACTGATATGTTTTCAGAATTGCAAGTTTGTATCTCACAGTTCTGACTTTATGACACAATTTCAAGTTAAGTCAAGTTAAGAATTGTGAGATATAAACTCTGAGAACATAGTCTTTTTCCCCTCAGAACTAGACTTTATCATTTGCAAAAGTTTATGAGCTATATAAGTCAGAATTGCGAGATACAATCTGGCATTTGCAAGAAAAAAAAAATCAGAATTGCGAGATACAAAGTCGCCATTCGAAAAAGTTAGAATTGCATGAAAAAAGTCTGAATTGCGAGGATATAAACTTGAATTTGTGAGAAAAAAGTCTGAATTGTGAGATACAAACTTGCATTTGCGAAAATGTCAGAATTGAACGGAAAAAGTCTGAATTGCGAGGATATAAACTTGCATTTGTGAAAAAAGTCAGAATTGCGAGATACTCGCATTTGCGAGAAAAACGTCACAATTGCATGAAAAAGTCAGAACTGCAGGATATAAACTTGCGTTTGCGAGACGAAGTCAGAATTGCGAGATACAAACTCGCATTTGCGAAAAAGTCAGAATTGCATGAAAAATTTAGAACTGCGAGGACATAAACTTGCATTTGTGAAAAAAAAGTCAGAATTGCAAGACAAACTTGCATTTGCGAAAAAGTCAGAATTGCGAGATACGAACTTGCATTTGCGAGAAAAAAGTCAGAAAAGCAAGACACAAACTCGCATTTGCAAGAAAAAAGTCTGAATTGTATGAAAAAGTCAGATTTGCAAGATATAAACTCATATTTGTGAAAAAAAAGTCAGACTTGCAAGAAAAAGTCAGATTTGCGAGCTACAAATTGGCATTTGAGATACAACGTCAGAACTGCATGAAAAATTTAGAATTGGGAGATACAAGCTCGCATTTGTGAGAAAAGTAAGAAATTCGAGAAAAGTCAGAATTGTGAGATACACACTTACATTTGCGACAGAGTCAGAATGAAGAAGTCAGAATTATGTGACAAACGCATTTGTCAAAAAGTCAGAATTGTGAGAAATTTCTTTTAGGAATTGCATTAAAAAATTCAGAATTGTGAGATATAAACATGCATTTGTAAGAAAAAAAATCTGAATTGTGACAAAAGAATTTCAATAACCATTTTTTTAATCCAGTGGCAGAAATGGGCTTTCATAGAGATCTGATTCAGATGCCCCACTTCGATTTTAATCTTTATAACGGCATATGCAGTGTATAAAGGTCCTATATCACATTTCCAACGTCTCTGAAAAGATGTTTTGTCAAAAGAACCACTGGAATGTTGTTAAATACCTACAATCTCCATTTTCATTTCTGCCAACAGTAAATATGGCGCTAGCTGCTCTGAGTAAGATCTGTCAAGACTGATACATGTGTCATTGTGCAGGTGATCGTGTATGATCAAGGGCAGGTGATTGAAAGCCCTTCATTCATGGGCAGGGTTGGATTTATGGGAATGCCCTGGAGCGCGGACATCACTTTGAACTACACACGCGTGTCTGACGCTGGAGTCTATCGCTGTGTGGTCAGCAACCCACCTGAGACAGGAGACCCTGGCATAGGAGAGCTCAGCCTCACTGTTTTGGGTATCATATCTTCACATACTTCATTATACTAACAGTCTTTTCACAGCCAACTAAGCAATATCACACGAGCTGCGATTCTACACACACCGCACGAGGTCAAACCAATCAAACCAACAGCACGCCTCCAAGTGTGATATGGCTTTTATATAACAGTTCTTTAAACTATAAGTTTAGCAAATTGAGTAACTTACATTTAAGACCCAGTACTGCAAGTTAAAACCGTCTGTTTTCGCGCCGTCAGCGGCATCCAAACAAAGCAGAACACCAACGAACTGCAGTCGGAACGTTCAGGAATGAATCAGTTGCTTGAGCGAATCGGTTGAATCATAAAATGAATCAATGACTCACTCATAGAGACAGCTGCTTATCGCCAACTACTGGCGAAACGAAGTAACCCGTAGAAAATTACTGACAACGGCTCAGTTCGAAATAGCATAATAGCATATTACCTTCACTATATAAAGATAAATGATAAAGACAGTTGAAATATAAACATCCACCTTATTCTTCAAGTAAGTAAGCCTATGGACGGGGCTTCCAGTTCATTAGCCGCTATAGGGAAATAACGGCTAAAAAATAAACGTGCAGTAAACAGTAAAACCGTTTGTACTGCAAACCAGTGTGTACATAATTGAGATAATACATTTAAAAAATATGGCAAGACACACCCATTTTCAATACTGAGCAGCAAAAGGAGCTGTTTTGTACAGCTAAAAATAGCTGGACACAGATGAGACCTGAAGCCAAACTCATAAAATTTACAAAGTACGTTTAAGCTTAAGTTCGACAATTACTTAAATAATAAATAAATAAAAAAGAAAGCTAAATATAAATATTTACAACAACTAAAAAGTGAAAAAAGCACATAGGTTAACAAATTTACTAAAACTGAAATTAGAATTAAAATGAAAATATAAAAAGTAAAAATATAAAAAAATAAAAGGTAAAATATTAATATTAACTAAAAATGTTAATAAAATCTAGAGATAAACAGTAAAACTGTTTGCACTGCAAACCAGTGTGTACATAATAAAGATAATACATTAAAATAACATGGTAAGACACACCCATTTTCAATATTGAGCAGCAAAAGGAGCTGTTTTGTACAGCTAAAAATAGCTGGACACAGATGAGACCTGAAGCCAAATTCATAAAATTTACAAAGTACGTTTAAGCTTAAGTTCGACAATTACTTAAATAATAAATAAAAAAAAGAAAGCTAAATATAAATATTTACAACAACTAAAAAATGAAAAAAACACAAATATAAAAAGTAAAAAATATATTTAAAAAAGGTAAAATATTAATATTAACTAAAAATGTTAATAAAATCTAGAGATAAACAGTAAAACTGTTTGCACTGCAAACCAGTGTGTACATAATTAAGATAATACATTAAAATAATATGGTAAGACACACCCATTTTCAATATTGAGCAGCAAAAGGAGCTGTTTTGTACAGCTAAAAATAGCTGGACACAGATGAGACCTGAAGCCAAATTCATCAAATTTACAAAGTACATTTAAGCTTAAGTTCGAGAATTACTTAAATAATAAATAAATAAAAAAGAAAGCTAAATATAAATATTTACAACAACTAAAAAGTGAAAAAAGCACATAGGTTAACAAATTTACTAAAACTGAAATTAGAATTAAAATGAAAATATAAAAAGTAAAAATATAAAAAATAAAAGGTAAAATATTAATATTAACTAAAAATGTTAATAAAATCTAGAGATAAACAGTAAAACTGTTTGCACTGCAAACCAGTGTGTACATAATTAAGATAATACATTAAAATAACATGGTAAGACACACCCATTTTTTTCAATATTGAGCAGCAAAAGGAGCTGTTTTGTACAGCTAAAAATAGCTGGACACAGATGAGACCTGAAGCCAAATTCATAAAATTTACAAAGTACGTTTAAGCTTAAGTTCGACAATTACTTAAATAATAAATAAAAAAAAGAAAGCTAAATATAAATATTTACAACAACTAAAAAATGAAAAAAACACAAATATAAAAAGTAAAAAATATATTTAAAAAAGGTAAAATATTAATATTAACTAAAAATGTTAATAAAATCTAGAGATAAACAGTAAAACTGTTTGCACTGCAAACCAGTGTGTACATAATTAAGATAATACATTAAAATAATATGGTAAGACACACCCATTTTCAATATTGAGCAGCAAAAGGAGCTGTTTTGTACAGCTAAAAATAGCTGGACACAGATGAGACCTGAAGCCAAATTCATCAAATTTACAAAGTACATTTAAGCTTAAGTTCGAGAATTACTTAAATAATAAATAAATAAAAAAGAAAGCTAAATATAAATATTTACAACAACTAAAAAGTGAAAAAAGCACATAGGTTAACAAATTTACTAAAACTGAAATTAGAATTAAAATGAAAATATAAAAAGTAAAAATATAAAAAATAAAAGGTAAAATATTAATATTAACTAAAAATGTTAATAAAATCTAGAGATAAACAGTAAAACTGTTTGCACTGCAAACCAGTGTGTACATAATTAAGATAATACATTAAAATAACATGGTAAGACACACCCATTTTCAATATTGAGCAGCAAAAGGAGCTGTTTTGTACAGCTAAAAATAGCTGGACACAGATGAGACCTGAAGCCAAATTCATAAAATTTACAAAGTACGTTTAAGCTTAAGTTCGACAATTACTTAAATAATAAATAAAAAAAAGAAAGCTAAATATAAATATTTACAACAACTAAAAAATGAAAAAAACACAAATATAAAAAGTAAAAAATATATTTAAAAAAGGTAAAATATTAATATTAACTAAAAATGTTAATAAAATCTAGAGATAAACAGTAAAACTGTTTGCACTGCAAACCAGTGTGTACATAATTAAGATAATACATTAAAATAATATGGTAAGACACACCCATTTTCAATATTGAGCAGCAAAAGGAGCTGTTTTGTACAGCTAAAAATAGCTGGACACAGATGAGACCTGAAGCCAAATTCATCAAATTTACAAAGTACATTTAAGCTTAAGTTTGAGAATTACTTAAATAATAAATAATAAAAAAAGAAAGCTAAATATAAATATTTACAACAACTAAAAAATGAAAAAGCACATAGGTTAACACATTTACTAAAACTTAAATTAGAATTCAAATGAAAATATAAAAAGTAAAAATATAAAAAAATAAAAGGTAAAATATTAATATTAACTAAAAATGTTAATAAAATCTAGAGATAGTCAGTTTAGATCCTGCTGCTATACTTAACACAATGTTTGTACACAATATGTTTGAGTCTTTTCAGACTAATTGTAATGTGAAGGTCTGCATTTATGCATTCAGATTTCATAACCTATTCTGTGTTTGCAGCACCTCCGTCTCTTCCTGTGTGTCTATGGGAAGGGGACACCGACACTGGAGGCAATGTGCGACTGTCCTGTGTGGTGGCGGAGGGCTTTCCTACTCCCCAGGTGATCTGGGAGAAGTTAGAACCAGATAAGACAACACTGCCAGTGAACATGGATGGTAAAAAACCTTTACACATATGTACAAAAAAATCATCAGGCATGAAGAAACAATTTTTCATACCTGTATCTGTCGCAGGTGACATGGCGGGCTCTGTGCACATCACTAATGTGTCTACGCAGACTTCTGGCCTCTACCGCTGCTCCGTGACCAACCCACTGGGAACCCAGCACTGCTATATCAACCTGTCTGTCTACGCACGTGAGTTTTTCAGTACTACAGGTTTGGAATGACATGTGAGTGAGTAAAATGAGGATAGATTTTTTTTTTTTTTTTTTTGTTTTCTGTGAACCTGTAGCTCCGGATAACTCTCCTGGCATCCTGCAAGGGGTGCTGTTGAGCCTCACGATGGCCCTTCTCCTGCTCGCTCTGATGGTGCTGGTGCTGTGGCTCCACCGTTTGGCACAGGAGAGCAAATGGAGGAACAGCCATGAGGAAGATGAGTGCTATAATGAGATCAAATACACACCCTCTCTCATTAAACGCTCCTTTGTCTGAGACAAGGATAAGAAGGGATATCTTGTGGGATGTCACTTTTTAAGTGCATTACAGTTGCCCCAAAGTGGTACAGTCACTACTGTAAACACATGTATATATATTTTTTGTCCTAAGGCATGCCACAGATGCTGTGAAATACATTTGAATTGTATTTAAACCAGAATATTCATGTAGAAGCTGGCTTTTCACTTTCTACAAGCTGTAATCTCAACAGACAATCAGATGTCACTATAAATTAATTCAAGTTGAGTTTGGTCTTTTGGTAGAAATGTCTATGCTTTGTAGAGGACATTCATTTCATACAGTAACATACATTGCTTGAAGCTGATTGTAGCTATTGCATTTGCTTTTGGAAATAAACCTCCAATTTAACTACAATAAAAATGTGAAACACTACAAGCAATTTTAGTTTTTTTTTGAATAATCATGTAAGCCTTTTGCATATTTCTATTTGGGATCAGTAAGATTTTTTTATGTATTTTTAAAGTTTTTTATGCTCATCAAGGCTACATTTATTTTTTTCAAAAATCCAGAAAAAAACAGTAATATTTTAAAATAATATTTCAGTGTAAAATAACTGTTTTCTATGAGAATATATTTTAAAATGTAATTTATTCCTGTGATGCAAAGCTGAATTTTCATCATTACTCCAGTCTTCAGTGTCACATGATCTTTTAGAAATCATTCTAATATGCTGTTCTATTATCAACGCATAATATTTTATTGCCACCTTTGATCCTTTTTTTTTTTTTTTTTCAGGATTCTTTAATAAAATATAGCTGCAACCAGAGATTACTGGGGTTAAGCACAAGGCAGTTAAGCACATGAAAACATACTTACTTAAAGGGGTCCTATTATGTTCTATAACAGAGTCTTGATTTTGTTTTGGGGTTGTACTAGAACATGCTTTCATGCTTGGTGGTTCAAAAAACGCATTATTTGTAACATAATTGACATTACAATACATTTCTCCCAGCCTGGCACAAACGACTCGATTAGTTCCAGGTTCTGCCTTTCGTAAAAAGAAATGTGTTGTGATTGGTTAGCTGTCCTACTGTGTTGAGATTGGCGAACAACTTAGGCAGTGTTTCAGTATTGCCACACCCCTTGTCAAAGAATCAAGTTCCGTGTACAATTGTTAGGGCAAGCAAGATTAAAGTGATTCTTACGTTTTAAATACGGATATTTTTCTTACAAAAACGCATTCAATACAGGAGGCCTTTATTAACCCCCCGGAGCCGTGTGAGGCAAATTTTAATGTAACTCCGATTGCATTTGTCTGAAAGAAGGAAGTCATATACACCTAAGATGCATGGAAAAACCTAGGACTAGTTTGCAAAACTATTTTTAAAAAAAAAAAAAAAAAAAAAAGCAAAATAGTTTATACTAAGCATTAAAATGAAAGAATTTAATAAAATTCCATACTTTTGATCGATGTAGCGCCCCCGTCAGGCCGACTGGGCTGAGCCTTGGTGACATTGTAGATTGTGTGAGTACTACCATCCCTCCAAGTTTGTCTATAAGATAGTCTGTATGACTTATGGTTTGGTCTGCCCAATCAGTTTTACGTGGAGATTGCTGATCCTTGGCTATTTAACAGTTCCAAAAGGGTTTCAGTGCTATGCTGAAAGATTAAAAAAAAACCTGGAATAAAATAATCACAGGTTACAAAAAAATATTTGGCAGCACAACTGTTGCCAACACATTTAATTTTAACAATAAATCAGCATATTAGAATGATTTATGAAGGATCATGTGAGACATAAGACTGGAGTAACGTTAATGAAATGAAAATGAAAATTCAGTTTTGCATCACAGGAATAAATTATATTTTAAAATGTATTAAAATGGAAAACCATTATTTTAAACTATAAAAATATTTCACAACATTACTGTTTTTCTTTACTGTCTTGATGAGCATAAAGAGAATTCTTAAAAAAATTAAATTAAAATCTTACTAATCCCAAACTTTTGAATGCCAGTTCAAAACGACCCCAGATACCGGAAATATAGTCTATATAATGTATATGTGACTCTGGACCACAAAACCAGTTATAAGTAGCACGGGTATAATTGCAGCAGTGGGCAAAAACACATTGTATGGGTCAAAATCATCAATTTTTCTTTTCTGCCAAAAAATCATTAGGATATTAAGTAAATATCATGTTCCATGAAGATATTTAGCAAATTTCCTACTGTAAATATATCAAAACTTGATTAGTAATATGCATTGCAACTTCATTTAGACAACTTTAAACCAGCTTCCAGATTCCAGACTTTCAAATAGTTGTATCTCTGCCAAATATTGTCCTGTCCTAACAAACCATACATTAATGGAAAGCTTATTTATTCAACTTTAAAATGATGCATCAACCTCAATTTTGAAAAACTGACACTTATGACTGGTTTTGTGGTCCAAAGTCACATATAGGAATTTATTATAACCATTTATAAATGAAATAGATAACTAGTAAAATTAGTCACTTGTAATACTACTGATCAATATCCAAATTGATAATTACTTTTTTCTTCTTATATAGTTTGAATTTACCACTGTCTAAATACATCTTGCCATAGCGATTAGCAATACTAAGGGGAAAAAGACCAATGGATTCACAAAATGACTGTTTTGCAAACAATGACACAAAAAAGCTTTAATTTAAATAGGAGGGGAAAAAGAAAAATCACATAAAAAACTGTACATAACTTTGAATATTGAATAACAGTTTTTAAATAAAACAATCCCCCATATAACTAAAATTAAAAAAGAAAAAATACAGGATGTTGTGTACTATTTTACAATAGTTGTGCAAAAGCAGTATTAACTGATTCATTCCCCAGACTTCATGATTCTATGTCGAGAGAGAGAAAGAGAGAGAGTCGGACCCCTCCGCAAGCACAGATATACACCGAAGCGTGACTCCCCTAAGACTCAAAGTAGTGTCCTCCATTGAAAAATAACCAGAAATCCAATAATAATAAAATAGATTTATATATATATTTTTAAATATATTTATATACAAAACATGCTGTACATATATGGCAGAGATTGGTTAGATCCCTTTTAAATCACTGACACCCAAGACTATCCAGTAACTTGTGCTTTCTCCCAGTAAGAGAAGTACTCCCTGTTGCTTTGGAAAAAAAAATCACCCTAAAGATGAGAGAAATGGTCCTGATGGAACGGCCTCGAAACAAACGCTCGATAGCTACTGAAGTCCATCGCAAGAAGTCAAAAACTACACGAGAGATTTGAGATGGCCTAGACAATGCGTGGTGGTGATTAGTGTTCAAACAACTTGTGATATGGTCTGTGACGGGCGGAGAGACTCTATACTTTCAGTGTTATAAGCCTACTAACAATCGGTGGTATACGTGAGCATGATCAATTCGGAGTGAACCGCCTCTACTGGCACTAAACGAAGCAAATTACATACAAACGGGGCCTCTCAGCAAAAAGAAAAACGCATTATTTTGTATAAAAACGGCATTTGTGGAACCAGTGTAAAATTTCCAGCAAAAATCCTTCTCTTCCACCCGAACACCAAATCGTAAGGCACCATTTTCCAACGGCGGCCCCCGCATGCTGACTCTCAAACCGTATCGTTCGACACAAAGCACAGCCACGTCAATCATTTTAAGCTAGGAAACTGTATGGTGAAGAAGCGCTGAACGGCTTTCTGAATCAGAAAACCACTTTAAACAGCTCGTGGGAAATTTCAAGCTTCTTAACGTCGACACGCCGCAGCTATTCCAAGCTAATGTCAGTGGTGTATTGTTTGACTGTGAGCATTTGATATGTTTGTTGTTGTTGTAGAGGCAGTAAGTGCCCTGCTTTCCACAGCAGGCGGTCTGAGCTTGTTCGCCCAACAGCAGATATTTATGACATCTAACTTTCCAGTTGTATAACACACAGGTAGGGAATTAGCTAGTCATGATCAGGTGGATTCAAGAATGGGGGCAAAGGTTACAGTTCACTCATGTCCAGCTACTATCAGCACAAAAACAGCCACTCCATCCATCTCCTTTTGAGAAATCTTTTATAGGTACATCTTTATTGTTTTATTTCCCATCAAGTTCTTCCAACTAAAACGCTGGAGTTTAGAAGTCGAAGCAGTAGTTTGGTTAGTTCTATTAGTAGTAGAAGGGATGGTGCAGTAGCAGTAGTATTGCAGTAGAGGGAGACAAACTGCAGGCACTTGCAGCAGCAGGAAAAAGCCTGATGGGAGGCCAGGAAGCCCTCACGTGCTCCAGCCCTCTACGTCACCATCAGAGCCCGTCGTTAGGGAGCAGTTTGGGAATTGAGACGGTAGAAAATGATGACGTCTACTCCGTCTTAGAAATCTCAGGCCTCTCCGTCCTCACCTGAGCCGGCTGTAAACTATGTAGGGAGCACCAGGTGCTAAGGGAAGTGTTGCATGTGAGCGAGTATTTTCAAGTCTTTTATTCCCTGAAGCTCGCTGAAGAACGGTCGTGGTTGTCGTTTAAGAGCGTGAGCACGTGTGATGGGCTGCCGAGACGATCGCGTGTCTTTGCTGGAATGTGTGAGCTACGAAATGACGGCTCAGTGAGGGGGAATCAAATTCGAGTCCTTTGGTCTTAAAAGGACAGTGGTTTATGTTGCTTTTGAACAGAGGGAAGGTAAAAACAAAAGCTTGAGTAGGTTTAAGGCTGCTACAGAGGAGAGGAGAGTTCCCTTTTTGTTACTGCTGGTGGTACAGGTCACAGATTCGCTTTGACCCGACCCTATGCGAGAAGGAAGAAAAAAAAAAAAAAAAGGAAGAAATCCCTTAAGATTGCACTGACTGGCCAATTTTGGTTGGCTAGCCAAAGAAGAGTAGCCAAGAAGCTTAGGAGAGCTCAGTCTGGAGTTCATTAC
Organism: Labeo rohita; assembly: GCF_022985175.1. Classification (NCBI taxonomy): domain Eukaryota; kingdom Metazoa; phylum Chordata; class Actinopteri; order Cypriniformes; family Cyprinidae; genus Labeo; species Labeo rohita. The sequence continues at coordinate 12,539,078 of NC_066889.1, read as the reverse complement.
TTAATGCAGCACTCTTTTAGTGTGCTTCTGCATCTGGTGATGTGTTTATTAAGGATACTTGCTGAAGATGCTTTAATTATAAAAAGGGTTGATAAGGTCAGCTTGAATTCCTCCCGGCTCGCTCTCTCAGGATGGCCATGGGTTCGTCTGATCCCAGCTGTACTGGTCGTGCTGTGCAGGCTCAGCGGAGGTGCTCAAGTAAAGGCAGTTCTGTAGACTCCTCCCGTGCACTGGGCGGGTCTGATGATGTAAGGGGCGTGGTCTCCGAGGGTATGACTGCTCCCATTGGATCCAGTGTTGGGCTGATGTCAGAGGGCAGGACAGGGAGGGGAGGCTGCGAAGGCTGGGAAAACAGGACAATATTACATAAATACGTTGTTAATATTTATATAGACCATTTCGCTAGATGTAAACATACTGGTCCTGAAACACTTCCTGTTTCTTTTTTTTTTTTTTTTACTTTACACAAACATCACAACCAACATAACATTTGACTGGATGAAAATGTTACATTAGCACCTTTAAGATGTATTTTTATATGTGAAAGAAAAAATAAAAAAAATAAAAAACAAAAAAACAGGAAGCGCTTCTGGACCAGTGTTGTTTACATCTAGCGAAATGGTCTATATGCACACTAGTCAAAACTTTTTTTTTTTTTTTTTTTAAATGTTCCTTAAGTCTCTCATGCTCACCAAAGCTGCATTTATTGATCAAAAACACAGTATAATTTATTTAAAAAAAAAAAAAAAAAAAATTATAACTTAAAATATCTGTAGCCATTGCTCCAGTCACCAGTGTCACATGATCCTTTAGAAATCACTATGATATAGCAGGGCTCTATGCTTGCTTTTCTTTTTAGGAGCACTTGTGTGGGTGATTGCACAGTCAAAATTTCAGGAGCACCTTCTAATCAATAATCATAAAATCTGAACAAAAATTAGCCTTCGCATTAGCAAGGTGATATTTGACTCAAAGTAATTTACAGGGAAATTATGTCATCTTTTTATGTCCGATTTTTATAAAAAATTATATTTTAAGCTTTTTCAAATTTCTAACAGAATAGGAACAAGTAGAATAAGAATAACTTGTCAATCAAATGAAATCAGTATTAACTAAATTAATTTGTACTACAGAGGTGGCACAGAATACAAAAGTGGCTTGTAGGTGTATTTTCATGTTTAATGAGGCTCAGAGATGGCATGAGCACAATCAAATTCATAAACTCATGTTGAGATTAATGTTTTAAATATAAAATGTTTAATATAGAAATATTAAATGATTTAAATAACTGGAAAGGTATGTTAAAAATGAAACTAAAACTGCCAGTAGGTGCAAAAACACGTAGAAACCCTTGAAGCACAAATATGCTGTTCGGGTCAGTTGCACTGGTGCAATAAATATTTTCCTAAATATTTTTTCATAGTCACATGCAGTAGTTTTCAGTCGCAAATGTGACTGAAATGGTCACACTATAGAGCCCTGTATAGGGATCGACCTATTATCAACACCAATCTAAGGCATTTTTATATCAGTTGTTTTCAAAACTGATTTGCAGATAAAATAATTTAAGAGCATTTAAACAAAGTTTTGTCTGAGCCCTTGTTTTTCTTAATTTTCACTTTTACACAACACATATACATATATACACACACACACACATACATATATACACATATATACAGGGGTTGGACAGTGAAACTGAAACACCTGGGTTTAGACCACAATTAGTATGCCGTTTGGCCTCCTTTTGCAGCCAATACAGCATTATTTCATCTTGGGAATGACAAATACAAGTCCTGCACAGTAGCCAGAAGGATTTTGAGCCATTCCTTTTGCAGAACAGTGGCCAGGTCACTATGTGATGTTGGTGTATGAAAACATTTCCTGACTCGCTCCTCCAAAACACCCCAAAGTGGCTCAATAATATTCAGATCTGGTGACTGTGCAGGCCATGGGAGATGTTTAACTTTACTTTCATGTTCATCAAATCACTCTTGTCACCAGTCTTGCTGTGTGTATTGGTGCATTATCATCCTAATACACGGCACCACCTTCAGGGTACAATGTTTGAGCTATTGGGTCCACAAAGTCAACCTTCACACTCTGCTCTTATTGGTGGAATGTGCGATCAGTAAAGACTGGCCACCAGGCTGCATAAATATAGCCATGAAACCTCCAACACTATATTGGCCAGTGTTTCAGTTTCATTGTCCAACCCCTGTACACACATATATATATACACATATACACATATATATATATATATATATATATATATATATATATATATATATATATATATATATATAGGTTCAAAATATCAGTTATTGGTCTACTTGATCTGTAAAAATCAGTACTGGTCGACCCCTATTCTGTAATGCTGATTTGCTGTTAAAAAAATTCTTTAATTATCAATGTTGAAAACGATTGTGCTTATTATTTCAGTAAAAACCATGATGCATTTAAGGATTCTTTGACGAATAGAAAGTTCAAAGAACAGCATTTTTTTTAAAAACAGATTTTTTTGTAACATTATATCACTTAAATTTCAATTTATTGTGTCTTTGCTGAAAAAAAATTTCAAAAGTATTGATCGATTTTCTTTATGATATCCACACAGTTGTACCACCGCAACTTTATGCCACTCAAAAAATAAGTTTAATTCAGAAACTAAAACATGGCCATCATAGAAGAGGTGTATTTAGGATATCTTCTGTATTAACATAACGGTTTGGGAAATAAACAGTAGTATAAGCTTGCGTCCTAACCTGTGTGCGTATGCTCTGTGATGCTGTGCCGTCCCCTTCCATTACAGCAGGTCCGTTGAATCCCTTCCTCCCTGGCAGACTCCATTTGCTGTACAGGGCCTCATAGGGCAGCCCGCTGCCCTGGCCCAGGCTTAGGCCCCTCTGAGACGCCCTGTGACTGGGGTTGTCCTGCAGGCTACTGGGGCAAAAGCGGTCTGCAGGCGGCAGGGCCACCGAACTACTGAAAGATAGCTGCGAGCTAGACAGGTGTTGTCCTAAAAGCCCATGGATGGAAGAGGTGCGGTGCAAGGAGCTAACCAGCCCTGCATCCATCCTGCCCTCTGATTGGCTAAGCAGGGCAAGTGGGAGGGGCTGGGGATGCAGTGGCCAGGAAGGTCCAACAGGGTTGTCAGTCCCTGGAGAAAAGTAGGGAAGAGTGAAACTTACAGGCTGCACACATCACTGCTTTATTGATTGGAGGTGGATGATGATACATTAACAGTACAAGAGAAACCGGTGTCGTACCCATCGAGGGCTGTACAGTAGTGGGATGAGGCTGAGAGATGCTGGACGCTGTGTTCTGGGGAGGATGAGCTGCAGGGTTGTTACTGATGGAGGTAGAGCCGCCACCACAGTCTGAATCCTCAATGTTCCCTCCACTGTTACATCCGGCACCACAACCCTTCTGAAGCCTGAAGAGTACAGAGAGCATATGAATAAATAAACTCTGGACATCTAAAATGTGCTGTATGGACGTTTGTGATGCCCAACCTGTCCCAGCTGCTGATGAACCAGGTGTAAATGTTATGGGGGCTGATGGGGCCTCCCCAGACCGAACGTAGCTGAACATGGGCCCCTGCGTAGGAAGTGGTGAGTGGGGAGACGTAGATGGGGTATCCGATGGGCTGGTCACAGGACGAGTTAATCATATTCCTCAGAGCTTGTTTGGCATTCTGGATGCTGCCGCGTTCAGGGTTCCGGTTACGCAGGAAAACCAGCTCCTGCTGCTGTCCGGCCCACAGCCCGCGCACACACTCCCGGTTCACCTGAAAGAAGTCATCAGTTACAGCAATGCCACGGTAAAATACACTCTTTTGCCAATAAACAGGAATTCTGCAGCAAAGCACCTTGATGACTCTGAAGCTGAGGAAGCGTTTGTTCAGCATGATGATCTTGTACTCGTCACTGCCGTCATCCATAACATGTCGGAGAGCAAGCAGAGAAGGCATGTTAGCCAGAATAGCGCTGCGCCAAACAGGATCGCCCTCGTGAGAGATCAGCATTTTCTCTTCGTTAGCAGTGATGGCATCGTACAGCACCACTGGGTCCTCATACTCATCAGGAGAGGTGAAGTGATCCTGTGGAGTAAACAAGAGACCACGATTGCATAATTACACTACATTTACTTTACACAGCACGTCTACATGTCTATTTTAGAGCAAGCTATGAAAATATCACTAAGTTAGCCTAGAAACCTAATTAAAGAGTGATGTCAGTAGGGACAAATGAATGCCTAAGCTGTACCTGGTGCAGTTTGAGGGACATTCGTACACCTGGAGCCACCACCCTGTTCAGCAGGTCCATGTCTGCAAAAACCCACTCGTCTCTAGGAGAGGTGATACGAAAGTCGCCCTTGAACAGGGCATGAAGGCCGTAGAGAAAAGGCTCCAAGCTAAACGTATAACAAAGAGAATCAGTGCATTTACATTTACAATAAAATCATACTTGTTAAAAAAAAAAGTACAAAACACAACAATGAAAGAAAATCATGTTTAAATGTTTGTGACGTACTGCGATAAAAATCATTTGCAGCATGTAAGTGACCGATTCATGATCAGCAGTGATATAAAGTGGCCATGTCCACCAATGCAAAAGCCTGAGAAAAGCTTAATTTCATGCAAACAAGTAATGACTCTTTTAACATCCATTGTACATCACACTTCTTGCTGCCAGCTGGTGGCGCTATGACTGTGAATCACAACAGCCACATCCATATGATCAGCCCTCATGACCAAACATACAACACCTAGGTGCACTGATTTAGATCAAATTGAAGACTTAAGACTTTTCCTCTTCCCAACTCTGACAAGTGTAAAAAACACTTTCAGGGCTTGGCTTAGGCCCTAATTATAGATTTTTTTTCCTTTGTCAAACAAGACACCACATCTTATTTTAACATTAATACATCATGTGATCAGATTTTAAAAAGCTATGGCCAGCTGTGCAGCCCACCAATCAAGTTACAGCATGCAGCTGTAAAAACACTATTCTCTAAAACTGTTGCATGATGTATTTAAAGGTATAGTTCACTTAAAATGAACATTCTGTCATTAATAACTCACCTTCATGTCGTTCCAAACCCCTAAGACCTTCATTAACCTTTTGTTTTCTTTGCGCACAAAAAGTATTCTCGTAGCTTCATAACATTACGCTTCAATCGCTGATGTGACATGGACTAGTTTAACAATGACCTTACTACCTTTGTGTGCCCTGAATGTGAATGAAAGTCTTACGGGTTTGCAACGACATCAGGGTGAGTAATTTTCATTTATGGGTGAATTTTCCCTTAAATAATAAAACAGTGAAAAATCCATTTAAATAACACAAGCTGTCAGTTTAACAGGGATCGAACAAATGCTTTAAAATAAAATCCTTTCAAGGATTTTTCTAGCACCACTTTGTGGATTGTCAAGAACTTCAATCAGACATCTTATCAAACAGATGTCTTATCTTTTAAATTCTAAAAAAAGAGAAATAGATAAATAAAAATATAATAATAATAATAATAAAGGAAAAAATACAGTGTAATACTTAAGTAGTAATACTTTGTATGTGCTTCGAAGTATACTACACTTTTACTATAGTTACTCCACGGTTAATTTTCTTAAAAGGTTTTGTATTTGTGTATACTTTTTTCTGTGTTTTGTTTTTAAAACTGTACAGCTTTACTGATTTGATGTATTCTACTGTTTAAGGAAAAAAATAAAATAGAAAAATAGAAGAAAAAAAATTCCTGAAACTGCTCGAAATCCTGAAATGAAACAAATGCTTCACAAACTCGCACCGAAATCTCGATCTGAATTACACGATTCACGATCCGTGCCCTGAAGTTCTGATCTAAATCAAACAATTTGCGATCCACGCTCTGACATCCCGATCTGAAAAATGAAAACTCGGATCGCGAATCTGTTGACTTAGATCTGAGCTTTGCGTATCGGGAATCATTTCATTTACATCGGGACTTCAAATCGCTTATCGCAAATCATTTTGTTCTGAATAATGATTCACAAACCCGTTCCCATCTAAATCAAATGATATGCGATATGCACTCTCCGAAGTCCTGACCTGAATCAAAAGATTCGCGATACGCAAAGTTCCAATCTAAATCAAATGATTCGCAATACGTGATTTGAAGTCTTGATCTGAAACAAGTGATCTGCGATACATGATCCGATCGGAGTGCTCCGAAACAGTGAACCATTTTGCGACGCAATGGTTTAACTGATTCTGAGTTTCGAAAAGCTCAGTTTCCAGCATCAATACATGCTTTTTAAAATCATTACAAACGATGCTGAATTTGAAAAAAAGTTTTTTTAATTTGATCTGCTTTTTGCTAGTGAATCTCTTGAAATGAATGATCGAAGTCATGAGTTTGAATCAATTGGAGCAGTTCCAGTGTAAATGACTCAATTGATTTGGTTCATCTGTTCCTTTTTTTTTCGCATTCTTAGCCATGTTTACACAACACTGTCTGTACTAATACTTGCTTAGCTTGACTGTTTGCTGACATTAACTGAATTTTTTTTTTTAATTCCGTGAAAAGATATGTACTTATTGACAAAATTAAACATTTATTTTATAGATGCATTGTCTTTCAATAATTCAAGCACTTTTCTTAAGTATCTCTTCAGGTATGTTGCTATCAAAAAGTCAAATTCAAGTACTTTAAGCACCTTGTATGAACCCTGGTTTATGCAAAAATGCTGGAATCCGTGTAAACCCTTACCTGGCTGACATGCTATGGGAGGCTGTACCCAGAGCTCGACGGCCCAGAATACACAACCCAAAACACAGTGTGACCAGAGGGGAATCCTTCTCACTCTCAACTGGCTGTAACAGAAGACAAAACAAAAACACACAATGAGTTACATTTCTGATTACCTTGTAACCAAACCATTCCAATCAGCAATGCAAGGCCATCTTTAAAATACCGTTTGTCTGCGGCTGTTGCAGTATTTGATCCACTCCAGGTACACCAGACAGAAGGAAGAGGGAGTGATGCCGGAAGCACGGTGGTCGTAGTCTTCATCTATATTCAGATTGAAGGTAGGGTCGCTATCCACATAGGAAGGGCTGAGGCACGGTCGCAGCGCTTCCTGTACTGTCTCATTGGCCAACCACTCCTCCAGTTTGGGCGAGCGGGTTACATAATAGATTATACTCTGTGGAAGACAAAATGGGATCATTGCTCTGCATCTCAAACAGTGGAGGTTTCATTTGACTCATTCATCTGAGAGGAACTGACCTTGACATAATATGTGATGAGAATTTTCCGCAGGTCGAACACTTGAAGCATGGAAGCTGCGTTGTTGTCGCTAATGCTGTAGCCCTCCAGCACGTATTTAGTGGCTGCCACCTCCCAAGCCAACCAGCGCTGACCAAAGGCTGCATTGAAGGACAGCATGTGGGGGAGATGACCTGGCTCACAGCAGCAACAGCCTTCATCTTCCTCCACCCCTTCAGTGATCGCCTCCACCTCCCTCTGCTGGCAATATGTTCCTGAAAACACAGTAATTGACAATGAAGAGCAGAACAAACCTATTCAAGCTAAAACAGTTGCAGCTAAACATGAAACTTAAGTATCTGAAAGCATTTTATTCATGATTCAACTCTACTGCCAAATTATTAAAGCGATAGTGCACCCAAAAATGATTTAATCACAATCAATCCTAGCTTTATATGACTTTCTTCTTTCAGACAAATACAATAAGACTAATATTTAAAAAAAAGTCCTGGCTCTTCCAAGCTTTACAATGACAGTGAATGGGTGTTGAGATTTTGAAGTCCAATAAAGTGCATCCATCCATCATAAAAAGTGCTCCACACAGCTCCGGGGGGTTATCAAAGGCCTTCGGAAGCTAATCGATGCGTTAATGTAAGAAAAATATCTGTATTTAAAACTGTAAATCTGTAAAATAAACTAATCTCTAGCTTTCGCTAACTGTCGTATGCGTGTTTACAAGAGAGTATCGTTCCAGTGGAAGACGCAGGACTTAGACGAACGCGGAAGTGGCGAGCATGTAAGTGCAGTGGAGAGAGCAAAACAACACGCTGGTCACGAATTAGAAGTACAAAACAAGGATTTGTAAAGAAAAATTGAGGATTTTAATATAAGACAAGAGGAGACTGGTTTTCGTTTGCTGTAAACAAAAGTTGGTTCTCAAGAGACTAGCATATTCTCACCAGATCTTATACTACGCCTACATCATTCAAGCTAGAGATTGTGGTTTAAGTTTTAAATATGTATAGTTTTCTTACACAAAAGCATTGATTTGCTTTAGAAGACGTTTATTAACTGCCTGAGCCGTGTGAAGCACTTTTTATGATGGATTTACACACTTCATTGGACTTCAAAATCTCAACAGCCATTCACTGCCATTATAAAGCTTGGAAAAGCCAGGGCATTTTTTAATATAACTCCAACTGTATTAGCCTGGAGAAAAAAAAAAAAAGTCATACACACCTAGGATGGCTTGAGGGTGAGTAAATGGGGTAATTTTAATTTTTGCCTGAACTATACCTTGATTTATGATTTATGATTATATGATCATAAGCCTTATGATTTATAAGCTTGTTTCCCCATGGGGACCTCAATTTAGTTCCCCACGGTGACGAGTCCCCATGAGTTTTCAGTGAGTATTTCTGTGAGTATTCAGGTTTAGGTCACCACCAAGATTTAAAAACAAGACCACACAGACACACACACAAAAAGAAAAAGAAGAAGATAAAAAAAACAAACAAAAAAACAGTTTAATAGGCACCGAGTCCGCTTTTTTTTATATTCAGACTTTGATACGGTCTAGTCGGAGAATATCAAACACGTCTGACATTTTAATCCGATTTTAGAACATATTTTCATTTGTCATGTGCCTCCTAGCAACAAAGCACATTTCTGTGCAAGTTTGTTGTGTTCAGAACAACTTAAAGGTCAGATATTGTGTGATCCTCAGTCGTTTAGTGTTTTTCTCTGTAACCATTTACAAAGTTGGCAAGTTTATGACACCTATTTGATGTTTCACAGACGGGGCTTAGCTTAAGCTATGAAGAGGCCTCAGGTAAATTAAGACATTAAAGCAGCTTTTATAAAAATGCCTTAGAAGAAAATGTTACAGGTTTGCATCTTAAGACAGAACAGTGGCATTGACATATTTTAAGATACGTCAGAGCAAGATATTTTTGGTTAAGACAGCTCAAACATGCATTTTAATCTGGGACTAGCCTTAAAGTAGACCAGAAATTTATATATAATCTACTAATCCAAGATGTTCATGTCTTTCTTTCTTCAGTCGTAAAGAAATTATGTTTTTTGAGGCAAACATTTCAAGATTTTTCTCCATATAGTGGACTTACACCCTTTACAAAAAAAGGTAAAACAGCAATGTAAGCGAGGTAAAACAGCGATTTGGGAGTTTTCGACATACCCTAACTGTATTGGACCGTAATGCAGAGAGTTTACACAGAGCTAGACAAGACAAGCATTTGAGGTTAAAAAGCATAGAAATTGTCTTTTTTTTTTTTTTTTTTTTTTTAGAAAGTAACCAATTGTTTCGCTAGATAAGACCCTTCTTCCTCGACTGGGATCGTTTAGAGCCCTTTGAAGCTGCATTTAAACTGCATTTTGGAAGTTCAAACTCACGGGAACCACAGAAGTCCGCTATATGGAGAACATTCCTGAATTTTTTTCCTCAAAAAACTATTTCTTTACAACTAAAGACAGACATGAACATCTTAGATGACAATAGGGTGAGTAAATTATCTGTACATTTTTGTTCTTGAAGTGAACAACTCCTTTAAGCCTTGTCTGTGAAACTGAGGGCTAGTGTTTTAAAATCTAAAAATAGCATACTCCACTGTTTAGGATAAGTAGTGCTGCATTTTGTTTCAGTCCCTCTCCTGTTGGCTCACCTCTGAACTCCAAGCCTCTAAGTTGGAAAGTGACGAGGCCGTTGCCGATCTCAATGATGTGTACGAGAGCATTGAGGTAGTCGGAGGCCAGGATGAAGCAGTCTCCAGTGCTGTAGTTTCCCCAGCGACCCAGCAGAAGGTCCCCACACAGCGAGTGCTGCAGAGAGCGCGTCAGATGCTCGTAGAAGATAGAGTTCAAGTTGTTATCATCAGCACCTATCCAAGCGGAGATGAGAGGATAGATTAAGAGGACAGGAGATAAATAGAAAGGTCTGTGTATCTCAGATACTATCACGTACCAGGGTTGCGGTCCAGCTGTGTGGCCAGACGAGTGTTGGAGTGATCCACCCGTTTGGTGCTGAAAGACGAAGTGGTATTTAATTGGTATTTATTTAAAAATGGCATTCAAATCACGTCTTCAAACATTTTCAGCTAAGACTGAATTAGCAAAACAAACAATGTGGCTGACATCTGCTTGAGATTTCTAAAGGCTTACTTGTAGTCTCGCTCCCAGAACTTCACAGGACGAGTGTATGAAGTAACGAAAACAGCGCTGCCCAGGACAGGGTTGAGAGGAGTGGAAAAGAGAGCTGAAAACACAGCTTGCACAAACAGCATGGCTGAGTCTGGGAGCAAAACTGAAGTTAAGGGACATGTATCAAACAGAGTTCGTATTAATACTGTAAAGGACTCCAGAGATCGCATGAAATAATGATGTATCTTCTAAATTCTATGTAAAATATACTAATAAAAAAGGCAAAAATAAATTCTGGGAGTTACAATCTGATTCCAAAACGATTCTTGATCTACATTTTACCCTAATTAATTCTTCTGCTGTGCAAATAAATCTTTGCAACCTGACATTTTAACCAAAATTGCAGTTTCTTTGATTTTGTTATAGTTGGAATGTCAGTACTGCCATCTTAAAAAAAAAAAAGTAGGGGTGTGAATCTTTACTGGTTTCATGATTCAATTCAATTACAATTTTCATCACCTCAGTATCACTATGTGTCACATTCTCAGTTTTCAATATTACTGCACATGGCTATATTTTCATATAAATTGTATATCAACTTTATTTTGTGCGAAATTTACTTTTTTTAATATATAAGCAGGCTACTTTATAAAAAAAAAAAAAAAAAAAAAAAAAAAAAAAATCACTTAGTTAAAACAAGTATCTGAAAGTTTACAGACAATAGTTATGGGTTTTTATTTTTTCTTCAGCATTATTGCTTTAACAGACTGCATTCACACTAATTCACAGATCTATTTCGATATATCAGATGTTTTTTTCTGCACTGAAAACATAACTGACTGTGTGAACATCAATTTCGTAAAGTATTCGAAAATGGAAGTGCATTTAACCGCAGCCGCAATCCGTCTTCAGGACAACAAACACAAAGTGTTTTTACTTGAAAAAGATATGTGCTTATTGACAACATTGACAAAAACACTTATTTTTATAGATACACGGTCTTATAATAATTCAAGCACTTTTCAAGTACCTCTTCAGAAATATTGCTATTTTCAGAGGTTTCCAGGCCTTAAATTTCAAAAAGTCAAATTGAAGTACTTTAAAGGAGAAGTCCACTTCCAGAACAAAAATAGACACATAATGTACTCACCCCTCGTCATCCAAGATGTTCATGTCTTTCTTCCTTCAACCCGGATTTAGTTTTTTTTGAGGGAAACACTTCAGGATTTTTCTCCATATAATGGACTGATATGGTGCCCTGATTTTGAACTTCCAAAATGCAGTTTAAATGCGGCTTCAAACGATCCCTAATGCGGTTGTAAAGCCGATTTGAGGAAGAAGGGTCTTATCTAGGGAAACGATCGATTATTTTCATAAAAATAATACAATTTATATACATTTTTTTCTGGTTCATGACGGTATGTCGAAAAAATCTCATCTCATGTTCTCGCTCAACTTCAAAATCATCTTATATCGCTGTTTAACCTTTTTTGTTAAGGGTGTTTGATCATCTTTGCATGTTCTCTTTGCAAAGACTGGGTCGGAACTTCTGCAGTGATGTAGGATGATTTTTGAAGTTGAGGGAGAAAATACGATTGGAGTTTTTCAACATACCTTAACTGTACTGTATTTTTTTTCATGAAAATAACTGATCGTTTTGCTAGATAAGACCCTTCTTCCTCGGCTGGGATCATGTACAACCATATTTGGGATCATGTGAAGCCGCATTTAAACTGCATTTTGGAAGTTCAAAATCGGGGCACCATATCAGTCCATTATATGGAGAAAAATGCTGAAATGTTTCCCTCAAAAAACAATTTTTTACGGCTGAAGAAAGAAAGACATGAACAAGGGGGTGAGTACATTATCTGTAAATTGTTGTTCTGGAAGTGGACTTCTTTAAGCATCTGGTACGAACCCTGAAAAAAAAAAGAAAAAAAAAAAAAAAGACACTTTAAATATGCTGAATGTTAAAAAAAAAAAAAAAAATATATAATTTTTTGTTTGTTTATATGTATATATATATATATATATTTTTTTTTTTATATTTATATATATATATACACATACAGAGCAAAACCAACTGTACTGCTGCGCTATAGGAGATGACAGCACTCCCACTAGGCACAAATTAAGAACAGGTAAAGTTATGAGATCAGCATTCAGGCCTGTGTAACACCTGAAAAGGATACGGGGAACGGCGAATGGCTGAGCGAAGGCGTGGAAAGCAGAACCCCATGTGATCTGCCAAGGTGCAATGTAGGTCAGCACAAAACGCAGCTTATACAGCAGATCCCACAGCTGTTCACACACAGGAGAGATGACAGAAACATCAGTCATCATCTTTTGCTTTACAAACCCTCACTCCAGTAACAGTGTAAGTTACACAGTACATCAATCCTTTAAAAATGTCACATAAATAGAATGTATACATTACCTAACCATATACTAAAAGGAATATTTTCCTCTTTTGGTATAACAGTTACACCAGAACCATTTAGATTTAACAACTGAACATAATTGCATAAGGATGAAAACTTACAACTCAGAATAAATGGTGGCCAGTTATATGACTTGTATATAGTAAATGCTTTCCATAGATATTCATGCAAATTTTAATCTAAAACCTTGTTGCTGATATATATATATATATATATATAAAAAAAAAAAAAAAAAACACGTCTGCAGACACATTGTGTCAATTACTTATTTAAACACTGTTCAAAAGTTTGGGGCCAGTATGTTTTTTTTTTTTAATATTAAGAAATGAATACTTTTTTATTCAGCCATGAAGCATTCATTTGATTGAAAGTGGCAGTAAAACATTTATGATGTTTTGTATAAAGGATTTCCATTTCGTAAAAGAATCCTGAAAAAGTATGATGGTTTCTACAAAAACAATAAGCAGCACAACTGTTTTTTAACATTTACAACAAAAACTTTTGAATAGTAGTGTACATAAGAAAAGGTGGAAATGATCAAACTAGAATATGCTAAGAATCCTTGCACAACATTATAAGTGCATATTAGGGACTGAAGTAAAATGTTACACGTGACCCTGGACACAAAACCAGTCATAAGGTTCATTACAAGGTTCAAACATCTTCTGAAAGCTGAATAAATAAGCAGTCCATTGATGTATGGTTTGTTAGGATAGGACAATATTTGGTCAATATACAACAATTTGAAAATCTGGAATCTGAGGGTGCAAAAAAAAAAAAAAAAAAAACCTAAATATTGAGACTACGTTTTGATATATTTATATATTTTAGATTTTTTGCACAAAAGAAAAATCTACAATTTTGACCCATATAATGTCTTTTTGACTATTGCTACAAATACACCCATGCTACTCAAGTCTGGTTTTCTGGTACAGGGTCACATATTGAATTTGTGTCTTCTAAAGGCATCTAACAGATGTGGATGTATGCTCAGACCTTGCTGAAGAGGATGGACATGCAGTAGTAGTCGAGGAGGAACGTCTGTGAAAAGCGTGGGTAGTCGAATTGGAAGAAGAGGGCGGTGAAGCACAGAGTGACATACTGCTGAGACGGGACACAGAAAGACGAACGAAGCAGCTTCATTCCAGCCACTGAGATGAACAGAGCACGGCCACTGCAGAAACAAAAGATATCATCAGTGTCCAAGTCTGAAGTCCACACTGAAAACCCTAAATTGAAAATCTTCCAAAAACAAAGAAACATCAGCTGGTGTTGTGCTTTACTCTACAGTGGGACTTTGAGGATTCTAAATGTTCTTGTTCTTACTAGGCTCCAGGTTTGTCAGGGTTTTGGCTGACAGTGTGAGCTTCAGTGGTGAGGGAGTTGAGCACGACAGCTGGGTAGATGAAATACTTCTCCACACACTGCAGCCAAGCATACAGCTTCTCAAACCACATGAGCTGAGCAGCATCTGAGACGGAGAGGGATCAGCCCGTTACACTTGTTCAGACTTTCAGACATTAGTTTGCGCGTGTAGTTTCGACTACTCACCTCGGACCTCAAACTGGCTGTATTCTCTGGAGCGCAGCACAGGGTGGGCCAAGCAGAACCAGGGCAGCTGTTTGCGAAGCTGAGGCAGGAGGTAGTGCGTGAAGAACCCCACCACTCCAGCCAAGATGTACAAGACAAAACTGAGAGCAGGCTAAAAAGCAGTGCAGAAAACACATATTAAAACAAACTTTGAACAGAATGAACAGATTCGCTACAACAAAGTAGACTTTCCACCTTCACAAGACTAGAAATTATGTTTAGTCCTTGAACGAGGCTTAGTTCTTACAATGAGACTATTAACAGATTCAAAATCACATACTGACCTGCAGAGCAATAAAGACGGTGCTGGCACTAATGGCGAAGGTGATAATGGCCATAAGAGGGCACATGACCAGATCTGAGTGAAGAGTCTCTTTCTGCAGAGTCAGAGAGAAGGGAGCCATTTAAAAACCACTGGTACACCTATTAAGCAAAAGATAAATGCAGATGGAAATTGCTTTTACCACAGAGTTGCGCAGTTTCTCTGGGAGAGGATCTTTAATCTCTAATGGCGGCTCTTCTGGCGTTCTGCTCTCCAGCTCTGGGAAGAACTTGGAGCGGACCAGAGACCTGCTCGGAGAATAGTGTGAAAAACACCAAATGTTAGATGTCAATCACAGAGCTGCTAGTGTAGAAAGATGACTGGAAAATAATGAATGTGTGGTGACGCTGACCAGAGGATGGTTGGGTCACTGCTCTGCCTGCTCAGATGATAGGACAAGGCCAGGAGGAGGCCACAGAACACAGAGAAGAGCACCGGGACATGTGCCTCTCCCCACGGAGCCTACACATACACAAACACATAAAATGAGTAAAGGAAACACCAATAAACATAGGTCTTCTGTGAAAGAAACAAACAGATTGCAACTTACATTGATGGCACCGAGGCAAAATCCATAAACCAGAGCCGCCACCAATATACTGCGCAACAGACTATAGACTGAAGACAGGGGGCTTGTGGTTGCTGAAACACACAAAATGACAAGACATCACACTTGTGGCGCAAGGATGTACAACATGCTGACTCCCTGGGAATCAAATCCGTGATCTTGGAGTTGCAAGCGCCATGCTGTACCAGTTTTTTAAAGGAAATGAAAATTACGTTATTATTTAACACACTCATGTTGTTTCAAGCCCATAAAACCTTCATTCGTCTTTAGAACACAAATTAAGATATTTTTGGTGAAATCTAAGAGCTTTTTAACCTGTCATAGACAGCAACGCAACTGACACGTTCAAGGCCCAGAAGGTAGTAAGGACATTGTTAAAATAGTCCATGTGACAGTGGTTCAACTGTAATGTTATAAAGCTACAAGAATACACGCAAAGAAAACAAAAAAAAGACTTTATTCAATAATTTGTAAGGCACTGCTTTTCTGACGCAAGTCAGTGCTGTTTAATCTGCTCATAACAGAGAATTCAGGGCAGAATTTGAATGATTCTCACTAGATCTCGCAGCACTGTGCAGTAACAGTGTCATGAAATCAACTTTGGTTCCCCAGTACAGCTGAGCTTGGACAAGTTCATAGAAAACTACTATGAAAAAATATTTAGAAGCACCAGTGCAACTGACCCGATTAGCATATTTGTGTTTACGCTGAGGGGAGCTTCAAAGGTTTTTGAAGCTCAATGTGTTTAAGTAATGTATCACAGACATATATCACGAATCCTTTTATAAACAGTGTAGAGAGAGTGTAAATAAGAGATTCATTGTGCAGTGTAGAGAGCTTCATTGATTATAATGGAACTTTGTGAGATTGTGATGAACTAAGGTGAGTGACAGCTTTTAATGATTTTTAAGGGAGTTTGTAAATGAGATATTGATTTAATACAACAGTTAAATAAACAAGAACTTAATATTAAGTGACTTTGTCTGATTATAACACTATTGCCTGATTTTGCTCTATTTCGTCTATTTCAAGGTAAATCACAACTGAGCCTCTGCACATCTCTATTCAAACACAGCGGTGTTTCGTTTATGAATGTATGTGCGTTTTTAAACAAATCTAGTGAGTCAGTGATTCAATTTCCCATTTATAAAGACAGTCACTTGCTTTATTCCTGAATGAATCAGCCGTTTGAATGAATCAAATGAATGAATGATTCAGTAATTAAATCAGTGACTTGCCGCCACCTACTGGCAGTTTTAGTTTGATTTTTGAAAGTATCTTTTCAGTTATTTAAATCATTTAATATTTCTATATTCAAAATTGTATATTTAAAACTTAACATGAATCTATGAATTTGATTGCGCTCATGCCACCTCTGAGCCTCATTAAACATCTGATAATACACCTACAAGCCACTTTTGCGTTCTTCTGTGCCACTTCTGTAGTACAAATTAATTTTGTTAATACTGATTTCGTTTGATTGATAACTTATTCTACTTGTTCTTATTCTTGTGTTTTAATTTGAAATTTTAAAAAGCTTATAAAAATATCTTTTTTTTTTTTTCTTTTTTTTTTTAAATCTGACATAAAAGATGACATACTTTTAATAAAGTTAGAAAAATGCCATTACAAAGGTCAAAACAAAATTCCCCTGTAAATCACTTTAAAAAGTCAAATATCATCTCGTAATGGGAAGGCAAATTTTTTATCAGATTTTTAGATTAATGATTAGAAGGTGCTCCTGAAATTTTGACTGTGCTCCTAAAAAGAAAGTAAGCGTAAAGCCATGCGATGAACTAAGAAAGTTGGACATTCTACGTCAGAACGCTGGTTGCTGCATCAGCAGCACCACACGCATGCGTCGGAGACTGACGCAGAAAAGAAGAAATTGTTTAAAGTCATTATTTTTGTTTTCTTTGGGCACAACAAGTATTCTCGTAGCTTCATAACATTACGATTGAACCACTGATGTCACATGGACTATGTCATCGATGTCTTTACAACCTTTCTGGGCCTTAAATGTGTTCTGAAGATGAACAAAGGTCTTGTAGGTTTGGAACAGATGAGTAATTAATTTAATCAAAATTTTATTTTTGGGTGAACTATCCCTTTAACATTATAAAAAATGTTCACTGTTAGTTTATATATTAATTAATGTTAAACTAAAGGACCTTTTTTAAAAGTGTTACTGCTAGTAATGTATAACACATGTCTCACCAGTTCCACCGAAAATGTGCATGTCCACCTGTTCCAATAAACACATGAGGAACGTGTTGACCTGAGGTAGAAGCCCAAACAGGAAGATGACGGGAAAACAGAGAGTGAAAACTGCAGAGGAAAACATATGAATTATTACATTATTATATTGTGGAAAACTCAATTTTGATAAAGGTTTAACAGCACTGGCTTTAAGTAGGTAAATGAGCAGACCTATGAGCATGTCTCTTGCGCAGAGCAGAAAATGGGCTGAGAAAAAGGTGACCCCGTAGAGGGTGAAAGGCCGCATACTGTCTGAATGGCCAACCAGGTCAAACACCCAGATCAGCACACAACACAAGCAGAAATACACTGGTCGGCTGTACACGATGATCCAGTTATGGCCCTGCAATGAAGACCACATTAAAATTAATTTCTGTTTGATTTCAGCTAGGCCACTCCAAGCAAAGACAGTCAAAGAGTCATATACTCACATGCATCGGAGATGCTGCATCGGGCTGCACACTCTGAAATGGACAAAAAAAAAAAGGACAGGAAAATGAGAAAATGATCAAGAGATACCAACACCTGAAAACAAAGATGACACAATGCTAAAACAAACGTAAAGACCATTATAAAAATGCTCACACTGACCTTTAGCAAGGAGTACTGACAGCTGGCAATGACTAGGCAGAACTGGAAGACCCAGATGTCCCTAAAGAAGCCCTGGAGAAGCAACAGGAAGCCAAGGAACGCCACTAAGCTAGCCAAAACCACTGCAAACACATTCTCTCCTACGCGTCGGTTCCTGTCCAGTAAGGCTAGCAAAGCAAGTCTGTCGTAACGAACTCTTAGCCATTTCCCTGGCAGCACCCAGAAACGGTAATACTGTTTAGGCTTGGCCTTTTCCTCAATCATCAGTGTGTTCTCCTGGGATTCGTGAGGGGACTCGTGATCTAGGTCAAACTACAAAAAGGAAAAATGTCAACACATTCGGAAGGATTGAAGTGGAACATGAGTACTGATGATTTTGAAGAGTTAAGCATCACCTCTGCCATATCCAGAGGCACCCTGCGGACCTGCATACCCTGGAGGACCACCGGTCTGGGCTGCAGCATGGGCAGCACTGGCGCCACCTCTTGGACATCAGTAGAGGTAAAACTAGAAGACTGTGACTGTCGCTCTCGCTCCCTGAGCCAAGAAAGAGAGGTCAAACATTGGGAAAATACTGAAAACCACCCCAACAGGACAAAATTGTAAGACTTACTGGACAGGGTCCTCATATCCTCCACCAGCAGGTCCAAAAGTATAAGACCTCTTTACTCCTGAAATCAGATCACCTTAATTGAAGAAACAACCACAACTAAGCCAGAATTAAATTAGTGTCACTGAAGCACAAATGATTTTTTTTTACCGCTTTCATCATAAAAGTAGTGCACAGCTCCCTCTGA
This sequence comes from Labeo rohita, assembly GCF_022985175.1. Taxonomy (NCBI): domain Eukaryota; kingdom Metazoa; phylum Chordata; class Actinopteri; order Cypriniformes; family Cyprinidae; genus Labeo; species Labeo rohita. Next base: position 12,520,103 of record NC_066889.1, on the reverse strand, counting down.
AGTGTCATCAAAGGTGGATGCCTCGTGAACGCCGCTGCGGGGCAGCAGCAGCAGTGATGAGGCGGCGAAGTGCAGAGCAGAGGGGAGCGTTCGAGTGCGGGAGTGAGAGGAAGTGCGGACTCTCTGAAGGTCTTGAAGACTCGGAGGAGAGCCCATGGCAGAAGGGGGCGGGGTGGGATTGCTACCAGCATTATGACGCCTGCGAATGGCCTGTGTCCTTTTTACACTGCTCACAGAGTCACGTTTACTTCCCTCCTCTGGGGCTGCATCGGCAAAAAACAGAGCAAAGAAAAAAAAAACATTAAATATTCACTACAGTTGATATTAGTTAATTTAAATAATTATTAAACAATAAAAAAGGAAAATAGTGATAAACAAAAAATAAATTGACAAATAAGTAAGCATATAACAAAATAATAACTATTTTTAAAAAAAAATCTAAAAAAGTTTAATAAAAAACTTCAAAAAAAGCATTTTTAGACCATTTTTCATACAAATAAGAGCAACACCACAAATCAAGAAGCTATTCCAGGCTCTAAATATCAAATATTAAAAAAGGTTTAGCTCACTTCTGAATTAAAATTTCCTGATAATTTACTCACCACCCACATCATCCAAGATGTTTATTCAAAAAGAAATTATGGTTTTTGAGGAAAACGTTTCAGGATTTTTCTCCAAATAGTGGACAATGGGAACCAATGGTTTTTTTAGTCCCATTTGCAGTTTCAATGCAGCTTGAAAAGGCTCTACACGATCCCAGTAAAAGAGTAATAGACTTATCTAGCAAAAAGATTGGTCATTTTCTAAAAAAAAAAAAAAAAAAAAAAAAAATGTACTTTTTAACCACAAATGCCTGTCTTGCACTAGCTCTGAGACGTGCTTCTACGACTTTAGACATAGAAACGGAATTTACTGAATAACGCAGAATGTCACAGAATTGTCAAAGTTTGGATGAATTAATCAAAAGTAGGTCATTACTTTTACTTTACATACTTTTTTAGGGTATAACCACACAACACTTCTTTCATGTTTTAATTTTAATAGTAAATCACCTTTGTTTGCCAAGAAATAAAGTTTGCTTAATTTTCAATAATTAAAAGATAAATTGAACTAATGTTTCATGCCTTGTTTTAAGTTTTTAAATTTTAAAATTGCTTAATTTTCAATAATTAAAAGATAAATGAAATTAATGTTTTATGCCTTCACTTGATTACAGGAAAATTGTAAATACACACAGAATTTCTAAGAATAAATTTAAATAAATCAAGTATGCATTCAAATAATTAGACATGCTAAAACACAGAATTTGATAAAACGTTTAGTGAGGAAAAAAAAAAACATTTCAGAGGGTCATAAATGAGCAATTTTTGTTAAACTTTTAATAAACTGATGTGAAATTCTATAATTTTCATGGTTTTAATTAATTAGACATGCTTTTTGAAGAATCCACTAACTGTCACCCCCATTTTTGAACATAGACGTGAAAGTGCACTATCCAAATTGTTATAATTCCTGAACAAATACATTTTGTAATATGATTTTGAAGTCCCATTTCCATGGTATTCCTATTTTAAAATGGCTTTCACAGGATGAATTTTGAGGTTTTATGCTTTTGGTTGATTTATTTAAATGGAAAAAACGGAATTTGGAAAAAACTAAATTTAATTTCATAGGGCCCTAAAAAGGTAGGATAGGGCGAAAAACGCTGTTTATCCCTTTTTGTTAAATCTGTTTGTTAGTCTTTGCACGTTCACTTTGTAAACACTGGATTGGTACTTCCGCCTTTGTCACGCATGCAAAAAGAGCATGTGTGTTTTTTTTTTGTTTTTTAATGATTGACTCTTATTCCTCATCTGGGATTGCGTAGAGGTCTTTGAAACTGCAATGAAACTTAAATTGGACCTTCAACCTGTTGAACCCATTGAAGTCCACTTTATGGAGAAAAATGAAAGAAAAACACAAACATCTTGGATGACATGGGGGTGAGTAAATTATCAAGAAATTTTAATTGAGAAATTAACTAATCCTTTAAGAATGAATTGGTTCACTCTTTACCTCCTCCTACTGCCCCCTCTTCCAGCAGCTCTCCTGCCCTCCAACCCGTCTGGTTCCCAGCCCAGGAGCCTCCAAGAGAGTCTAGCCTATGGTGGGCCCTGGAGAAGCCCTCTGAATGCACTGTCCGAGCCTCCAGATCTGATTTAGAGATGGTGAGTGGACGTGGGGCGGGAGTAGAAGAAAGGGGTAAAGGTAGCATAGTAGACGCAAGTGTCCCTGTGTTGTTGGAGCCTCCACCGGCGCCATCCATGCTGAGCACTCTGGCATGAGTCTTGGCACTGGCTGTGCTGGCTGAGCGCTGAGCACTGCGAGAATGGGAGGGTCCTACTGTGTCAGGCTCCTCCCCCTCTCCAGGGCTAGGTAGTTGAGGAGGGACAGGTTGGGAAGCGATGCCGGTATTCGCCAGATCGGGTGAGTAGCAGGAGGTAGAGGAGCTAGAATCGTCATCTTCATCATCGTCTTCGTCATCAGAGCTAAAGCGACGTTGGGATCCAAGACTAGAGCCTGCACTCATGTCGCTGCCGTCATCTTCATCGCTGGAGTCCTCGAACAAGCTCTCGCTGTAAGCTTTGGCACCCAGCCGATTGCGTACAGGCATGTAGTCTCTGTGTTGGCCACGGTTGTGGTGCCGGCGGTAGGAGCCACAGTCGAAACTGCTACTGCCAGCAGCACCTCGTTTGCGGGGAGCTTTCCTGCGACCGGGTCGGTGACCTACACTGCCGCCGGCACGTAGCAGTTTGAGATCTTTAGGTCGCACCACCTGCTGCTGCGCTTGCAGAGAAGGCGGCTCTGCTAGGAGGTAGGACGGGGCAGAAACCGGCAAAGCAGGCTCTGAGCAGACCAAGCCCAGTCCCAACCCTGACGGTACAGAGCTGGCCTGGCGTGGAGGAGGAAGAGGGGGTATGGGAATGCCACCATCAAGATCGCAGGTCTCAGAAGGCCCGCTGCTAGACGGTGATGAGTCCTGCAAGGTGGACTGTGCAATGTCCGTAAGCAAAGGGGGAAGATCCTCCCCCTCCACTAGAGTTCTGTCCAGGCCCTGCCCAGAGGAGAGCTCTTTGGAGGGTGAGCGTAGCAGCACGCTGTCTGACAGGTCATCTGTGTCACTACCGCCCTGGAGCACATCTCCAGGCTGCTGATAGAGGCCTTTACCCTGAGGCAAAGCTGTGGAAGGAGCGTTAGACACGAGTTTATGCGTCTGGCCCAGCGAAGGGCTCTCAAGCTGGGTTGAGTCCGTTTTCTCACTGCGGTAGCTACTGACCGTACTAAGAGTCTCTCTGTCTGTAGCCGCTCCACCTCCACTGAAGCAGCTGTCGGTGGAGCCTGCAGCCAGGGCCACCCCGGTGCGGCTGCCTGGGTGCTCAGCACCAGGGGCAAAAGTGACGGGGTCAAGGCCCAAGCCCAACAAGTTTTCACTTAGCTCCTCGCTCAAGCTGCTCTTGATGAGAGGGCTGAGAGGAGCATCGCCCAGACTCTCAGACTCAGCCGAAGGCCCAAGCGGGGAGTATCCTCCTAGACCATCCCCATCAGGGCTCTGCTGAGATAGCTGCTCCACACCCCCATTATCCATCTGGTCCTTCTCATCTCCATCTTCTTGGCTGGATGGAGATGGTGGGATGGAAGGACAATTTGTTGGATGCAGGCTACTAAACCCTCCTGATAATACATCGCCCACACCAATTAGCCCTCTGTAATCCCCAGCCAAGCAGGAAGGCGCCACACCTGGAACAACAAATGTGCGGTTACTACCGAGTACAGTAAAGATGTTTAGAGGTACATGCAGCACAATTTACTAATTATAATATTTAACTAATTCCTTGGATTTAAAGCTGCAGTTCGTAAATTTTGCCTTTAGTTGCCATCTCGGTTTAAAAAATGCAGTTTTTTTGTGGAAGTATCTTAATGGGATGTGAATTGGCAAGGCAGATGAATCTTGAATGTTTTGTGGTGTATGTATGGTCTGTCAGTCACTGCAACGGTGTGGATAATTACTTCACGTAGGAATTACAGATACTGTATCTTAAAAGGATGCCAAAAAAAAAAGTTTCACCGGAGAATGTCATCTGAACTAGAAACATATCTGCCAGTTTTGTTCTGACCAAAAAAAAAAGTTTTACAATAAGCTTTGCAAAAAATGTACAATAAATGCAAATTAATATTATACTTTGTTCTCAAAATGTTAATAATAATTAATAATATGTTAACAACATCAACATTGCGTGACTATATGTATTTAGTGTGTATTAGCGTTATCTGTAATTTCAATTTCTGTTCAGTCTAATCTCTAATTGCCAAACCATTTGAATGTCATTGAAAGAAACTGTTCTTTAATCTGAAAAAAGCAATTTAATGTTTCTTAGAAGTGTTCTAAAAATCACAAGTTTAATTATTCCTGCTGCTGTAAAAAGAGCCTACAAATGAGCAGCATCGACACCCCCGATATAGCCTATTAGCCGGGATTCCTTCATGTATATAGACGTGATGTAATGATGCAAAGATAAAAATGGCGGCAAACTAGGAAACCAACCTGAACCAATCAAATTAGAAAAAAATATATCTATTATGAGCTTACCATTGTGAATCGGGGAAAATGAGATTGTTTTGAACACTGACTGCATATGTACTTGCTCAGTAATTGATTTTGGATAACTTTTCACCAAAAAAGTAACGGAATGCAGCTTTAAGCCATTGATTCATTCAGTTAACCAAGTTTATAATATTTTATTATATTATTTTGCAATAAACATAAAATACAGTTTATACTTATCAATGCCTGTAGGCCAGTAGTTTTATTTTTTATTTGATTACACCAGAAACAATATTAAAAAAAAAAAAAAAGAGGTTAATTTAAGTACAAAAACCTGAATCTTTGTGTTCCGATTTTTAAAAAATTCTTCGCATCAAATGAAAGCTTATAACACTGTGATTAATCTCAAGAGTTGGACGGTTATACTTTATATCTTATCTCTATTATTTAGTAGAATGTACGTGATACTACTACTACTAAAAAAATAATAAAACTTTATTTTGTAAGAAATAGTCACACAATATTTCTTTAATTTTCATTAATTAAAAAATACATTAAATCAATGTTTTATGCCTTCATTTGATAACCAGAAAAATTTAAATAACAGAGACTTTCTGAGCGGGAAAAAACAGAATTTGGAAAAAATAAAACGGATTTCATAGGGCCCTATTTTGAAATCGGGTTGCACTCTGAATTGGAAGTCTAGGGAATAGTCATATGCAGCCCTAATGTAGTGCATCTGTAAAGGGGCTGTTCTTACTAGTGTTGTCCTGAGAGTTGTGTCGAAGGACGTCTCTATGTGCAGAGGTCACGATCACATTATTACTGCCTTGCTCCTGCATGAGCTCTTTAATATCTAGAATTTCAGAAATGAAAAAAATCAGATAGGAATTGAAATGTAAGCATACCAGTTCATGTTAACTGAAACTATTTGGTTTAGTTTATTTAAAAAAAGCAACAGTAACAACAACACAATGTACCCTTTGAGCCTCCAGGGTCTTCGAGCTGTGGTAAAAATTCCTGGGCAAAAGAAAAGCAAACGAGTTAGAGGAAATTCCTACGAGTGAAGGAGAATAATGCTTAAGAACACGTAATGTCTGGCATTAACAATATCCTCACCGACACCTGGTTCAACCCAAATAGTGAGTGCTGGGAACTGCAGCGTACAGGAGGGGTGGAGTTCACCTTTCGGAACACCGTCATTTCCACACCGACACCACTGTCCCTGTAAGCATGAGGCATGCCAACATGAGCTAAAACTGACTATAGCGGAGCGACTGCTTGACACCACCAACAGCTGTTCACCAACAACAAATCCCTAAAGAATGTCTGACTCAGAAGCATGATGCTTGTAATGCTCTACTGATGCTGTCTACTTGATAGACAAAAGTCAGTTTGACAACAAAATATAGTAAGGCAGTTACACACTACCTGCGTTGACTTCCATCGTGAGCGGCAGAGCCTTCCTCTCCTTCTTCTACTCTATTGGGGTCTGTGGTGAACGAGGCCTGCCTCTTCTCCACAATCTCACCCAGGTCAAACATGGCATGTAGTCGGAAGTTCACTGCTTTTATGGCCGTAAAGAAGGCCGCTATCACAGCGCAGTACACACCAGCCACCACCAAACTGGCAGGAAGGGCCTGAAAGAATGAATGTGGGAGAATCACATCACTGTGGTTGCAAAAGCTACAACCTTAATTTCATTTCATACACTGCTTCTTATGTAGACCACAAAGGACTTGTACAATAAATCTGATTTCACAATGTTCTTGTGCAAGTCTCTAACCGTATGCAAACTGTATCTAAAAGTAAATGTATTTTTTTATAGGGTTGTTCACGCTATGTCAGGATATAAAGGTATGTAACAGACAAGATGAAATTGATTAAAATCCTATGTTTTCATACTGACAATTTACTAAATATCATCATAAACTGAGCAAAATCTGTGTCTAATAACATTAAAAGCTGTTGTGTTCAATCAACTGTTTAACAGTCAACTAAGGAGTGTTACAGGAGCTTAATCTGATAATGAAAGCACAAGAACCATGAGTTATGTCATAACATTTCATGTTTATCCACATGCTTTGCTGTATTATCATCAACTGGTTACCACATTCAGAAAACAATGGACGCAAAGGAATGTGTTCCTGAAGTCTGACGTTTATTCAATGATTCCTTCTTGTATATCTGATCAATAACATTGATTTAGCTTGTAAGGAGCTAGTACTTACATCCTGTACAACTTTAAAACAAGCTACTGCCTTGAAAAAGAACTTTACTGGAGATTAAAATACTGTTTTGTCTTTTAATTGTGACAATTATTATACATACACACACACACACACCCGCAAAAAGTTTGGGGTCAGTAAATTGTTTTTGAAAGACATATCTAATGCTCACAAAGTCTGCATTTATTGTTAGAAAATAAAATGTTCTTTTTCTATTTTAATACTTTTTAAAATGTAATTTATTCCTGTGACGTCAAAGCCACATTTTCAACAGTCATTACTCCAGTCTTAAAGGCATAGTTGACCCAGAAATGAAAATTACCCCATAATTTACTAACCCAAACCATCCTAGGTGTACACGACTTTCTTCTGTCAGACGAATACAATCTGAGTTATAATTAAAAATGTCCTGGCTCTTCTAAGCTTTATAATGGTAGTGAATGGGCATCGATATTTTGAAGACCAATAAAATGCATCCATCCATCATAAAAAGTGCTCCACACAGCTGTGGGGGGTTAATAAAGGTCTTCTAAAATGAATCGATGCGTTATATTTAAAACTTTATAAACTGAAATGTGATCCTGGACTACAAAACCAGTGTTAAGTCACTGGGGTGTATTTGTAGCAATAGCCAAAAATACATTGTATGGGTCAAAATTATTGATTTTTTTTTTAATGCCAAAAAACATTAGGAAATTACATAAAGATCATGTTCCATGGAGATATTTAGTAAAATTCCTACTGTAAATATATCAAAACTTAATTTTTGATTACTAATATACATTGCAATATTTAGATTTTTTTGCACCATCAAATTCCATTTGTTCAAATAGTTGTATCTCAGCCAAATATTGTCCTATCCTAACAAACCATACATCAGTTGAAAGCTTATTTATTCAGCTTTCAAGTGATGTATAAATCTCAATTTCGAAAAATTGACCCTTATGACTGGTTTTGTGGTCCAGGGTCACAAATTTCTAGCTTCTGCTAAATGTTGTATGCACGTACATGAGAGAGGAGTTCCGGCGGATAACGTAGGTGAAGTGTAAGCTATGGTGAGAATATGCTAGTCTTACGAGAACCAAGTTTTGTTTACAGCAAAGGAAAACCAGTGTCCTCTTGGCTTCTCACCAGGGCATCATCCGCTTGAACACCACTCTCTCTCGAATGCGTGTATGACAGTTAGCGGAAACTAAAGATTTTTTTTTGCATCGATACACTTCAGAAGGCCCTTTTTAAACCCCCGAAGCTGTGTGGAGCACTTTTTATGATGGATGGATGCACTTTATTGGACTTCAAAATATCAACGCCCATTCACTACCATTATAAAGCTTGGAAGAGCCAAGATTTTTGGTCTGGGTGAGTAAACCATGGGGTAATTTTCACTTGTTGCCTTGGTTCTGCTTCACTGCAACTACTCAGAAAAGACATTTCATAGAAAACACTTGAGTAGCTTTAAATCTGCTGACATTTGCAGCTGTCATGTGCCTTAAAAAGTTTCAGTCTCAACATTAGGTCATCCAAGCATCCGAACTGCACAAGTTCTTGGATTCCATTAGTATTACACACATTTTTCCAGAAAAATAAGCTGGTGGTTTTTTTTACTGCAAGAACTCACCATGTAGAGAAGAAACGGGAAGGCCAAGAGGAATATCCAGAGGTAGAGATGAAAGCAGTTCGAGAAGGTACTCTGATGAGGGTCCACGTACCATCCTCCGGTTAGAGAGGCCCACACTCCCTGCCGCAATATCTGAAGAGCCTGAGAGCCCATCTTATCGATTCTGGATGAGACAACCCAGAGTTCTCGAAGTTCCCTTGTCAAAGTTTCTAGTGCGGTACTTCCATTGGGAACCTCAGGATGGACTTTCTCGGACTGGTGAATGAAAAAATTAGCAGAAAGCGAGACGTTCCAGAACAACTTGAGACCTGCGTTCTTTTAGTATCAGCCGTTTGTTTGCATGCTCCTCCAGCAGACCCCTGTTTGTAGTGCAGTTCATCAAGAGTTTTTGGCACAACTGTGACCCAAGGGCTACATGAAAACATTCATCCTGAGGAATCATCAAAACTGCTTGGTTTGGTTTCTGTATGACTTTCCAGCACTTTAAACAAACACAATTCCATAAATAAACGAGCTGTTCTGATGACATTCTTAAGATCAACAGGCTATTTTGAATATGGTCATTTTAACCTATCTGTGGCGTGTTAATAAGGCATGAGACGCTTGTCTGATTTAGATAACGTAGCCTAATATGAGTTTTCTAAAAAACACAAATAAAAATCTGTTTTTGTTTAGGGGGCTATACTATATTTGAGATGATAATGGATATGTATAAGATCAACAAACACCTGCAATCTTTATACTATTATAGGCAAAGCAGAGAAAAGACAGGCAGTAAGTTTTAACATCTTCATTGGCTTTCTATGCTTTGTAACTATTGTAAATATGGTATACAGCTTCAGAGTCCTGAGAATTTGATTTCTAGTTGTTCTGAACAAATCTGTAAACCTTTCCCGTTCCCCAACAAAAGATATGTATATATTACACTGTTTATAGAGTTTTTATATCTTAACTCACTGCTGATTTATTTATCCTACAGCCATCTCCAGGCCTAAACAGTCACAATATTCTCACAACTTTTCCTGTATGGCAGTAGCTAACCTCTACAGCTGGAGGAGGAAAAACACTAAGCATCCTCTGTAAGCAATACTCGTTTAAATAAAAGAACGCTGACAAATGGATTTGGCTTTAAACCATACAACTTCAGCTAATGTTAGCATAGGTATGTCAGCTTGCCTGAAGCAGCTTTTACATTATATTGAGTCTAAAAAACGACAGTAGAGAGATAAATGTCCAGCAAATGGTTCAATAGCACTTCAATGAAAACGTTACTGGGATGCGAATATTTTTAGATCTGTAAACAAACCGTGTTTCAACAGCAAACGCGCTAACGCTGACAGCTGAACGACTAAATTTTAGCCTGAATCAGCCTGTTAGGTATAAAACCAACCAGAAGGGATGCAAATATTATATTTAATCTATTTTATCAGTTAATTTAACTTAATTCAAATGATATCTCTCCACTCAGAGTTCAATATCACCTGACACTCACTAGCCAAACCGCTAACATGCTACAAGCAGTAGTGAGACACCTCTGACTTTGGCATAAGTGTTTTGTAGCGAAGGTTTCCGATGTTAGTGCACTCTTCAACTCCGTCAACACTCCATGGTTTAACTCGACCGGGTCTGCGTTAATTCCTCCATAAACGAGAGCAGGAAAACCGCAGGGCAGCGAAACTGAACGCGAGTTAGCATAGGCTAACGGCAGCACTGAGTGCTTCCTCCTTGTGACGGAAATAAAAATACAAAAACAAACACAGAACGCAAAATATCTCTACGTGGTCACCACAGCAGCCATTTCCTCGTTAAGTCCATGGCCGCTGTGGAAAAACTCCAGCGAAAAAAAGCCCAGAATGTGAGCTCGCTAAGTTCCAGTGTCGAATCGCTTCATTCACACAGGTAGCAAACACCCACCTACAGGAAGAGAACTGAGGCCGCAACGCGATTGGCTGCTGCGGTTAACGCCCACATGCAGGAACGGAACTGATGCTTCAATGCGATTGGCTACAGGAGGTGTCTGTCATCCAGTGCACGATCACTGATTTGATTCATCAATCTACATGACAGTGCAGAACGTCTTCACGTTGAACTTTCTCGTTGACATTGGTCAGAAAGCCAATCTTCACTGATACATTTCCAATAAAAATGTAATTTTCTTACAGTACATTTAAATTAATTATTTATGTTGGTATTATACACTACCAGTCAAAAGTTTTTAATGTTTTTTAAAGAAGTCTCTTCCGCTCAACAAGCCTGCATTTATTTCATCCAAAGTGCAGCAAAAACGGTAACATTTTGAAATATTTTTAGTATTTAAAATAACTGTTTTCTATTTGAATATATTTTAAAATGTCATTTATTTCTGTGATTTAAATGCTGATTTTTAGCATCATTATTCCAGTCACGTGATCCTTCAGAAATCATTCTAATATTCTGTTTTGCTGCTCAGAAACATTTATTATTATTATTATGTTAAAAAAAAACTGAGTAGATTTTTTTTTCAGGTTTCTTTTTTCAAAGAATATATATATAAAATATAGAAAAATATATAAATTAAAATATATTTTAATATTTTAAAATTTTATATTTTTAAATTAAAAATGTCTTTATCATCACTTTTGATTAATTTAAAGCATCCTTGCTAATTAAAATTATTAGTTTCTATAATTTCTTTACCAAAAAAAAAAAAAAAAAAAAAAAAAAAAAAAACTAAACTAAAATTATACAGACTCCAAGCTTTATTTAAGAAAATGCTGATCTTTGGAGCTTTCTATTCTATTCATGAAAGAATCCTGAAAAAATGTACTCAACTGTTTTAAATATTGATAATAATAATAATAATAATAATAATAATAATAATAATAACGTTTCCTGAACAGTAAATCAGCATATTAGAATGATTTCTGAAGAATCATGTGACACTGAAGACTGGAGTAATTATGCTAAAAATTTAGCTTTGATCACAGGAATACATTTTAAATTTAAAAACATATTCAAATAGAAAGCAGTTATTTTAAATAGTAAAAATATTTCACAATATTTGCTGTATTTTGGATCAAATAAATGCAGGTTTGGTAAGCAGCAGAGACTTCTTTAAAAACATTAAAAATCTTACTGTTCAAAAACTTTTGACTGGTAGTGTATTTAATATAAACCGAAACTGTCTGTATGGGTAGTTTAATAACACTTAATTTTGAGATTCCAGACGTTTCAAAAACTGTATGTTGAAATATGACTTTAGTAGTAATGAAAGTCTTGTTTTTATGGTTTTTTAGCACTTTAATAAGATTACATGCATTAATAATAATATGCATATATTAAACATTAAAATGAGTGTAATCATTCTGACGCCCCCTTAGTTTTACATGGTTTACTGTTGTACCGTTTTAGTTGTTTATGTTCATTAGCTGATCCAGGATGGATTAGATTGACTACCAGCTTGTGGAGTTAATACTGACCTCGTAGATCTCAGTCAAACTGGTAAATGCTGATAGACCACCTTGGACCGGTTACCAGATCAAATCAGCTATTGCAGTTTCCAAAACCAAGCATGACCTGCCTCAAGTTGATATAAAACGGTGTTCCAGCAGGAACAACTGGTATCAATTTATCACAACTGCTCTAAAGATTTCTGTATTGCAGCCTAGTTAAATTGCAATTTTGCTGAAGATCTGTCCCACTTAAACAGCTAAAAAGCAGCGCCTCGATTATCATAAAATATTACCATAACAAAACTGCTGAGAGTATAAAGCTTTTATTCATCACACATCTACCAATAACCATCCCACTTTGCATATTTCACCCTACATTTAACATTGGACTGTCAAAGCTGATCAATTGCGTTTCTACTCATCTGACATTTTAAAGGCTTTTTCATCATTGTTTTGAAATACGCTAAGGAGTCACTGCCAGGATTTCATTTTTTAAATACGTCAGTGAATTTAATTTTATTGTTTGATTCATATACTTAGACTACTCTGGCATAAAATGTATGATTCTTTCATTAAAATGTAGATTGATTAATGAGTGGATTTAGACAGCAGATGGCAGTCTCACGCTTCTGCAGTTTTATTTAAATGCAAAGCCTTTCTGTTGACTCTTCATTCTCATTCCAGTGGCATCACAACTGCCCATTACTGCTCCCTGTCTGTTGGGTCTTCATCTCACTGCCATTTTTTAAAAACAAAGAGCATAAAATGAAAGTCTTCTTAGCAATATAGCAAAAGAAAGTTTCAAATCTTGCTTACCTGTCAAACACTCATTTCAGTGACATTTGGGAAGCCTTTTTTTGTACTCTTAATGCATTTCCTCTGGCAGGACAGGTGCTCTGGCAGAAGTGAAAATTTGAGTTCATTCTACTTTGAAGGAAAATGGGAACCAAGTACTAAATTATTCATCAAATCACAAATCCAGGGCTCAGAGTTCGGAAAGATGTGGAGTAGAATGGCGTCAGAATGTGCTGACAGGTTTTCCTTGTCTTTTGTTCTTTGCCTTTTTCTTAATGTGGGTTTTTTGAAGACGTCAGAAGTTGGGAATCATAGTTTAAAAACGTAACTGCAGCTATAAGTGATAAACCTTGCCGCAGCTTGCAAAAGCACTAATTCTTTCCTACTGCTTATTGATCCATACATGCCTTAAGGCTGTCTTGATGCTAGTAGGGTCTTATCTTTGGAGACCATGAACCTGAATGTTACAATATCTAACAAGCTCTTGCTAACACAGCCTAATAATACAGCTTTGCAGTTCACTTAGTTCATTTATATTTGCTAATTAAATAATCATTATTTAATAACAATTTCAATGTTCTATCTGTAGGGGTAATGTATATAAAATGCAATGCATTTGAATATATTCACACATAATTTAAAGTCTGTGTAAAGGCAATTTAGAGAATTGTTTCTAAACACATTATAAATGTTAGAAATATATTGCTGAAAACACGTTACAAAGACTGCAGTACTGAACTGAATTAAACCGTTTTTTTTTTTTTTTTTTACCATTTTTGTGTTCAGGATTATTTTGGGCGGGTCTGAAAGGGTGTCTCGATGACGTAAGGAGCATAACCCCTCCCCTACAACACACTGATATCCCACGAGTGGGCGTGGTTTCAGCGCAGACAGCGGACACGCCCCTGCGTGTGCATCATGGTTGTAGAAAACCCCGCAGAGATAGCCTTTATGGTGTCAATTTTTGGTCAGATTTCTGCTCAATTGTTAGAGATCATATCACGCCCAGCTTTCAGCTTTGTTTTGAAAATGTTCTGTTTGGTTTTTTCACTTACAACATGTCATTCCAGAAGGAATATTATTTGATTAATCTGTTGCTTTTGCTGGCAAAGTTTAGTTTACATAAATGCAAGTATGGCAAGTATAAACCATTGTTTCTCATTTTGAAATCAGAAATTAAGCAATACATAAAATCTATTTACAATCTGACAACAAGAAAGCTGTTAAATGTATTAATGTATGTAAACATTTTCATGTTTTTATGTAATTTTCTTTCTTATTTTATTTTATTCCTATTATTTATTTATTTATTTTTTATTTTATTTTTTTCCTAATTCATTGTAATTTTGTATTTCCTTTTCTTTGTGTTCACCTCCTGGCTACTGTAAAATTCAGAATTTGAATGACTCAATAAAAATAAATAAATAAAAAAATAGCCTTTATGGCTAGAGAATTACACGGATAAGTTACAAAATAGTTACATTTGATTGTATTGAATAGATGTCATTTTCAAAATGTTCTATGCATATTACAAGAGCTTGTCACCCAGCGATAAGCGCTTATTTAACGAAACTGACCTTAGTGGGATCAGAGGTTGCCTTAGACAGGGTTGTAAAAATTCTGTCATAATCTATTATTACCCGTCATATTAATTAATTAATTAACTAATTAATTCATTAATTCATTCATATTTTAATTATAATTATTGTTTAATCAAATTTATGCGTTAAGTAGAGTAATCATAGTAGGTTTTATTCATAGTATGTACGTTTAAACGTGCTTAGCTTCAAATGGTGTCTTTGACACCTATTATTACCTATTATTTTGACATCAAAAGGCACAATTTTTTTTTCTCTTATTCCATGGATTTTACTCGTTTACCTCCACTTGTTACCACTGTTTTTCTACAACCACTATGTGTGCGCAGCTGCAAGTGACGTAACTGTGACGTCTACTGCAAACTGGTCTATTTTTTCAAGATTTTGATCATTTATTTTCTTGGCGGTTCAAATTAAAATTTGGCTAGGTGGTTAATAACAGTTTTCTGTGGTGTGACAGACTCAGAACATGCATTTGATATTACTTTCCATCTTATTTTTACTGTAAGAATTTGTAAATATTATGTGTCTGGCCTCTTCCATTCAGCTATTTTTAGCTGTATAAAACAGCTCGTTTTGCTGGCTGATATTGCAAACTGGTGTCTTACCATGTTATTTTAATGCATTATCTTAATTATGAACACACTGGTTTGTAGTGCAAACAGTTTTACCGTTTACTGCATGTTGTTATTCTTCTTCTTATTTACCAGTGGCAAATGAATCAGAAGTTATTCTCCGACAATACAAAACACTGTAAGGTCACAAGATCTACAGTAAATGCTACATAAGTAAACTTTGCATCCCATTTTGCTTTATCCTTGTGATTTGCACGTAATCTATCATTTTACAGAAGGCTGAACTGGTACTTTCGTTTTACCTCTGATAGAATATAATTGAAACCACAGCCACTGACTAATCAAAAACACCCATTTAACTAAACACTGTCCTTATGTGTATTCTGTGCGTATTGACCAAATGCAATTTGCTCCACTAGATTTACAATAGACGCAGAATAATGATGAAAACAGAAGTGTGTCATGGCCAGCTTTCATCATTTGAAAGCAATCAACACTTTTGAAAGCTTTTGAAACACTCGTTCCACATATATCGGTCTGAATTTTTTCCAAATTCAAGTTGCCTCTTATTCCAGGAAACTGCTCTCCATAAGCATGCTTTTAGCTCTTGCCTTTAAATAGCTCCATCTGTACTGCAGTGTGTATAGTAAGTTAGGAACGAGTACCTCAAGAACATAATACAGAGCTGCAGAGTGAGGAGGTAGAAATGCGGGGGCCGCCTTCCCTTCAAGACCATAGAGAAATAGTGTTGTTTAGAGGCCCGACTACCTAGATCTGAGGAGTGTGACAGCAGAGGAATCTAAAGACGTCTTTGTATTAGCAGTATGTGGAGTCTTCTGGAGTAGGAACCCATCAATATATAAGACCAGATGATGAAATTGCCATGTAAGACAAGGGCTTGACTTCACAGCGTGAGAGTTCTAACAGTGGATAAACCTTGATTTTCAAGCAGGAAAGACACTGCAAAATAATGGTTCTTGAATTACAGATAGCCTAAGATGAACCCTTTTATGTTTAATACTAAATATGAAAGCCACAAACTTCTGACAACAATCGCTAAATACAGTGGAGATTTCACAACATGGATGTCTTAAAACAATTCTGTCATTAGCCCCTTTCACACATATAGTCTTTACTGGTAAATTACCGTTAAAAGATCATGTGTGAAAAGAACCTTTTCAAACATACAGGTAAATTTGTTCTGGCAATTTACCAGTAAGGGAAGCTGTAACATTACCAGTAAATTGCCGGTGTTATGCCGAATTCCGACCCCTGCCAGATTACTACCCCCCTAGTATTGGTAGGTTTAGGGTTAGGTGTGGGTAGGAGTTAGGATTAGGCAAATCAGGTAGCAATTTCAATGAGAAGGGGTGATAATTTGGCAGGGGTCGAAAATAGGCACAACACCGGAATGAACGGTTTGTTTAAACGTGGAATGAAGATTACCATTGTTTTGGTCTGAATTGGCCAGTCATAGCGTTCTTATGGAGATTACGTGATTTGCTATGGAAATGATGCTAGATGGACATCTTTGACCATTGTGTCTCATCTTGCAAGTTTTTCAAAGTGTTGTGCTCGAGACCAAGCCGAGACCAAGAGGCAAAGCGCTTCTGCTCATGCGGACGAATGAAGACAACCGTGCAGCTTTTAAAGATTTCTGAAGACTGACACCACAGAATTTACCGGCATTTTGATACTGATGTGTGAATGGTTACTTTTACAGGGTTGCCAGGTTTTTACAACGGAACCCGCCCAATTGCTACTCAAAACTAGCCCAGTCACGTTTCAAGGGGGTTCCCCCGTTAAAAATCATA
This sequence comes from Labeo rohita, assembly GCF_022985175.1. Taxonomy (NCBI): domain Eukaryota; kingdom Metazoa; phylum Chordata; class Actinopteri; order Cypriniformes; family Cyprinidae; genus Labeo; species Labeo rohita. Next base: position 12,503,462 of record NC_066889.1, on the reverse strand, counting down.
TTCAGTGAGGTAAAATACACATTTTTGGCGGGGTTCCCTGGTAAAATTCGCATTTCAAGCATAGACTGTAAAAAATATGGACGTAGTGTCCGTGACGTCACCCGTAGGTTTCTGTAGAGCATTTTTGAAGCTCTTAGTGGGCGGGAATCGGCCGTCTTGGAATCGCACCACTGCACGTCACTCCTGAAAAATCGAAAATGGGCAAAGAGGCGAGACGTGGGTGGAGCTGGTTGCTGAAACCACGCCCACCTAGCGCGACGGTGGTGACAGCAGCGGCAATCCACCTGTCACTCAAGTGGCCACGCCCTAAATTATGCAGAACTTTAAGGCTTAATATAATTTAAACGGATGAGTTATAAAAAAATTCACCATCCTCAGAGTTGACACGAAGGGCAAAATTAGCTATATAGACCAAAACCACTTTTTGTACCAGGCTGTAAACATATTTTTTTCCTGCTGTAAAGTTGGGCATTTTAACATGGGGAGTCTATGGGATTGACTCCCTTTTGCAGCCAGTCTTTAGCGGCCAGTCGATGAATTGCAGTTTTAGTGAAGCCCCGCCTTCTTAATGAAGGAGCCAATCGTTGATCAGTAAAGATCAGCGCATCACTGCAGCTGCTGTTAAAAGTCCCAGTTGCTATCCACCTTATTTTTCAATGCGGAAGCAAGTTGTTTTCTGGTAATGTGTTAGACGTCTGGTTCATAATCCACCATAGGGAAATAACGAGAAGAAAATCGAGGTGCAGTAAACGGTAAAACAGTTTGCACTACAAACCAGTGTGTTCATAATTAAGATAATACATTAAAATAAGGGTAAGACACACCAGTTTGCAATATCAAGCAGCAAAACAAGCTTTTTGTGCAGCTAAAAATAGCTGGAAGTGGATTAGACCGGAAGACAGACACAAAAAATTGACAAATGGCTGCACCCACAAAATCAGGTGGATAGAAACAGTCAGCGTTCTGAGATGTGCGCTCAGTACTGCACATGTGCACTGGCTGAACAGCCTGAAAAATACGCTTTTTTTAACGCTATTGGAGCAATATTTATGAGGCAGTTCTTTTCAGACTTCATTGGTGATTTCAAATATGAAATTTAAAGCTTGGTGAACAGTTTTGGAGAATGATGTTTTCCTTTTCAAAGAAATAGGAGCAGCACTTGCCTGCCCGAGAGGCGTTTCAAAGATGGCCGCCGAGTGAAATGACTTAAAGGGACATTGGCCCAAAAACCGCAGACTTGGCAATACTGCTCTTTTAAGCGTTAAAAAGCTAGAACGGTTGTGTGAACAGCATATTTGTGTATTTATGGTAAAGTCATTCTGGTAATTTTATGGCAATTTACCAGGATTGCAGTGTGAAAGGGGCTAGTCATTTTCAATTTTGTGTCAACTGCACTACCAAACTAAATTTTGGGGTCAGTATTTATTTACTGTTTTTTTATTTTATGTATGTACATTTTAAAATAATTTATATATGTGATGCGAAGCTGAATTTTCAGCAACCGTTACTCCAATCTTCAGTGTCACATGATCCTTCAGAAATCATTCTAATATGCAAATTTAGTGCTTAAAAACATTTCTTATTATTATTATTAACCATGTTGAATACAGATGCTCTTCTTGTTATTTTTATTATTTTTTTGTGGAAACTGTTGTTTGATGAATAGAAATTGCAAAAGAACAGCATTTATTTGAAATAGATTTTTTTTTTTGCAACAATATTCAAAAGTTTTTACTGTCACTTAATCAATTTAATTAATCATTTCTGAATAAAAGTATTTTTATTCATTTTTTAAAATCTTACTGATCTTAAACTTTTGAACGATACTGTCAATCTCTGTAATTTTTAAATTTTTGTTTTATTTTTAATAAAAGAGACCACACCGACCAAATCAGTACGAAGTATAGAACCAAGTGTATTTTTCCCTCTGTCAATGTACACATATTTAGATTTCATCTCACAGTAACACTTTACAATTACATTAAGAACGGGAATATACTTTGACCAGCATAGGTAAATGACAATTATATCTTAAAAGAACAAACAAAACAAAAACACAAACAGAAAAAAAGCCCTGTCAATGACGTAACAAAAAAAAAACCCAAATGTAAAATGGAGGTATGGCTAGGCGTAATGCTTCATTTTTTTCTTTTTTTCTTTTTACCAAATTCAATAAAATCCCAAAACATCATTATTTCCCCCCTCCCCCCCCAAATTTCACATTTGAAAATCACTTCGTGTAACTGAAGTAATATCTATTGTGAATAACATTTTTTTTTTCATTTGCAGAGAAAGGACTAAACAAAAAAACCTCTTTGTAATAACAAGGAATGTCAATTCAGGAAAAACATATTTTCAAATGTGAGAAATATCTAGACAGTATACTGTGTTTTTTTTTTTCCTTCCCTTTTCCTCCTTTCCAGGAGGTGTCCTTAGATATAAAAGTCTGGACGCAAGGTTGTGCTGCTTTATCCATAAAAGTCTCGTCAGTTCGCTCCTTTTCGCTTTCTTTTAAGGTTTGGGAGGTGGTGAGCTGGCATCCCGATGAGAACGAGTTCCTTTTTCCCTCCTAGAAGAGATGCCACACAGTTCTCAAAATATGATTTCGCCTCCGTTCTCTTTATCCTGTTTGTTTCACTGTCTGTAGTCTCATTCGGATGGGTATTGGGCTGTAGTTTCACACCATAGAGAATATAGGAGGCAAGAGAAAGAGTTCTCGTAGTCTTGCGTATATCTTTCTCATGCCGGAGGACGAACGAGGACAAACACTCACACACACACAAGCGCACACGCACATACGCATACGCACCGTATGCACGACACACACAAACCTGTCTCCTGATGTTTTCAGCAATGTCCTCTATTTACATAGATACAACATCTTTTGTCCAAGCTGATGTTCAGTTCAGGACAGTCCCGATTTCTGAGATCTCTTGTCCGCGTTGTGCTCGCCCATGGTGCTATGAAACCCTCCGGGTGAGATGAGAGTTATCAACTTTATGTATTTCATATCAAAAAACTCTCATGGAAAGCTGAATGTGAATACATCATGCATGGAACACAATTAGTAGCCTAACAGATCACCATGGAGAGAGAGAGAGAGAGAGAGAAAGAGAGGGTGAGAGAGAGTTCTAACAACCTTCTACACCTGCCAGTGGAGGTGTTGCTGTCAAAGCAGGCTTCGCTGTCTGATCTGCCATTCTAAGCGAGAACGTGTTTATGAAACCATGGCGGATAAACAAGAAAGAAAGAATTAGATTCATGTGTTTCAAGGCAGAGACAGAATCCTAATTCTACACTGACAAAGGATACCAGAGTGGAAATGAATTCAAACTCTTCGGCTCAATCAGAGAACGAAACGGAAGATGCGATGTTATCCGCCGCTTTGCCAAGCGAACACGTTTTTCCCTTCGAAAAAGGTGTCAGATTTAACATCTCCACAAGAGCTGATGGGAGCATCTGCTTGTCTCGTGCTAATAACTAACACAATCGCTTCTGTTCTTCATGAATTATTACAACGAGGGCCAGAGAACGATCTCAATTTCATAGCTCTGTGAAGATAATATTAACCAAACGTTCAGGAATAGCACCAAAAGCTCGTGCGTGGAGACATCTGTTAAACCGGCGAGTTTTCTCTCCCTGTCCATGGTGTTTCGTTACTCTCCCGTGGAGGCCCGGACCAGGCGAAACATAAATTTTTAATCGCAAAGAGGGCATTACATCATTTGGAATGTAATGGAAGATTTTCTTTAGACATGATTGAGATAAAATTACATACAACAATGGCTTCGCAAGACAGCAACGAAAGGAGGAGTCAATCGGTCAGTGTTCCTTCCTCCTCATTCCCTACGTTCGTATCTTTCGGTGGCAGAAAAACGTTTTGGAGAAGTAAACAGAAGATTGTGTGGCTTAAATGTTTGAGGATGCAGAGGAGGTGATTTGAAGTTTTAAAATCCTCAGCACACTTCCTGTCTGTGAACCTCCTCCTCGGTCTCTCTCAGACGTAATACTCCTTGTCTTTATTCTTCTTGCCCTTGGTGGTCGTCTTCGCCACGGCGGCGGTCGTGCTCGGCGTCTTCTCTTTGACCACGGCGCCGTTGCTTTCGGATCCCGAATTGCGGCTCTGGTCCACCTGATAAGAGCCTTCGTCTCGGTTGCGGTACTTGTACATGGCGTAAAGGAGGATGAGGATGCAGAGGGCGGCCGCCGCCACGATGCCCACCACCATGCCTGTGGTGCTGCTGGACTCCCTGATTACCTCCACGGCGCCCGGGCGGCCCTTGTCCATCAGGTCGGTGGGGTGAGCTGTGGGTACATGGGGGAAACCAGGCGGGTAGGTTAACCCTGGAGTGTGACGGGAGGACGGGGCGGGCGGCAGGAGCACCTGGTCGCGGGTATTCATTTTGCCTGCGGGGATGTGGAGCTGGTTGGGGTGTGTGGTGGGGCCGGGGACTGGGGGACGGTGGTCACCGGGGCTCTGGCCTCCGCTCTTGCCCACGCCGGGGGGCGGCGGGAGGACCGTCCTGTCTGTGACCATGGGGGAGTTTTTGTAAAAGTCCTCGTCATCGGACTCCGTCATTTCTCCGGAGCCGAAGGCCGACACCTCCATGGGGTCGCCGCAGTCCTCCTGGTCCGGAGGACACGGTGGACGGGGGTCGGACAGGACTAGGGACTCTTTGGTGGTTTGGAGAGGGGTCAGGGATGTGGGAGGGGCAGGGATAGCGGGGTAACGAGTGGCTATGGGAAGGGGGTCTTGGGTGTCCACGGTTATTATGGGCAACACAAGTTCACCTCCTGGGATGAGAGAGAAGAAAGGGTGAGAGGAAGAACAATTAGTAAGGATTTGAGAAGGTCTACGTGCGCGTAGATTACGCACACTCTAATAATGATAGAATTTGAATTCTAATCTGTATTCTAAGACAAAGATTCTACACACAATACTTTATATTCACATGTAAAATGCTACGTTAGTTTCTAAACCTAAACACAAATATCTAAATCACTACAGTAACATGTAAAACAGAACCAACTCATATCTTGAATAGCTCTTGGCTCTTCTTTGGTTAAACAAGATAGCAAACCATGGAGTTGGGGTCACTTACATCAACAAATAGGCCGCATGATTTTTGCATGGAAAAAAAGCAAATTACAAAAAACAAAGGTGTGTAAGATGGTCCCTTTAAAAGCACAAAGTTTCTCCCCTTTATACTATCTGACACACTCATCTGTGCTCTTTCATCTGACTTGTGCAAATACAGATTCATCTATGCAATGATAAAATTCTCTGCATATTGTGTAATATGCTGTGTCTCAAAACCTAGTTAGCTCATTTCTGTCTAATGGCTATATAGGGAATTGTCTGAATCTTATTACAAACAAAATGGAAGCTCATGAGTGGATTTGAGTGATCTGAGCTCTGAGATGCTCTTTGAAGGCAGAAACTTCTGATTCTGATGTTATAATGTTATTAAGCTAATAAATTGAATATAAAGCACACTACTTTTCAAATGTTTGTGGTCAGTGTGAAACATTTTATTCAGCAAGGACACATTTAATTGATTAAAAGTAAGAGTAAAGACATATATATGTACAAAAGATGTCTATGTCAAATGAACATTCTTTTGAATGAGTAAACGGCTCATTCAAAAGAGAAGTAATCCTGCTGAAAATTCATTTTCATTCACACTACATTTTATTTTTTATTTTTAACGGCAATAAAATGATCACAGTATTACTATATTTACTATATTTTATATTGAAGAAATGGAAAAGGATAGTTCACCCAAAAATAAAAATTCTGTCATTAATTACCCACCCTCATGTCGTTCCAAACCTTTAAGACTTTCGTTCATTTTCGCAACACAAATTACGATATTTTTGATGAAATCTGAGAGCTTTCTAACCCTGCATAGAGAGCAATCCAACTGAAATGTTCAAACGACCCAGAAAGGTAGCAAGGACACTGTTAAAATAGTCCATTCAACCAGTTCAACCACGGGGGCAGCCGTGGCCTATTGGTTAGGGAGTCGGGCTTGTAACCGAAAGGTTGCAGGTTTGAGTCCCAGGTCCAGCAGGGATTGAAGGTGGGGGGAGTGAATAACCAGCGCACTTTCCACCCTCAATCCCACGACTGAGGTGAGTCCCTTGAGCTAGGCATCGAACCCCCAACTGCTCCCCAGGCCCCGCAGCGATAGCAATATTCACGATGTTCACAGTGTGTGTGTGTGTGCGTGTTTTTTTTACTGCTCACTACTGTGTGTGTGCACTTGGATGGGTTAAATGCAGAGCACAAATTCCGAGTATGGGTCACCATACTTGGCCACACATCACATCCTTTCCTTTCCTTTCCTTTCCTTTCCTTTCCTTTCCTTTCCTTTCCTTTCCTTTCCTTTCCTTTCCTTTCCTTCCCTTTCCTTTCCATAATCTTATGTTATGAAGCTCAGAGAATACTTTCTGTGTGCAAAAAAGACGAGCTTTATGCCAGAGCGCTGGTTCCTGCGTCAGCAGAACCACACGCTTGCATCATGCTACACTCGCGAATGCACGTCGAAGACTAATGCTAAAGCAGTGTTAATCATAGTCTTCTCACTAAAATGCCATTTTGTTTTAGTCATATTTTAGTCATCTGAATTGTTTTAGTATTAGTCTAGTTTTAGTTGACTAAATATCTTAAGATTTTAAGGGTATAATCTACAGTAGATTTAGTCAGCTAAAATCTAATGGGTTTAGTTACAGTGCAATGCATTTATTAAGCATTTCTATAAAATGACCAAACTCATTGTATAGGTTTGTATTAAAGTTTTATCATGATAGACACAGATTTAACTGCTGTGACACGCAACATGCCTTTACATTGAAATTAAATGAAACCACTTCTCATAAAAGAAGAACACAGTCCTCTTTTTACAATGAAATACAAATGATATATAGACTAATTATGTATTCTTTATAACAATGTGTTTAACATTCTTCATTCATCCACATACGTTCACATAAGACGTAACAGAGTGTGTTTACGGGAATACTCGTCAAAACGGACAATTCGACATCATTTGTATGAATTTCTCCATTCATGAGATGCGAAAGAGTACTCGTGTGCTGTGTGAGAGGCGCTACTTCGGTGTCTGCGCTCAGAAAACCGGACCAAATTGATTTCTCTTTTGTGTTTCGTCCAAATCTATCCATATGTCTGCTCTTGTCTTACTCCCAGATATTGACATTTTTGAACGTTTTATGAGACGTGCAGCAAATGTATGCTAGCTTATGTCCCGCCGGATACATCAATAGGCTTTGATACAGTTCACATGTACACATCTAACCTCCTAACCACGCAGCAGATTCAGTGCTGAATGAATCTCTTCTCTAATTGTCCCTTCCTAACATTTTCATCTCGTTTTTATTTGTTGACAAAAATGTCAATAGATTTTCGCCATAGTTTTTGTCATTCAAAATGAGTTTTCGTTTTGTTATCATCTCGTTTTCGTCCATGAAAAAATGCTGTTGACGAAAATTATGACGAAAATTATTTGTCAACGAAATTAACACTGTGCTAAGGTGGATATTTGTGTTTTCTTTGCGGATGTCTTTACCACCTTTCTGGGACTTGGGACTTGAACGTGTCAGTTCCGTTGATGTCTATGCAGGGTCAGAAAGCTCTCGGATTTCATCAAAAATATCTTAATTTGTGTTCCGAAGATGAACGAAAGTCTTACGGGTTTGGAACGAGTGAGTAACTAAAAACAGAATTTTCATTTTAGGGTGAACTATCCCTTTAAGAGCATAAAAGACTATTTTCAAAAACATGAAAAGTTTCTACCAACCACAAACTTTTGACTGGTAGTGTAAAGCTACTTCATTATGACTTTAATATGTGAGAAAAAATATTAAAACTTAATTAAAAAAAAAAAAAATCTCCTTGAATACAGCTTGTCACATCACATTATTAGATTGGCTTATCTTATGAAACAAAAAAGCTATACTTAGCTAAAATTAGTTATTTTTAAAGACCGCATAGTTTTTCTACTGACAATTTGAGAGGTTGATTGCACAAACAAGCTAGGCACGCAGCTGACTAGATTTTGAGACAGAGCCAATAAATAGAGCTGTTGTGGCAATTATTTAATAAGAAATGTCTGGGTTAATGTGTTTAATTTTCCAACATTTCATTCAGCTAAAATAATCTGAAATGAAACCAAAGGTTTGGACGAATGTCAAACAGCAACAGCTGATTTTCCAGATGGGCCATCAGAAGGAACTCAACCACTCAACAACACTGAATGTTTGCAACATAATGCACAATCACAAGAGCAATAGCTGAGCACAGAGTAATAATTCCACGTACTATGCAACACGGTTTGACGTCACACCTATTTTACTGATATATGAATGCTCAAAGCGGAACCCAACGATGGAGTGGAATGGCCACTTAGCGTTATGAATAGCCCAGATGGTAGGAGACCACCCTTCAAGCAATATAACCCCTTGTCTAAACTCAGATCATAATTTAGTCCCTAAATGACCTGATGAAATCTAAAGTATACTTCTTTGTTTATAGCATCTATAGGGTTAATATGGGGGAAGAGTGCTAGCAGACAACATCACGAGAAACAGAATTCACATTAGGGACACATTAAAATTGTGCTTGTAATTCTGAAAAAAAGTGATACTCTAAAAATTCTATTTTAGATTCAACCTAAGCTATTTATACTGAATATCTGAACAATTGAAAATGATTTAAATTGAAGCTCTAGCTAGAATAAAATGAGGAATTATCTATGGAGCTGCACAGCATCCAAACCACAATATATCCGCTAGTCATTAAAAAATGCTGCTTAATTAAAAATGTTAATTTCTTTAAGAAAGAAGTTTGATCTGAAGTTTGTGCTGCCTACGGCCTCAGTGCTGCTGTGTGTGTTTGTGCTCACCAGTGCCGGGCTCACACTCCTCCAGATCCTCATCATCGCTTGGACATTCGGCTGACGCCACCAGCAGGTCATCTGAGTTCTGAAAGAGAATACAGGTACAGATGGTTCATTTTTCCAAGTTTGCAGGCACATTCTATTTATTTGGATTCTGAGACTCTCTCTGCAAGCAATCTGCAATCGTGCCTGTTATCTTATTTGGCCAGTTTTCTTTTAAGCCCACCGCTTTTGTCATATTTAGTCACTTACGCCCCAGGGGTTGTTTTTATTAAGGTTAACAGTTTTCAGCTTTTCTTCACATTAAAACTTTCCACTGTTTCAAACTTTCCACTGTTATCTTTCAACTTTTCAAATGCCTTTTGATATTATAACTGTACTCATAACACAGATTTTCTGAAAGTATAAAAATTCAAAGTAAACATGAATTATTAAAATGTTAAAACAATAATTTAAACAAAGAGTGGAATAAACAGCATTGGGAAGGTTACTTTGGAAATATAATAGATTACAGATTACAAGTTACGCTATTTTGTAATTGCATTTCAGTTACTTGCTTAAAGTAATGTATCTACAGTACACACTACCAGTCAAAATTGAACAGTAAGATTTTTAGTTTTTTGAAGTCTTTTCTTCTCACCAAGCCTGCATTTATTTGATTCAAAATACAGTAAAAGCAGTAATATTGTGAAATATGTTTACTATTTAAAATAACTGCTTTCCATTTGAATATGTTTTAAAATGTAGTTTATTCCTGTGATCAAAGCTACATTTTCAGCATCATTACTCCAGTCTTGTGTCACATGATCCTTCAGAAATCATTCTACTATGTTGATTTACTGTTCAAGAAACATTTTCTATTATCATTATGATTATGATTATTATTATCAATATTCAAAACAGTTAAGTACATTTTTTCAGGATTCTTTGATGAACAGAAAGCAGCATTTATCAGAAATAAAAAGCTTTTGTAACACTGTACACTATACCATTCAAAAGCTTGGAGTCAGTATAATTTTTTAGTTAATTATAGAAATTAATACTTTTATTTAGCAAGGGTGCTTTAAATACATCAAAAGTGATGATAAAGGCATTTATAATGTTACAAAAGTTTACGTTTTATGAACTTTCTATTCATCAAAGAAACCTGAAAAAAATTCTACTCAGCTGTTTTCAACAAAATAATAATAATACTAAATGTTTTTTGAGCAGCAAATCAAAATATATTAAAATGATTTCTGAAGGATAATGTGACTGGGGTAATGATGCTAAAAACTCAGCTGTAAAATCACAGGAATAAATTACATTTTAAAATCAAATCAAATAGAAAACAGTTATTTTACATAGTACAAATATTGTTTTTGCTGTACTTTGCATCAAAAAAATGCAGGCTCAGTGAGCAGAAGAGACTTCTTTAAAAAAACATTAAAAATCATACTTTTCAAAAACTTTTGACTGGTAGTGTTATGTAAAAACCCTTTTGCTCTTTATAAAGTTTGCAAGTGTCATTTTTTTATTTTGTACAGTGATGCATAAAGTGTGGAAATAACATTTAATTGTGTGAATTTAGGATACATAAAATGAATTTATGAAATTACCATGAAATTAGCATCAGGACAAAGAAGTCATTTTATTCCAAAAATGTTTAAAGGGGTCATCGGATGCCCATTTTCCACAAGTTGATATGATTCTTTAGGGTCTTAATGAAAAGTCTATAATATATTTTGGTTAAAAATTCTTTACTAAATTTACTTTAGCCCCATTTAGCCGCTAAACTTGCTAACTAGCACATTATAAGGAAAGGCGATCGCAAAGATTCATAAAAAACCCTTATACTCGCTTCTGCTGTAAGTAAAGCTGGATCACGAATGATTTGCATGAACATAGACGGATATATGTAGATCGGGAGGCGCATTCCCTTCACAAACAAACGTAATCTACTGCATCTTCAGCGGCTCAGATGTCGGGAGTAAATAACGACCACTATGTTCATTATTACATCCAGCAACACAACACCTCAATTGCGCAATCAGAGATATTCTTGTCTAACTTACATCCCTGCTCCAGCATTGAAACAATGAAGGTCAGATTGTTACAGCTGATTTAAGGCGGGTCTGAGGTAAGACGCTCATGTCAGTCAACTATTGTGATGGTGTGACACCACACCGGCTCGATTTGAAAAAGGGGATATTATTTTTCACAGATTAATTAAAAACCACTGCCTCGATTTTTATCATTATAGGGTAGATTTGTACATACACTGCCAACACATATTAATGTTCAAACAACATGTAAAAGTGAACATTGCATCCGATAAAACCTTTAAAATGTCACTTCCACCACATCCTAAATTGTGGCGGAAATGACAGTGTTTGAAATGTCATTCTAAAACACTGTAGTGAATTCCTCATGACTTCTACAAAATTACAAAATTCTTCTTTGATGTATGTCCACTGTTTCAATGTTATTTTCTGAAAGTCCAAAGGCTCAAAAGCACCCACGGTTGAAGAAACATCCATCGGCTGCGGAGGCATTTGTTCATCTCCTACGATGCAGTGATGCCAGACCGAATGGCTTTGCTGCCCCTTGGTTTGACCTGAGCTTGAATTAACATTCCCGACTCATACCTCACATTCATAAAACATGTAATTGGATCTGCGCCATGACTGATTTGGGCGCATCAGTTTGTCCTTTCCTATCGAGAGGTCAGAACAATTTCGCTGTTCACTCATATGGGCATATTTATCTGTTTGCGAGGGTGGGAGCGGCCACAGAATGAGACTCCCCTTTCGAAGCCTAGATGAATGTATTTATTGATGGTGACACCAGTATTTGCATTTGCGCTCTCTATTTTAATACAGCTAGAGGAATACCTTTTACGCATGTTATATGCATGTTATGAAAACAATCATGGTAAGCATCATTAACAAGTTAATTGATGACCCGTAAGGTTCGTACTTTCTTACTTCTAGCTTAATATATGCAAACAGGCATCACCTTCGCATTTAAATATTTGGTCATTTTGACCATGATTGACGTGCAGATACTAACTAAACCAGCAAGTCGACAGTTGGTCTGACTGAAATAGTGCTGTATCGATCTATTTTGCTTGCGTTTTTCTTGTTCAACTGTTCACCATTGTCAGCTTCAAATATTTCAAAACCTCAACTAGCCAGAGTTAAATTACTTTCGAAGGTAAGCTTATTGAGAGGAACATTCTGTTTTAAAGTCTTTCCATCAGCAATGTTATTATGCTTCATTTACACTAAATACACAAAAACATTTCGTGTCCCCGACATCTATCTGAACTCTGGGAACAAAACTCCTTAAGACGACAAACATTAAATGTACAGAAAGCACCATCGGGGTTATTTAAAACAAAAAGCCTGCCTTTAAAACAATCAAAGCGTTTACTAGGACAAAAGACAAAAGTGATGACAAATTTGCTTGGGTTTCGAGTCTGATTTACAAATACTAAAGACTCTGACATTTCGAACTTCTAATTAAAAGACGCACTGCAGCATTAGTTTTGCCTGACTGCGTTTATTAAAGGATAATTAGCGCGCTTCTTATCTGCACTTCTGCACAATGCCTATGTGTTTTGGTACGACAAGTTTATTAAGAGTACTGAAATTGCAGGTTGTGTTTTGATATGTGCATACATTTTTGACAAACGCCATGACTAATTTTTTTTGACATGGCAAAAAGAAAATCGAGGGCACTTTAAATGTCCTAATCCTTAAAAGGGAAGTAAACTGCGGTGTCAGCTTGATCAAGGGCTTACTTAACAGACACTATTCACAATGGCACAATTTCCAACGTGCTGCGAGAGCGCTGACATGGGCTGTGATTTACGTGGTGTCGTGAAGGTTCACTTCAAAAGCACCACAAATTCAAGTCCAATTTGAGGTTGTGGAAAAGCAATCTTAGAACAAAAGATTTGTGCTGATGGAGGTATGGACGCTTTGATATAAAACAGCACAAGCCGCTCAAAATGAGGTTGAAATAATAACATATGTCTGACCCTGCAGCTCTGACTGATATTCAGAAAACTTGATGCGAGTTTGAAATGCGCACTGAGTAGATTTGCTCTACAAATATTCAGATTTTTTTCCTTTACATTCAAGGCCTGATGTGAGGTGCCTGGTTGTCTATAGTCTACAAAGGGAGCTGTCCTAATAGGTAGCATCTTAATTGTCAGGGAACATAAGTGTTTTGATCCAGAACTTTCTATATAAGTCTGTTTACCACATAAGAAATCTACATGAACTGCAATTAATTGTAATAAGAAGTTATTATTACAATTAATTGCAATAAAGTGTGGCATTAGCATGCTGCTATGCTGCTTAACTACGGTTGAACTATGGTTAAACTTAGTTAATGCAGCAAAACCATGGTTAATTTGTAGTTACCATGGTTTAACTATATATTAACTATCGTTTTTTTTTTTTTTTTTTTTGGTTTTATTTGTATTAAAACCATGGTTCGTTTTCATAAGGGATGAGTCAATCTCATGCAGAGTATTTCTTAATTTTTCATAAAAAACAACATGCTAATGTCATTTTTAAAATCAGTTGTGATTCAATCATGTGGAGAATATTTTGTTGTTAGTTTAGCTAAATGAGATTGACTCATAGTTAAACCATGGTGACTACATATTAACCATGGTTTTGTGGCATTAACTATAGTTTAACCATTGTTTTACAAATGCTAATCAATACACAAAAAACCATGGTTAATTTTCATAAGGGACAACTGATCTCAATAGTGTAACTTTAGCATGCTGCTAAACTAACAACAGTATTAACAGGATCAACTCATGATTGATTTTAATATATTTTAATATTAATATATGGCTTATATATAGAGTAATATTAACATGTAGCTAAAATAACAACAAAATATTATGCACATAATCAACTCAATTCATGCACACGTACATCTCGGAGACGTCTATTTGACGTCTTCATTTCCATCTGCAAGACGTAGTTTGCTCATCTGCAATACGTCTATTGGACATTTCCTATCAGATGTCAAACAGACGTCTATTAGATGTCTTTAAGATGTTTATGATTTAGAATGTATGTAAAACTGGCATCTTACATACGTCTGCCAGACGTTTGTACACAGCAGATGCTTTCCAGATCAAGAGATCTTTAACAGACATCTTGCAGACATATGTGTGCTATCTGAGTATAGAGTGTTTTCACATTTGTCAGCCATATTGGTGGCACTGAATGTAAACAATGCCACTGAACCAATAAAATTTGCATATTTTGCTGATTATTGCTGCTGAAAATGGTCAATAATTGTCATGTTTTGGTCTGTGCTAATTGTTCAGACCAGGAATAACATTTGGAGTACTATATACTGCCAAAATCAAGGAGAAGAGTGCAAAAAACGGAGGAGCAAAAGGCGTTTGTGGTTGGCCAAACTGAACCTGGATTTCCAGGGCAAGAATCTTGACAACATTTGTGTTTGTTCTTATTATTTCCAGTCAGGTAGGTGAAATATTAGGCTAATATCTTAATTATTACTGCTTGTATGTATCTTTACCACCAATTAACTTTAGTTTATCAAAATATTACGCCCTTTCCTATTCACCAAATCCTTCTCTATATGATTTAGCAGCTTCCACACATTTTTCATGTGGTTTAACAACGTTAACTGTGTAATCCACGCTGTTGTTTACATCCGAGTATCGCCAATATGGCTGCGCAACTGATTAAATCGTGAGGTAAGTGCAAACTCTCTATAGTGTAACATTAGCATGTTGCTAAACTAACAACTACATATTCTGCACATAACTGACAAGTAATTCATTACAATAGTGTAACATTAACATGTTGCTAAGCTCATGAGGAAATACTGTACATGAGATTGACTCACAACTGATTTTAATAGTGGCATTAGCATGTTACTAAGCTAATTATGGAACACTCTGCATGGGGCTCACAACTGATGCTGCTCTAATAACTTTAAAGGAGAAGTTCACTTCCAGAATGAAAATTTCCTGGTAATTTACTCACCCCCATGTCATCCAAGATGTTCACATCTTTCTTTCTTCACACACAAACAGAAATTAAGGTTTTTGGGGAAAACATTCCAGGATTTTTCTCCATATAGTGGACTTCAGTGGTGGCCAACGGGGTGAAGGTCCAAATTGCAGGTTCAGTGCAGCTTTAAAGGGCTCTACACGATCCCAGGTGAGGAGTAAGGGTCTTATTTAGCAAACGATCGGTCATTTTCTTAAATATTTTCTTAAACATTTATATGCTTTTTAACCACAAATGCTTGTCTTGCATATGCACATTTTCACATATTGCCTAATCATGTTTGAAAAGCCACGTGCGGTTAGTTCTTCGTCGGTGTACATCAGTTAAAAAAGGTTTGGGTGAAAAAATCAAATTTTCTCCTGGAGGAGAAGTAGAAGTAGGCTGTAGGAGTAGAGCCCTTTGAAATGTTTTCCTGGAATGTTTTCCTCAAAAACCTTAATTTTTTTTGACTGAAGAAAGAAAGTCATGAACATCTTGGATGACATGGGGGTGAGTAAATCATCAGGAAATTTTCATTCTGGAAGTAAACTTCTCCTTTAAAAATACACAGAACACAAATATTTGGTCAAATAATCCATTTAAACTACATGTATCTACAGAAATATGCTGTTAAATTTCTATTTTACACTGTGAATGGTGAGATATTTCATAAATGAATGAATTTGTAGTCTAGACACAGTGTTTGGTGCTCTTCCATATAAATGTCTTACTCATCTTGGGGAGAAGAGGAGAGGAGTGGTGCACTGGGACTTCCACGGCGCTAAGCTGTCTCACTCAAATCCCCATTTCCCTGCTATTGCTTTGTATGACTATTTACACCCAGGACAGCGTGGATTAGGAGTGATTCACAGCGCACACGTGAGAGAATCTGCACCCGTCCTCATTTGCGCTAATACGTGCCGCTTGTGGCTATGGATCTTGCCCGTTTCACTATGATTGACACTGATTGTTATTGAGCTTGCCCTTTATTCTTATCAACTTGCATCTCCTGATCAATGGAGTTGAACAGCACATGAATAAAGGCTGACAGTGGGGGGAGGCAAACACTCCTAACTTGCTACCAGTGTGTGATGAATGGGGGGCCGAGACAACACACATGTCAGATATGACACTCAATATCCTCCATATTAATAGCCTTGTGCTCTAGTGTTTCGCAGATGCTTCTTGAGGTTAATACGTTTTTTTTTTTTTAGGCTGTCAACAAACATGAAAAATTGCTGGGCTAGGAACAACAATGGTCAGTCTATGCTTGACAAGGGAGAAACAAACATTTTAAGGAAAGTCTTTATTCACAAATAAATCAGTGCTTAGCAGTGTAGATGGCCTCAAGTTATTTAGCCATATATCATGGGGTTTTGTCGAAACTGTGAGAACATATATATATATGTGTACAAGTGTAAAAAAAAAACACTGTCCAAAAGCAATGCCAGCAGGTAAAGTTACAGCAGGAGTTCATGTTTTTCTCGCCTCCTCTGAGCCTATTGAGTTTTAACAGACCCCCTAAAGCGTGCAGTGAGTTTGGTGGGGGGGTAACTGAGAATGAATGGTGGAAAGTCACATGAGATGAGGCAACGCCTCCATCACAATTTGACTTGATATGACTGGTTATGCTCAGCTGTGATTGGTTCATGCTATAAATACTGCCTTGTGTAATTTACTATAGAAATATTATGTTTTTTTAAACAGTTATGACTGTTATAGCACCAGATGAGGTCAGATTCCCTTTAAACTTTGCATGCTTGTTTAGAATCACCTGCTGCATGTGCTCAGCCGGTTTTGTGAGGTTTTGAGTTTTCCCTTAGGCTTTATAGAATTTTGGGTAAATTTGGACAGGCCCCTTTTCTAAATGACCTCGTTATAGCTTCCCAAAGAGTAAATTTCATTATTTTTTTGATAATTATTGACCTACAGAGTCCAGAGAAATGTACTGGAGTGTTTTTTTTCCAAATTGAGCGAAAAACCTACACTGTAAAAAATAAAAAACACAATTTGTTGAGTCGGCTTAAAATAATTTGTTACCCTGCTGCCTTCAAATTTTAAGTTCAGTCAACTAAAATAAGTTTAGTCAACTTAAGATGTTAAGTTGTACTAAGTAGCAACTTAGGTATTTGTGTTTGCTAAACTTAACCGATGGGTAAGTAACCCAGCTGCCTTAAAATTTCTAGTTGATTCAACTCAAATATCTAAGTTGTCACTTAGTATAATTTAACATTTCAAGTTGAATAAACTTTTTTTGAGTTGACTGAACTTAAAATTTTAAGGCAGCCAGGTTACAAATTATTTCAATTTGACTCAACAAATTGTTTTTTACAGTGTAGGACTAGTTTGCAAAATTTTTTTTTTCTTCTCAATCATTTAACAAACGATTTGATTGACAGCAGTGTTTCTAGAGGCGAAGTTGTCCCGGAATGAGGAGTTCCATTATATGCTACAAATATTATGTGTATGTACAAAAAACCCCACTGTTTACGCCCTTAAAAACTGACCCCTCGTGGCTGATTTCTTTTAAATTTCTCTCAGTCCTTTGGGATCATGAGCTGAACAGGCCCACTGAGTTTTATTCCGATCAGCCTCCATTAACCTTGTCTAACAGGTGCTCAAAATTCGTCGGCCAATGGTGACCATGTTTTTTGAGACATGCAAATGTCCTTGTAGACACTTATGGCACTTCGGACCAAGACAGTGCAAACCGATTTTCATGTTGATAGGACAAATGTTTGCGCTGTTATAGCCATTTTTTATGTTTTTCCCCTCTTATAGCGCCACCAAGTGGCCAAGCTCTGCAATTTTTTCCCATCTGATCTCAGATTGAGCTCTTACATAAATGTTCTGAGTTTGGAGTTTTGAGATATCTTATTCCGTTCAGGAGTTAAAGGCATTTTACTAAAAGTGTCTCTGCCCCTTTCAAATGTTTTGGCACCCCTTTGCGAAAGTGAGTCGAAAGTTCAACTTTTTTGATAATTACTGATATTCACTCTCCATAGAATCATTCTGCACTGGTTTGGGTCTGATCTGGCAAAAGATCTAGGAGTAGTTTGCAAAAGTACGTTTTTCAAAAAATGCGAAGTACTCGACATAATATTCCAATGACATAAGACACTTGAGTCTGCGACTGACGGTTTAGGAGTTATGAGCGATTTTGTACTTTTGACCGCTGTAGCGCCCCTGTCAGGCCGACTGGGGTGAGCCTTGGTCACGTTGTAGACGGTGTGAGTACTACCATCCCTCCAAGTTTCAAGTCTCTACAACTTATGGTTTGGTCTGCTCGATCAGTTTTATTTGGATATTGCACAATCAGAGTAGGGTTTCAGTGCTTGAACCCCTAAAAAGTAAGTAAACAACTTACAGATATAGCAATTTTGCTGCATCAAAATAAGCCTGGAAATGGCCCGAAAACATGATCTGTGGGAGTTTTTACTAAGTAATCAGCTTGGAGAAATTTAAAGTAAAAGCTTTGATGACTGATGATCCGAAATATTCAAAAATAGTTAAAAGTTAACTATTAAAAAGAATAGCTGAACATAAGCTAAAATATATTGATTAAACCAATACTGCCTTGGGTTTTGGGATTTTGGAATTGAATAAATATTTCGGAAATTAATACAATTAATACATGTATTGGCTTTAATAAATAGACTATTAATTACACTGTTAATATAAAAAGATCAAATAATTTTTAGATACATTTAATTGACATTTATGGTATCATTTATAGATTGAGGATAGATATTATCAGTACACTACTGAAAGTCTGAGAATGATTTGCGATAGTCTTCATTATGCTACAAAAAAACAATAAAGGGAAGTGTTTCTAAATTTATAGTTTTCATTGAGGTGCTTTATATTTACTTTCTAAATTTCAAACTATTATTTCAAACTTAAAAGACAAATTTACATAGCATTTTTTAACAATCTATAAATCAAAAATATATTTTTCCTGACACATATAACCGCAAAATAAACAAAAACATTTGCTCTAAGTCTTTTAATCAGATTAAAAAACTGACGTCAAACTGGAAATCTGACAAATGGAGAGAAATTTAACTGTTCTGTGTAAAGTGTTTGCTTTCACAAGTAAAGTGCTACAACTCTAAATACATTTCTCGAGGCTTAGAAAATAATGACTTGAGAAAATTGCAGGACTGTTCAAAGGAAATGTGACTAGTAAAATACTATGTGTGGGAGGAATGAAAGGAAAAGCATATGTGGGGGAGATATATCCTGACACATGCGATTCTGAGCATTGTGATTCTTGTCCTTCAGGGCCTTCCAGATGCAGAGTGACGGCTCTTTTTCGAGCAATAAATGACAGATTTTTTTACCCCAGGGTGATCTGTCCTGTCAGCTCTTTTATTGCTGATACCAACTGGACATCTTGTAAAACAAACCTCTTTATAAACGCAACAAAATCCCTCACTCAATAGTACCACCTCTCTGGATGAACTCACCATCCACCGTCCCTACCTGCGTAATACTGTCCTTCAGGCTGGGAGAGCGCTGTCTGCGGGTGGTGGTAGTGGCCATGGTGGTGGTGGTCTCCATTATGGTGGTGGACATGTCCGCAGCAGCCGGAGGGGTGGCTGAAGTGGTCTCCGTAGACAAGACGGAGGGTGCGTCTCCAACCAAACGCAAGTTTCCTGTCACCTGCACGTTCGGATCGCCCTCAGCGGCCAGTTTTAGCACTTGAAGCCCGTTGTAGTACAAGCCAGAGATTTGGCCCTGGAACGGCCTTCCCTTATCCTGACCTCCGACCTTTATGGCCGCCTGGCTGTTGAAGATAGTCAACTGCCGACCTGTGATGAATCAGAGAGGTGGTGGAGAGAGAGCAAGATATAGAGAAAGAGAAAGAGAGAGAGCAGTACGACAGCAAGGAGAGACAGAGAAGCAAAAAGCGACTATCAGAACAGGCTGTTTTTGGTGACAGGATGTGTCTAAATCAGCTGATAAAACACTTTTAACATTTGAACCTGGCGATGGAAATCTCCAATTTTAATGCCTCCTGTTTCTGACCCGGTTAGTGCTGTATTAAACATGATGCCAAAGATCAATCCCGAAGCCTGAGGTGGCTCCTATATGAGGGCCAAATCAAGGAGGAATAGAAGAACCCCTATCATTATAGAATAATAGCTGTATATTATCATTTGTGCCTCATTAAACTAGTAAGGCTCGAATTGTGGATAATGAACTGAATAAGAAGGATCAAATTGGAAAATAATATTTATGAGTATGTAAAGAGTTTTGGATATGTTTTATTCAGAGACAGAGGCCTCGTTGATGCTAATCTGCATGAATAAGTGTCATCTGCCAGCTCAAATGCTAATGTGTCACTGAGGCATCTCCTCAAGCCCCAGGAAGAGACGTACATAGGGGCGCACGCACACACGAACACACACACACTGTGCCTCTGCATTGAGGATTGAGGATTTCGTCCCCTGAATCTCCACTGAGTCATTTTACACAGAATATACCACTAATTGGCCATTGAGTTGACGACCATTGAAATCCAAGAAATCTAAATCACTATTATAAATCGTACAAAGCTCTAACAAGTAGTAGCAGCGCTACAGGTTTGATTCAAGTGGTTTTGAATTATAATAGTGAGCGTTAAGCAATCTGGCTAAACTTAAGATATAATTTAATGCCAACAAAACCTTCGGAATTACTACTTGGAGAGGAAAAGGATGGTTAACTCGAAGTGCCATTTCTTTTGGCCCCTGAGAGCTGGACTGCCGCCATCCATTTAATCCTGATGAACAGGTACTCTGACACAGTTGATTATGAAGTGGGCAGTTGTTATCCCCTCTGTGAGAGCCACTTAATGCTTAATGAAGGGTTGCCATTTAACACAAGTAGGGTCTCGATTTTAACAGTTGAAAATAACCAAGTTTGACATGAGAGCGGAGATAAAAAGACCATCATCTCTGAAAAGGCATGTCGTAATAGAGCGCGAAGAAGCCAGATGGCCACTTTCCACTCGCACATGTTCTTTTATCGTACAGTGGAAAGATTATTCTGATTAATGTGCGACATTAAGGACGGTTACATATGCCGACATAATACAGTATGTAAAGTACCACTGAGAAAATGGTATAAATGACCCAAAAATGAAGATTCTATCATCATTTGCTCACGTTGTATGTAATTATTATTTATATTGTTATATACATACAATACTGTTCAAAAAGTTTGGGATCAGTAAGATTTTTATATATATATATATATTTTTAAGTCTCTTATGCTCATAAAGGCTGCATTTATTTAATCAAAAATACAGAAAAAAAAGTAATATTGTGAAATATTATTACAATTTAAAATAAGTATTTTCTATTTTAATATACTTTAAAATATCATTTATTTATGAGATGCAAAGCTGAATTTTCAACATCATTACTTCAGTCCTTAGTGTCACATTATCCTTTAGAAATCATTTTAATATGCTGATTTATTATCAGTGTTGGCTTAATATTTTGTTTGGAAACTGTGATACGTTTTTCAGGATTCTTTGATGAATAACAAATTAAAAAGAATAGCATTTATTCAAAATAGAAATCTTTTCTAACAATAAAAGTCTTTGCTATCACTTTTTATCAATTTAACATCCTTGCTGATTAAAAGTATTAATTTCTTTCAAAAAAGCAGCAGCTGTTTACAACGCTGATAGTAAATCAGCATATCAGAACTATAAGCATATCTGAGAACTGTTTTTGCCACACAGTACTGTTTTTTTTTTTTAAATTGATTTAGCAGTGATGCAAGAAAAAAAACAGTCTTTTCTTTTCTTTCTTGCTTTTTTTTTTTGATGACAATGGCATGACACTGGATTGACTTTCATTGTATGAACTATTATTATTTTTAATTGATTTAGAAAAAAATTTTTGAAAGAAAAAAAAAAACATTATTTTCTTTTATTTTTTTATTCAGTCACTGAAATAAAGCGACCAGGACAGCATCTAAATATATAAATATGTTTTTGCCTATACGTTGAAAGTCAATGGGAACCAAAATGGCACTGGAACTCCACTGACTTTCATTGTATGATTTTTTTTTTTTTTTTTTTTATATCGATTTAGCAGTTTCTTATTCACTATAGATAGATAGATAGATAGATAGATAGATAGATAGATAGACAGATAGACAGACAGACAGACAGATAGATAGACAGACAGACACAGACAGATAAATGATAGATAGATACACAGACAGAGATGACAGATAGATGATAGATAGATAGATACATAGACAGACAGACAGATAGATGATAGATACATAGACAGACAGATAGATAGATGATAGATAGATAGACAGACAGACAGATAGATATATAGATGATAGACAGATAGATAGATAGATAGATAGATAGATAGATAGACAGATAGACAGATAGATAGATGATAGACAGACAGACACAGACAGATAAATGATAGATAGATACATAGACAGATAGATGATAGATAGATAGGTAGATAGATACATAGACAGATAGTTGATAGACAGAAGATAGATAGATAGATAGATAGACATAGATGATAGATAGACAGACAGACAGATAGATGATAGATAGATACATAGAAAGACAGATATATAGATGATAGACAGATAGATAGATCGATCGATAGATAGATGATAGACAGACAGATAGACAGATAGATGATAGATAGATAGACTGACAGATACTGTAGATAGATATATAGATGATAGATAGATAGATACGTAGATAGATGATAGACAGACAGACAGATAGATGATAGATAGATAGACTGACAGATACTGTAGATAGATATATAGATGATAGATATATAGATATATAGATGATAGATAGATAGATACGTAGATAGATGATAGACAGACAGACAGATAGATGATAGATAGACAGACAGATAGATATATAGATGATAGACAGATCGATAGATATATAGATAGATGATAGACAGACAGACAGACAGACAGACAGACAGATACATAGATAGATAGATAGATAGATAGATAGATAGATAGATAGATGGATTTATAATTTGAGAACTGTTTTTGCCTGTAAGTCAATGGGGACCAAAATGACACTGGAACTGCACTGACTTTTTATTGTATGGATTCTTTTAATTGATTTAGCAGTGTGGAAAGAATTTTTTTAATTTTATTTCCTTTTATTTTTTATTTAGTCACTGGAATAAAGCGACCAGGACAGCATCTAAAATGTCTCCTTTTGTGTCCTGCGGATGTTTGGAACAACATGAGACATTTGCATAAATAACGGCAGAATATTCATATTTCGGTGCATTACTCCTACTATTTAAAACTGTGCAATGAGATTTAATTTCCTCGCATGTCAGGCATTAAGGCAAAAAAAGGTTCTCCTGTGATTAATTCAAGGTTGGACAGATCTTTTCTTTGCGTCTAAATGTGAGACCCAGTGACAGAGGTTAGAACATTTAATGGAGGAGAATAAGGAGACCAAAGAGCCTTTGAGATAGAGCAAGAGGCACAGACATTCTCACACAAAGACCAGTCATTCAGTACCATTTATACAGGACACAGACCTGATGTATGAGGGCTTTGTGTCATTATCATTACTTATAGATTAGAACTGATAAATAATTACACATGTTAAAGGGACATTGTTAATCACATCTGAATGTGCAAAGGCTGACAGCAATTTTCCTCTCATCTGGTTACGAAAATGTCTTTCATTAATATTTAGACTGTTTAACCCTCTGAGTTAGTTCGATTTAGGGGGGTTTAAAACGGAATTAGCGTTAGTTTAATGCCCTATTTATATCGTCAAATCAGACTCGTCACGTATATATAAAATATATATAAAGATGTTAGTTGGATGCTGAATGTTGAACTGAACTTTTGGATCACGTTATACTCTGCATGTTATCGAGTTCAATCAACGAAGATATGCAGACTTAGAAAGGTCAGTTTTCATTGAAGAAAAAAAACAGTGCAAGCGCGTTTGTTTTACACTTAACATTTAGATTTGATGTTAGCTCAGCACATGAACAGAAAAGGAAGTTTGCATATAGATGAAAAAGGCGCAACCACCCAAAAAGTCTGATAACTTACACACAGTACAGCATTAATGCCCAATTTTCTTTGATAATGTGCTGACGCAGGCGTCTGAGATTGTTTGTGCACTTTAATAACCGAGAAAGATTCTTAGGGAAAATCGAAAACCATGCAGGATTCATCTGTTTACAGATGTCTCGCGGGTTCAGAGATTACAACACGGTTAAGTTTTAGACTATAATGCAAATGGTGCGAATAATAAAATCTATATATATTTTGGATTCATTACACTCAAAGGGTTAAAGGGGGTTATTCTGATTTTAGTGTTAGAAGAAGGAAAAAAAGCAATAGTCCCTTTAACTGCTTGGGATTGGAAAATATAAATCTATATTTTATAGTTAAAGTGTTTTTAAATACCCTTGCTTCAAAGTTAGCGAAGTCAGAGGGGATCACAGAAGGAAAACATAAGACAGCAAAAAAAGAAGAAACTATTTACAGACAGTTGTTGCAGTTATGGAGCGTTGTTAGAGGGTTAGTCAGGGTTATGTTTAAGATTAAACCTTATTCTCTGAAGCGGTGCAGTTCTAACTTCGTGAAGGACATGATCTGTAAAGCTCAAGCCGCATGGAGAGGACCGAATGGATTTTCATTGTGAGTGGGCAGCCACAAGTCACAGTTTGTTTTGGCCCACAGTATGCCAATGTAAAGTCTTTGGTGTTAGGAAGTTTAATTGGAAATGGCTTGTAGCTTTGTGCTTTTAAGGAACTGCACCTCTTACAGAGTCTTAATAAGTCATTAAGTCATTGTTTAATTAATCCATTTTTATTACCTTTGTCGAGTAGCCACTCGTCAACTACCCGACCAAGTCTGTATGGAATTCTTTGCCTGGCTATAGCAAGCCGTTCATTATCAATGTTCCCTTCAAAGAATTTAGAGAGACAGATAAGAGGTTAATATCTGGAAGTTCAAGCGTCACATGGTTAAAAACATGGCAACAAGACTATCAAGTTTAGCAAGTTAGGAAGTCTAAACGAGCTTTATGCTGGTAGTTATGTTGTTTTAAGGTGGATTCTTAGTTATTAGACAGTTTAGAAGCTTGAGACTAATTAGAGCATGTTTAAATCTGTTTAGAAAGCTTTGAGGACATATTTAGTGATGGTTTAGCTTCTAATTTTGGCTCTGGTTGATTGTGATGATGTCATCTTAGCGAATATACTTGAGGAAAATTTCATACAATCAATAAGACAACAATGATATCAGTGATAATGTCACATATTATAATGCGCAGTTGTACAATGGTAGCTGCTCCGGAAGACATTTTCTGGTCTCTATGCGAAATCAGAGCGAGAACAGTGCAATCAGCGCCGCATCTACTATCGGAATCTCAAGGCACCTGCATAAATTAGGACACGTGTAATTATGAAAAGACACAAAAGATGTAATTGACTCGGTGTCATGGCTGCCAGATAAGAGATGGCGTGTATCTACAGTCTACGGTTCCTGTTTCTGACAGATCCCTTCACCGGAGCTAAAACGAGCTCTCGGGTCCTGTTACTCACTCAAAAGAACAATCTCTTTTCTCTTCGCCGCTCTCCACCAACGTCTTGTCAAAATCCACAAGTCATCCTAATACCCCTTTATACCATAGTTCGGTCAGTGTTGTTTGCCACACAGTGATGTTTATTTCCTCTCAGACAACTTCACACTGGCTGAAACATTCCTTTAAGGAATATGATAAATGGCATATAATAAAAATATAATTTAAAACAAATCAACTTCTTTTCGTGTCGTTGTTTTGATACAGTATGGTTTAAAGTGCCCCTATTGTGGATTTTTAAAAATGACCTTTCATGCAGTGTGAATGAAAACATCCTGCAAAGTTGTAAATCTCAAAGTGGTCTGTGTATAAAGTTATTGTTTTTTAAAAGATAAAGTTGATGCTGAGTCTTGCAAATGAGTTGTTTTTAAAACGAATCTTAAGCCCTTTCAAGTTGACGTCAAAATGAAACATTAGCATATTGCTAATGTATTCTGGGAAAACTGGAAACCCTCCCTCCCTCATGTCGAGAAGACATAAATCCGTTAGGGTACAGTTGAACATGTCGAAAAACTCCCATCTTATTTTCTCCTCCAACTTAAAAAACGTCCTACATGGCTTCAGAAGTACCGACCCAGTGTTTACAAAGTGAATGTGCAAGAAGGGTCAAATATCTTTTACAAAAAAACAGCAAAAAACAGAAAAATCCTAGGCTGCGTCTGAAAGCTCTAAAATGCTGCCTTCGGAGGCAGCATTCCAAAGCAGGAAGGCATCAAGGCACGTCCAAATTCTAATTCTGTTTCACTTCCTGTCTCCGGAGGTACCTTCGTCTGATGGAATTTTGAAGGCAGTATAGATGTATCCTTCGCTGCTTTCGATTTCCCACACACTGTAAAAAACAATTTGTTGAGTCAACTTAAAATAATTTGTAACCTGGCTGCCTTAAAATTTTAAGTTTAGTCAACTCAAAAAACGTTTATTCAACTTGAAATGTTAAATTATACTAAGTGACAACTTAGATATTTGAGATGAATCAACTTAAAATTTTAAGGCAGCTGGGTTACTTACCCATCTGTTAAGTTTAGCAAACACAAATATCTAAGTTGTTACTTAGTACAACTTAACATTTCAAGTTGACTAAACTTATTTTAGTTGACTGAACTTAAAATTTTAAGGCAGCAGGGTAACAATTTTTTTTAAGTTGACTCAACAAATTGTTTTTTACAGTGTGTGGGAAATCGAAAGCAGCGAAGGATACATCTATACTGCGTAAAAAGCATAATAAATAATATTGTTTGCAATAATAGTATTTAATAAAATGTTAAAAGGGTTCAAATGAGTAGTGAATAAGAATAATATTTACAATATACTACCAATAATAAGGAAACAGCCACTAATAACAATTACCTGTTCTGCAATATTACTTGCATCAGTGCTTTTATTTTTTTTTAAGCAAAAAGTAGCTGCCATTCTCAGTCGTCTTCTCCGATGCACAGACCTTCGGTGGGTAATGACATTGAGGTTTTTATGTATTATTAAAGCATTTATATACAACTGTATAAGATTGTTTTTCTACAAAACCTACAACTTAACCGTTAGGTAACCTAGCAACGGCGTCACGTTCTGCTGCCTCTGAAGTCTGTCCGAAACTGTTTCTAGAGTTGCCTTCGCAGCCTTCGAAGTCACTGCCTGATAAGGCAGCGAGGCAGCAAGTCAGCTGACTAGGCTTTCGGACGCAGCCCTAGAATGTTTTCCTGAAAAAAAAAAAAAACAATTTCTTTGCGACTAAAGAAAGAAAGTCATGAACGCTAATAAGGTCAAAAATAAATGCATATTATGAGCAGAGGTTGCACTTGACTTCAACATTGACCGTCATTTTGAAAAATTCCGTCATAATCTATTATTACCCGTCATTTTAATTTTCATATTTTAATTAAAATAAAACATTTAATTGCTTTTACTTTTGTTCACATTTTCGTTTTTAATCATGAACCTACAGGAGGACAGCGCAGTGTCTAAAAACAACAAAATAGGCTAGGGCTGGCTAAAAAAAAAATAGATATCTCGATACTCATTTTAATGAATCACAATCGATCTTGGTCTATGCTGTTTTCAGTTGATGAATGGACAGTACATAGTGTGTCTTTCTTCCAATAAATAGCAATAGGCTAGGCTTTTGTTACTTTTTATTTGAAACAAAGTCTCAAATTTCAACTTCTGTCAATTTACTTAGGAAATTCAAACATTAAATACCGTTTTGGCGATCTTTAATTTGGCGTGATAGATCGTTGTAGTTTCTGTGTACTCGCCTGTGCGTAATCAAACGCATAGGAAAACATTTGTGATAGTTTCGTTTTTGTTTTGTATTTCACGCTCTGCTGCCACACTGGAGCGCACTCGCCACCAACTGGACAGGGAATTACAGCTACAATTTAAAATACATCACCCTCAGTGTAATGTGTCAAAATGACGGACGGCCTTCAGATTTTTCCGTCACTGATAAAACATTTCCGTCAATGACGGAGAAATTTCGATTAACGCGACTTCTGATTATAAGACAATTAAAGT
This sequence comes from Labeo rohita, assembly GCF_022985175.1. Lineage (NCBI taxonomy): Eukaryota > Metazoa > Chordata > Actinopteri > Cypriniformes > Cyprinidae > Labeo > Labeo rohita. The sequence goes on along the minus strand of NC_066889.1, from coordinate 12,475,377 downwards.
GTTTTTTTGACCTTGCATACATGTCACCCGTTATTAGGGACTCCTAAAACCAAAATATGAACCTTTCATAATCTATCATTTAAATTTTTTTATGCCATTCAGGGCTCTATACGTCCATAATGACCAGATCTGAACTAAATTTTAACCTTCTAGAGACGTCCTGTGAATGTCAATATTGGACGTCCAGAAGACGTCATGAAAAGACATTGTAAAAACTTTCATTCTGGCTCTGACAAAGACGTTGAAATGACGTCGTTTGGACATACTTTTGCTCAGTGGGTACGTGGGACAATTTCAGTCGCATTTGTGGCTAAAAACTACTGTTTGCGACTATGAAAAAATATTTAGGAGCACCAGTTCTCAACTGACTCTGGGGAGCTCGAAGGTTTCTACTTACATTATGTTTTTGCAGTGTTGAGTAATGTATCACAGACTAAATCTGTTGATTCCTTGAACAAAATGTTAATCAGAATCCACTCACTGCTCAAAACGCTGCCGTTTTGTTCAGTGTTGAGTTCTGCAAGCTCACGAATCCTCTTGTTATAACAAAGTGTACATACAATGTAAATAAGAGATTCATTGAGCCGCGTAGAGAGCTTTGTTAATTATAATGAGATCATTTATGAGATAATTAGGAGAACTAAGAGCATGCTAGATTTTAATGATTATTAAGGGAGTTTGCGAATGTAATATTCAATACAACAGTTCAATAAACAAAAGTTAATATTACGTGACTTACATTGTCTGACTGTAACATTATTGCCTGATTTTGATTTCGTCAATGAAAATAGTTTCAAACAAAGTCACAGCTCAACACAAACACAGCAGTATTTCATTTATGAATGAACGTGAGTTTTTAAACGAATCTAGTGAGTCAATGATTCAGTTACCCATTCATAAAAACAATCACTTGCAGTACTTAATTCCTGAATGAATTAGCCGTTCGAACGAATCAATTAAATGATTCTGTGATGAAAACTCTACTGATAGCACCTAATGGCAGTTCTATTTTTTTTATTTTTAATAGTATAATTTTAGTTAAGTCATTTAATATTTCTATATTCAAAATTTCGAATCTCAACATGAATTTATAAATGTAAATGCACTCATGCCACCTCTGAGCCTAATTAAACATCTGAAAATCCACCTACAAGCCACTTTTGTGTTCTTCTGTACCACCTCTGTAGTACGAATTAATTTGTTAATACTGATTTTTTAATTATTGGTAACTGATTCTTCTTACCCTACTTGTTCTAATTATATTGTTTTAATTAGATTAAAAAAATATATAATTATCAATTGTTCAATTTGAGATTTAATAACTCTAAACATGTAATGTGGTGTAATCGTCAAGTAAAAACCAATGAGATATGTAATCATCACATTAAAAAAACAAGGAGCTTTTCTTTACACCTTGAATACACGTGTGTTCCCATGTCTACATTTTTTTTAAAAGAATGTATGCATATATATATATATACCAAAAATAATACACATAATACATTAAGAATTTGTCTTTTAGTAGTTACACCACCCTGAATTTTTAACGTTTATTTAAAGTTAATTTTAACGCTTAATTTATCACACTAATCATGAAAAGAACTGTATTCAAGTTACAAGAACAAATTAAAAGATAACACACACACACAAAATTGCTACGCCATTGACCCACATGCTGTGAAAGTACAGAAATTCAGATGTAGCCATTAACAAGTTTTTTTGCAGTTAAAGTATTCTTTCTTGAAGGAAGTTGTTGTTATGCCAAGTGTTAACGGCATTTTTTTGTGACATACCACATACTGTGTCATGTTCCTTCTGTGACAGCCGTGTGAGATACAAGCCTTCCGTTCGTCCTACCCACCCTGCAACCTGAATGAGGGCCAAACCGCCCACTCCCATAAGCCTGTTAAAAGAGCTCATGTGTGGCAAATTCTGTGCTGAACCTTCAAAGAAAACTTGAAATAGGTCTCGGCCGTGAGTAAGCGGCAAAAAAAGCAAAAACAAACCGATCCATCCAATAAAGTCTGCTCTGATGCATTGGCATTCACAGACTTCCACTAGATTCTTATTTATGGTGCAATGCAACGGCGTGTTGAGCAAAAGAGCGGTCAGTTGCAACCGCGTCCGAAGGGAGCAGCAAATCTGCCATCGGGGAACATATCCGGTCATCTAATCCTCCGTTTTAATTAACCGAATTAACCAAAGCCATTAATCTAAGCGATACACCGCCGGGTTTGTTTACACATGTGAGCGTTGCGAGTGCTGGATGACACGCAAGACCTATATCATCGTTTTTTTAAATCCCCAGGATGACAGGTGCCACATAAAAGCCGTGCCATTCCATTTAAATGCGCATAACTCAGTTTTAAAGGAAGCATGTCACGACTGTGACGACTTTGAAGCCGCGCTTTATCCCTGCGCTTTGGAAAGGCCGCCCCATCTGACTCTCGCCACCTGAGGGGGCTTAGAGGGAGACCTGGCGGATAGGAAGCCTATGTCGCAGCAGTAGAAAACCAATTTTCCCTTTCAGAAATCAGACGAAATCTCAAGCCCGAGCAGCAGGGACGCAGCGCCATTCAACCTCTGGCAATTTCGAGACAAGACCCCACACGCGGGGGTGGAAGGAGCGTAGCAGGTGAGCCGAGGCGCTGCTTTATTTGGCTAGAGCTGTATTTTTGCTAAGGACTCCTTGACGCTGCACTAACCTGCCGTGAAGCAGAGCATCGGAGAAACCGAATGAAAAATGAGGACGGGAAAGACAGCATCGCTATTAGAGACGGAGAAAATGTCTTCCTGTGGAACAGCAGCTATGAGAGGAAGGCAGCTCCCTAAGCACACAACGGGGAGAGAGAGAGTTTGCTCAAGTTTAATTGGAAAGCACACAAGGCCAAGGGACCTCAGAGCGAGATGTTTGTATAGGACGGGGACGGTTCGTGGGACGACTGCAGGGTTGAGATCATCAATCAAGGCTTGTTGCACAAGTTTAAGGCTGTGCGATATCGGTTCACGAGCGCCGGGGTTCAAAGAGCAACCTATGAGAGGCGTTTTGGCTAACGCTAAAAAATGAAAGCGTGCTTTGTGGTTCAAAGTTTGCGGGATGGAGGATCTTCACAGGCGCAGAGACACCTTCCTCAGCCCGCCTAGAGCAAAGCTGGCTGAAGTTGGGAACTGTAAAGGATCCAAATCCATCTCGGGCTGAATGTATTAGGGAAGGCAGCTTGGGGGGAAATGTGTCAATTTGCAATTGTTATTAGATTGCGCATGCGGTGGTTATCTGGGCGCTGCATGTGGTGACTCATAAACTCTCTGGGAAGAGTTTGAGGGTAGAAACAGCGCACTTCAAACCCAAATAATTCACATTTGAAATTATAAATCAATTTGTACCCTTCAATAAGGCATGCCTTCAACATGGATCCAAATCCGGGGCCGAGGGCTTCAAACGTCGTCTCTCTGATGTGCGTGTGGAAATATACAACATCTCTCTCTGACCCCACGTGTTTATTTCCAAGGAAAGCTGCCCCTAGTATTTCTACCAACCACATGTGTAATGGGATCCCCCCTTCCAAAAAATGGCTTTCCCCGTCCTCTGCGGGGTCCTACCTGATGGGAAGCGCTCGATGACGGGCTGGTTGTCCACTTGGAGGGTGGCGTTGCCACCGCTACGCGTAAAGCGAACCACGTGGTACTTGCCGTCGTTCACGGTGACCGCAGGTTCATCTATGGTGATGTCATCTGTGCCCACATTGAAGATCACACCGACCTTCCCTTGTTCCTGTGTACGAAGTAACATTTGGACATTAGGGATCATTAGTGAGGTCAACTAGATTCTATATTCTAGGACTTTTTTTCATTTAAAAGACACTTTTTTACACTTTGACTAGTTTAATTTGTTTAATAACAATGTCCAAAGTGCAAACACATATATTATAATTATGTCATTTTTTCATTGACGCTGTAGTGGAAATAAATTAGAAGAATAAATAAAATGGCCAAATCCTTTGTCTTGCTAAACAATAACTAACATTTAATGTGTGATAAATGCATTATTATAATGCAATTATATTTTCACACATATTTGACATATTTTAACAAATTACAGCATGACTGGAAATGAAGCTCAACAAAAACATTCTGCTTACAAGTGATATTTTTCTTCACACATCATGTCTCATGATATAAATTGTACAAATATTTTTTTCACACAATAATGATTTAAAAGGTGAAAAATATTTGTAAATGTATTTATATAATATATAAATAATTTAATATTTATGATGGATTTTCATAAAAAATGTAAAAGATGACTGAAATAAATGAAATAAAAAGATTAATTACGGATATAAAACAAAATAACTATAAACATTGGTAACACTTTACAATAAGGTGTCATTTGTTATCATTAATTAATGTGTATTAACTAACATGAACGAACAATTAATACATTTATTACACTATGTATTAATCTTTGTTAATGTTAGTTAATAAAAATACAGTCATTCATTGCTAGTTCATGTTAATTCACAGTGCATTAACTAATGTTAACAAACACAACTTGTGATTTTAGTAGTAAAGTTTAGTTTAGTAAATGCTGATGTTAACTTTAAGATGAATAAATGCTGTAGAAGTATTATTTATTTTTAGTTCATGTTAACTAATGTAGTTAACTAATGTTAACTAATGAAACCTATTGTAAAGTCTTAATTAAAAATTTGGTAACACTTTACAATAAGCTTCCATTGGTTAACGTTAACTACATTAGTTAACAAGAACTAAAAATAAATAATACTTCTACAGCATTTATTCATCTTAAAGTTAGTAAGTATTAACTAACGTGAATATACAATGAACAATACATTTATTACAGTATTTATTAATCTTTATTAATGTTATTTAATATAAATGCAGTCGTCACTGTTAATTCATGTTAATTCACAGTGCATTAATAATGTTAACAAACACAACGTGATTTTAGTAGTAAAGTTTAGTTTAGTTAATGCTTAAGCTAACATTGACTAAGATAATAAATGCTGTAGAAGTATTGTTCACTCTTAGTTCATGTTAACTACTGTAGTTAACTAATGTTAACTAATGAACCCTATTGTAAAGTGTTACCAACATATTAAACATTTGGTAGCACTTTACAATAAGCTTCCATTGGTTAAATTAGTTAATGTATAAACTAACGTGAATATACAATGAACAACACATTTATTACAGTATTTATTAATCGTTATTAATGTTAGTTAATGAAAATACAGTCGTTCATTGTTAGTTCATGTTAGTTCACAGTGCATTAACTAATGGTAACAAGCACAACTTGTGATTTTAGCAGTAAAGTTTAGTTTAGTTTAGTTTAGTAAATGCTGAAGTTAACATTAAGGTATAATAAATGCTGCTAACTAATGCAGTTAACTAATGTTAACTAATGAACTTTATTGTAAAGTGTTACCAGATTTGGTAACACTTTACAATAATGTTCATTAGTTAACATTAGTTAACTGCATTAGTTAACATGAGCTAGTACCATAAGGTTCCATTAGTTAATATTAGTTGATGTACTAACTAACGTGAATATTCAATGAACAACACATTTATTCTCAGTATTTATTCATCTTTGTTAATGTTAGTTAATGAAAATACATTCGTTCACTGTTAGTTCATGTTAATTCACAGTGCATTAACTAATGTTAACCAACACAATGTGATTTTAGTAGTAAAGTTTAATGTAGTTAATGCTGAAGTTAACATTGACTAAGATAATAAATGCTGTAGAAGTTTTGTTCATTCTTAGCTCATGTTAACTAATGTAGTTAACTAATGTTAAACACTGAACCTTGTTGTAAAGTGTTACCAACAAAACAGTAACACTTTACACTAAGGTTCCATTACTTAATGTTAGTTAATGTATTAATTGTCATTGTTAGTTTTTTCACAGCGCATTAACTAATGTTAACTAATGCATTAGTAAATGCTAAAATTAACATTAATAAATGCTACAATGCAATTGCTCATTCTTAGGTCATGTTAACTAATGTAGTTAACTAACATTAAATAATAATACCTTATGTTGGAGTGTTACCAAAAACTCTATAAAAAACAAATTCTATACATCAAAATAACTTTAAATAGTAGTAAAACCATGGAAATGAATTAAAAAATAAGTACAAAAAAATCAAGTTTTAAAGACATTAAAAGAAAAAGATATGAAAAAAAATGATTGTTTAATAAAAAACAAAACTCCTGTGACATAAAAAAGTGACCTAAGTTGAATAAGCCTCCCTACACATGTATTTTTTGTCATTTTAAAGACATTTTAATTAGTGTTCTGACAGCTGCACAGTTTGTAAACGCCCTCTACAAAACGTGTCTGATTGGGTTCAGGTGAACCCAAAACAACAAAGTCCTGTAATTACGCAGGGCTTTCTTTAAGACCAATTAGTTGACTAGGCAACCCACCTCCACATTAATTTTTGCAGATGGATATAACCAAGGTAGATACAACACACACCATCACATGACCTAAACATCCAGAAAAATCTCTGGATCGTGAAGCAATTTAAAACAGCGATATTTACAGGTATTAGACGTGACAATAAAACCAAATGAATGATGGTGAGAGCGATGGGGAATATCTTGTGAGCAAAAAGAAACATCTGGTCATGCTACAGTGGCTCACCCTTGGGAGAAGAGCTTAGCGGTGTCCTTTGTAATGCAGGAGGGGAAATGGAGTGTGGCTCCATGTTTTGCATTCATCGCTGCTCCTTCTCACAAAGGCACACACACACACTGGCTCGCCAGCTACTGACATCCTGACATGTATAACTACTGACAGTTTCCTGCTGTTTTTATTTTAACAGTGATTCTTTCCCTCCCAAGAACACTTCCACCCGCCACTAGCCGCCTCTGGGGGGCGCACTTGAGCGTGTAACGGTTGACACCACAGGAATGCCACCTCAGGAATATCACATCTCCAGCGTGGAAAGTGTTACCATTCTACAGCTTTCGCATCGTATCAGTCTCTGTAAAGAGCCAATACGACAATAATAAAAAAGTGCTTCGTGTTCTCTGACACAAAGCCGCAGATTGATAAAACTTCCACACACGTTTAGAGTTTGGATATATTCCTTCCTTCCTCTGACCTCAACTGACAGGTTCTCATTGAGATGCTGATGTCTGACAAATATCAAACAGAGCATGAGGTGAATGCAGAGTGTGTTCTGGAATCTAAAGGGCGGAGATAAAAAACTAGCGAGTGCGTGCTAATGCTAGCCTGATATCGGTGTGTCCTCACCATACAAATGAGGGCAAATCTACTGAATGAATACACAAGAGGTCTTCATTCAAATGTTAAACGAAAAATATAACAAAAAACAACTCTAGAAGTAAAAGAGACCTTTGTTCATTTTTAGAGCACAAATTAAGATATTTCTGATGAAATCCAAAAGCTTTCTGACCCTGCATAGACAGTAACACAACTGAAACGTTCAAGGCCCAGAAAGGTAGTAAGGACATCATTAAATTAGTCCATGTGAAATCAGTGGTTCAACCGTAATTTTATGAAGCTACGAGAATACATTTTGTGCGTAAAGTAAACTAAACTAATGAAAAAAATTCATGACACATGCGTGTGGTGCTGCTGACGCAGGAGCTGGCATTCTGGCATAGAGCAGAGAAATTAGGGCCCTATGAAATCTGTTTTATTTTTTCCAATTTTTTTTTCAAATTCTATTTTTTCTGTTTAGATTTTTCTGGTTTCCCTTTTTGTCCTGTTTACATTTTTCTAGACTCTGTTTTAAGTTAAATTCAAAAATATCAATCAAAAACCATGTTTAATTGTCAGCGCCGATAGCCTTGTGGGCAGCGTGCCGTCATACAACTCTCTCTCCTACTTCGCTTCCTGTCACTTCTAAACTGTCCTGTCATAATAAAGGCAAAATGCCAAAAAATGTATATATATATATATATATATATATATATATACCAACATTTTATTAATCAAAAGCATCTCTAATTAACTGATTTTATAAAAAAAAATATTTTTTTTTTGTTTTGTTTTTAAGAAATATTGTGTTGTGTATTTACATTTTTTTTGTAAATTAATCCTGATAAATATTCCTTTAAAAAAAAAAAAAAAAATTCTTAGTATTATAGTACTATTATGACATCAAATACTATATTTTTGTTAAAACAAATTAAAACAAAATTTTATTTTGATGTATTTCTGTGAAGACCTTTAAGTTTCTGTTTTAATTAGTGCTGTCAAACAATTAATCGTGATTAATCGCGATTAAGTGCATACAAAATAAAAGTTTGAGTTTGCCTAATATTTGTGTATTTACTGTGTGTTATTATTATGTATATATAATACACACAAATTAATGTATGTATTTAAAGGGGTCATCGGATGCCCATTTTCCACAAGTTGATATGATTCTTTAGGGTCTTAATGAAAAGTCTATAATATACTTTGGTTAAATATTCTCAGTGGTTGTGTAAAACAACACCCTTTTTACCTTGTCAAAATCAGCTCTGCAAAAATCATCCTGTTCTGGTCAAGGTTGCTTTAAATGTTAATGAGCTCTGTTCGCCCCGCCCCTCTCTTCTCTCTGTGGAGTGACGAGCCTGTTTACTTAAGCCGCATTTAGCCGCGTTTAGCAGCTAAACTTGGCAGCTGAAGCAGCTAAATTCATAAAAAACCCTTATACTCACTTCTGCTGTAGGTGAAGCTGGATCACAAATGATTTGTGTGAACATAGACGCATTTATGTAGATCGGGAGGTGCATTCCCTTCACAAACAAACTTAATTCACTGCATCTTCAGCGGTTCAGATGTCGGGAGTAAATGACGACCACTATGTTCATTATTACATCCAGCAACACGACACCTCAATCGCTCAATCGGAGATATTCTTTTCTAACTTACATCCCTGCTGCAGCATCGAAACAATGGAGGTCAACTGTTACAGCTGATCTGAGGTAAGACGCTCATGTCAATCAACTATCATGGGAGCAGCTTCTGTCGGTGTGATCTGAGAATGGCTCGATTTGAAAAAGGGGATATTATTTTTACAGATTAATTAAAAACCACTGCATGGATTTTTATCATTATAGGGTAAATTTGTACATACACTGCCAACACATTAATGTTCAAACAACATGAAAAAGTGAACTTTGCATCCCTTTAAGAGAAATTATAATAAATACATATAAATATTGTAAATATTTCTTAACTATATACATGAGTATGTTTTTATTATACACATAATAATTACACACATATATTAGGTAAACTCAAACTTTTATTTTGTATGTGATTAATCGCAATTAATCGTTTGACAGCCCTAGTTTTAATTTGATAGGATGATAGTTTTTCCCAAAAAAAAAAACGGTAACATGCTCATGAAGTGACTCTTAGAGCAGTTCTAGAAGTGATATCCACGTGTACACGCAGAACATGCAGGATTCATATTTAATAAAAGTATTTTTGCAGCTTAATATTTACAAACACTTGTCCATGTCACGTTTTTGATTGAAATGTACTGTTCTATTTTTAAATTATTCATCTAAAATTTGGCAAATTCTGTGACGTTCCATGTTATACGGTAAATTCCATTTTCACGACTGGATTCCGTGATTCCGGAAATCATAAAGCCCTAATAAAATGCACATGCATGTGTTGCGGTACTCTCGTGAAGTTGACTCGATGACTGACAAAGAAGAGAAGAAACTGTTAAATTAAGTCGTTTTTTTTTTTTTTCCTTTGTGCACAAAAAGTTTTCTCATAACTTTATAAAACAGCTGATGCCACATACACAATTTTAATGATGTCCTTACTACCTTTTGGGACCTTAAACATGTCAGTTGTGTTGCTGTCTATGCACGGTCAGAAAGTTCTAAGACTTCATCAGAAATTTCATAAGTTGTGTTCCGAAGATGAACAAAGGTCTTACAGGTTTGGAACGACATAAACGTGAGCAATTAACGACAGAATTTTCATTTTTGGGTGAACCATTCCTTTAAGCTAGTTAAAATTCACCCCAGTATCCAATTCCGCTGTGGGTACTTCAACAGCTATGATGAATAACTGAAATTCCACCCAAAAAGAAATAATTCAATTTAAATGTCACTTCAGTTCAAACACACTCTGCTGTTACAAATTCATTGTACCATCACAATCCATTTTGTTTAAGTAAATCCAGGTACAAGAATGACAGGAATGAAGAAGTTTTTTAACACAGAGTTTAATGCTTCAGTTGCTCGGATGGAACCACGTTATGAAACACTTCATCAGTCTCCTCACTCTCCATTTCGCTCTATTTTTCATTTGGTTTGAGATAGTCCTATCTAGTATGAACGATACTGGGAACAAAACGATTCCCAGGGTATGGATAACAGCAGAACGTTGATAAAAATACGGTTGAGTTGATCAGGACAAGGACATGGCTTACACTGACTGAAGTAGCCTATTGATAAGAAATTATGCATTTTACTCTTGCACGGATAGACTGAAACTCTACAGCATAATGACTGAGACACGATCCAAAAACATGAAAGTCCGGTTACACAAATCCCACTCACAAATTATTCATGAATCGATCACCATTTCAAGTACTCAACCGAATCAGGTTCAAGGCAGCGCATGAAGATAAACAAAGCAATTCATTCTCAGTGCATTCCCCATCAATGTTATATTGTTTTAAAATGGCTTTGTCTTATTGAACTTCACATACTTAGAAAATTCAATAGTCGTTCTCATCTTCTTGTACAGTCGTTGGGATATTACCAACAGATAATGTTCATACTTTTGCCTCATCTTAATGCTGCTCACTTTTCCATTCTGCTGATCCTGCACATTTCACTTCTTGCAAAGTATTTATTCAAAGAACATCTCTATTCACACGAAAAACTTGTTGAGTTACACTTCGGCAGGTATTGAAGTGTTCTCCAAAAAACTTTAGCCCAAAAGCCTCTGTCCTCAGCAGGAATTAGAGACAGTGTTGTTTGTTAAACTCAGCTGTACAATGCAGCTCAAGAACTCTCTTGGAAGAAACAGAGATACTGAAGGACAGAGTCGAGAGCTGAAAAATGGATCCTCTGTTTCAATCTGTGGTCCCAAGTAAGGGGTCCATCGGCCCCCTAAGCGCACAATGACCTCCTGATCTCATGAGCATAACAGACGGCTAGCAACAGGCTAACGTAAGTTATCATTCATGACTAGAAAGAGAAATGACAGTGATTTATGTTTCAGAGCCTGTGTGTTTGATGCAATACTGATGATGCATATGAGTGAAGGGCATTGTGGGTGACTAATCTCTCTAGAGCATGCTGCTACTGAGGCAGGACAGAATCACCTGTCAGCAGGCTGTCCCTGCTGGCTAAAGTGCATAACACCTGGCTTTAATGCCCAGATGTCAAACATCTGGAAAAACAGAATAAAACAATACTGACAGAGCAATTTTTTTCTAAAGGGCAGAGGATAATGCGAATAAAATGCCTAGGCTAACAAGGACAATGAAAGATACATGCTCAAGGGTGAATCTACTGAACGGTTGAGTCATGAAACCTGCATTTCAATCACAAAGGATGTGCAATCCAGTTTAATAAGATGCACACTGGATCCTACAGAACCGACCTGTGTGATAAAATATGCACCATTTTTTAGTAAATTATTCCTTTAGAATCAAAATAAGGGAGTGAATTAATGTTGGGGTTTTATATTACTTTTCTCAGAACTTTTCTGCAGACCCCATAGCACTTTTTTTGCTGCCCCCAGGGGGTGTCTGGAAAAGATTTTTAAAAAATCAGATAAAAATAGTGTCAAAAATTATATACACACATAATACCGTTCAAAAGTTTGGGTCGGTGAGACTTTGCTTTTGAAAGAAATGCAATACTTTTATCTTATATTCAAAAGGGATGCATTACAATGATCAAAAGTGACAGTAAGGACATCTGCAATGTTTTCAAAAAATTCTGTTTCAAATAAAATCCTGTTCTTTTCATAAAAGAATTCTAAAAAAAAAGTATCATGGTTTACATAAAAATTTGAAGCAAAATGTTTTCAACATTCATAATAATCTTTAATATTTTCTCTTGAGCACCAAGTTCTGTGTTGTTACCTGAATGATCCACAGCTGTGTTTTTTTGTTTAGTGTTGTTCATGAGTCCCTTGTTTGTTCTGAACAGTTGTCTGCTGTTCTTTCCAACAATGACTGTATGATTTTGAGATTCATCTTTTCACACCGAGGACAACTGAGGAAGTCATATGCAACTATTACAGAAGGTTCAAACACTCACTGATGCTCCAGAAGGAAAAACAATGCATTAAGAGCAGGAGGGGGGGGTTGAAAACTTTTGAACACAGTGAAGATTTTTTTCTCATTTTGCCTAAATATCATTTTTTCTTTCATTTAGTACTGCTCTTCAGAAGCTACCGAAGATAGTTGTAACCCAGAAGACAAAATAAGTTAAATTTACCCTGATCTTCAAATTCACCCCCTTAATGCATTGCGTTTCCTTCTGAAGGCGTCAGTGAGCGTTTGAACCTTCTGTAATAGTTGCATATGAGTTAGTTGTCCTCAGTGTGAAAAGACGGATCTCAAAATCATACAGTTGGAAAGGGTTCAAATGCACAAAAATGCTAAACAAACAAACAAAAAAAAAAGAAACAGCGGGCAGTTTAACTGTTTAGAACAAACAAGGGACTCATGAACAACTATCACTGAACAAAAAACACAGCTGTGGATCATTCAGGTAACAACACAGTATTAAGAAACAAGTGTATGTAAACTTTTGAACAGGGTCATTTTTATAAATTCAACTATTGTTTACTCTTGGCGTGGGATATATGTAAACATCTTTTCTGTAAAATATCATATTCGGTCAGTACTAAATAAAAATAGCATGCATTGTATATGATCCCTCTTATGTTGGTGAAATAATTAACATTTTGCAGATTCTGCAAGATGTATGTAAACTTTTGACCTGTATATCGCTGGCTTACAAAATGCTAGAAGATTATCATATTTGTTGCTCCAAGCATTCAAAAAAATGCTTGTTCGACCCCCCTGAACTAATACATACTGGCCAAATTAATTACACTTTAGGTAAGCCGTAAACAGAGCACATGTAACTCTTATGGTAAATATAATCTCCCCCCCACACACACCACAACAGTCAAACTGTTGGGCTGCACTCTAATTTGCCCTTGCACTGTAATAAAGCCCCTCCGTCATATGGCCTCTCAAGCACATCATCCCATTGCTCCTACTGACCCCGTCTGACCACACAGGCATTGAGCTGCCACATCCACTACAGCTTCTGGTTGAGCTGGGGGAGTTTATAGTGTCTAGGAAGGAGCTGGAGCATTATGGGATGGAAGCTGATGAGGGCAGAAGTTGAAGGAGAGGATACAATCATCCCACTTCACTCTTTCCCTGGCCTCATGCCCTGTGGGTAACCCCAGTGCTGCTTTAAAATGGATGATGTCCTCCATACAAGGTGAGCAAATGGATGCCAGTGGCGATTTGAGGAATTTTTTTATAAGAGGGGAAACTCAAAGGGGCTCAAATACGCAGGAAGGGTCAAACATAATAATTTGTGTCAATGTGATTCCATGTTCTAGAAATGTGGATTTAGGCATCATACTTTCCTTCTTTTTTTAAGCAACTCGAGAGGAAAACTATATCTTCTACAAAGCCCCAAAAGTCTACCCGAGGTCTGAATATTTTAATTTAGTTCTACATAGAGTGTTAATTAACCTAAAATTAATCTACTAGATAGAACAAAATTTGTTAAAGGATTAGTTCACTCTAGAATTAAAATTTCCTGATAATTTACTCACCCCTATGTCATCCAAGATGTTTATGTCTTGCTTTCTTCAGTCGAAAAGTAATTAAGGTTTCTGTGGAAAACGTTCCAGGATTTTTCTCCATATGGGGATCAATGGGTGAAGGTCCAATTTGCAGTTTCAAAGCAGCTTCAAATGGCTCTACATGATCCCATCCAAAGAAACAAGGGTCTTATCTAGCAAAATTATCATTTTAAATGTCATTTTTTAAATAATAAAAAAAATTGATATACAGTACTTTTTAACCACAAATGCTTGTTTTGCAGTAGCTCGACTTCACACAATACGTAGTCACATTGGAAAGGTCACACGTGACGTAGGCAGAAGTAACGACCCAGTGTTTATAAAATGAACGTGCAAAGAAAGTCAAACACCCTTTATGATTTTGAAGTTAGAGGAGAAAATCAGATGATTTTCACCCTACCCTACCTTTTTTTTTTTTCGAACCGAAGTACACAGACGAAGAACTAACCACATGTGACCTAAATTTTAAAATTGTTTTTAGAAAATAACCATTTTTTTTACTAAATAAGACCCTTATTCCTTGGCTGGGATCGTATAGAGCCCTTTGAAGCTGCATTGAAAATGCAATTTGACCCTTCAATCTGTTGATCCCCATTGAAGTCCACTATATGGAGAAAAATCCTGGAATGTTTTCCTCAAAAACCTTAATTCATTTTCAACTGAAGAAAGAAAGACATGAACATGATCTTGGATGACATGGGGTGAGTGAATTATCAGGACATTTTAATTCAGGAGTGAACTAATCCTTTAAGACAAAAACACAGCAGTGTACAGCATAAGGAATAGGGGAATCTGGGACTTTAGAATGCACAAGACAATGATGAATCATTCCGTATATTATTAAAGGGGTGCTATTATGCTTTTTCACTTGTTAAACTTTAGTCAGTGTGTGGTGTGTATCTTTGGGCATAAAAAAGATCTACAAAGTTACAAATCTCAAAGCCCACTCCAAAACGAGATACTTCCCTTTTCAAGAACTACAATGAATGGCTCCTTTGGAATACAACGTTTGTTTTCCGCATGCAATGATGTCACAACGCGGCCCATTAGAATATCATTAAATTAAATCCCGCCCACGGAAATTCGAGTTGTTAAGGGGACAATGTGGGGGATTAGCCAAACTTTAGCGATACAGCGCAGAGAACCGCGTATAAACACAAGCACTGACTAGAGTGGCCGCTTCAGAGCTGTAACGTGCCACAGATGTGTGCAGTACAGGGTGTCAAAACACATGCCGAAGCTGTGATCTACTCCGGTTGCTGCGTCGGAGCAGTAACACGCCGTAGACATGTGTAGCGTGTGGTAAGAGATTTATTCATCATACAGTGTAGACAGCTTCACTTATAATGCAAGAGTTTTTTAAAATGCATAAACTTGCAGTAGAACAGGCTAGGCTAATCAGTGATGATGTTTTTTGATAAGGTTAGGCTGCTTTTAGCCTTATGCTGGAGCTGGTTTCGGGCAATGAAACCAAGTACGTAAAAAATTAAATACATCAGCACGATAATATCATGTATTGGCAATCTCGCAGGCTGATGATAGGACCCAACACTACTGTAGCATATCATTTACTCATCCTCCATGCATCCTAGGTGTATATGACTTCCCTCTTTCAGACGAATGCAATCAGAGTTATATTAAAATTTATCCTGGCACTCCCAAGCTTTAGAACGGCATAGACGGGTGTTTCTCCTCATCAGTCCAAAACAAGTCCAATAATATGCACCCATCCATAATAAAAAGTACCTCACACGGCTCCGGGGGGTTAATAAAGGCCTCCTGTAGTGAGGTGTTTTTGTAAGAAAAATATCCATATTTAAAACAAAAGAATCAATTTAATCTAGCTTGAGCTAACAATTATACACGGAACTTGCTTTTTGGACAACACATTTTGTTTTTCGGAAGGCGGGCCTTCATTAAACCCGGAACTAATCGAGCCTTTTGTGCCAGGCTGGGAGAAATGTATTGTAATAATGTAAATTATGTTAAAAATAACACATTTTTCGAACCACCAAGCATGAAAGCATGTTCTAGTACACCCCCAAAACAAAATCAAGACTTTGTAAAAGAGCATAATCGGACCCCTTTAACAAATAAATGGAAACACTGTATAATGTATAGAATGTATAGAATAAAAAATGTATAGAAATGTATAGAAGAAAATTTAAAACCATGAAAAGGGCGCCATATTGCCTCAACTACTGGGGCCAACTGACCCCTTACTTGTGGCAAGAAGACACTCAAAACAAACTTATCCCAATTATTGTCATTAGATTTGCCATTGAAGGTGTTATTAATGTAAAATACTAATATTTGATAAAGGAAAAGTTCAGGCAAAAATGAAAACTCTGTCATAATTTACTCGGACCAAACCTTTATGAATGTCTTTTTTGAACACAAAATATGACGTTTTTCTTTAAAAAAAGGATTTTTATCAGGCTCCTACAGTATGTATCGGTTTCTACCTAAGTACCGGTACTTCTGATTGGGCTGAGGCTGGGATTTAGGGAGTTTGGAGTAAAGGTATTTGATAGACGTATACTATGTGTCGAGAGCATTCACTTATATTATTATTATTCACTTATAGTATTATTATCTCATTTTTTGACCAAGATGGCTTTTAGAGGGTTTTGCATCTGAACTCTTCATATGATATTTGCAAATGATATCAGCTGCTACCATTCTTCGAAATATATATTTGTGTGTGTGTGTGTTTGAAGAAATGTACAATACCAGTCAAAAGTTTTTGAAGAGTAAAATTTGTAATGTTTTTAAAGATATTCTGCTCACCAGACCTGCATTTATTTGATCAAAGTACAGCAAAAAGAATAAAATTATTAAATATTTAATAAAATTATTAAATATGTTTTCTTTTTGAATATATTTTTTTATATATGATTTTAAAGCTGAATTTTTAGCATCATTACTGAAGGAACAGTCACATGATCCTTCAGAAATCATTCTAATATTCTGATTTGCTGTTCAAAAAAACATTATTATTATTTATTTTTTATTATTATTATATAATGTTTGTCAGGTTTCTTTGATGAATAGAAAGTTCAGAAGAACATCATTTATCTGAAATAGAAATCTTTTTTAATAAATACATTTATAATAACATTATAAATGTCTTTATCATCACTAAAGCATCCTTGCTAAATAAAAGTCTTAATAACGTCTTCTAAAATTATACTGACTCCAAGCTTTTGAATGTTATAGAGTATTATGTAATAAAAGCTTATTATTTCAGATAAATGCTGATCTTTGGATCTTTCTATTCATCAAAGAATGCTGAAAAAAAAATGTACTCAACTGTTTTAAATATTGATAATAAATGTTTCTTCAGCAGCAAATATTTGAATGATTTCTGATGGATCGTGTGACACTGAAGACTGGAGTAATGATGCTGCAGGAATAAATTACATTTTAAAATATATTCAAATAAAAAGCAGTTATTTTAAATAGTAAAAATAGTGCACAATATTACTGCTTTTACTGTATTTTGGTTCAAATAAATGCAGGCTTGTTGAGCAGAAGAAAATTCCTTAAAAACATTAAAAATCTTACTGTTCAAAAACTTTTGACTGGTAGTGTATATACAGATTATATGAGATTTTGTAACATCAATGATAAAAAAACAAACAAACAAAAACTGTACTGACCTTAATCAGGTTTAACACAAATGAACATAGATGAAAACGTCTTACAGTCTTCACAATGGCTTGCACTATATAAAGGTCTTAGATCATGTAATTTTCCTCTACTCATACCTTTAAAAACTATTTTTTGGAATTTTTGTCTACTGAAAATTATTTCTGGAAAACGTTTTATCGGCTTTCTATAGAAATGTTGTTAAACAACTACAATCCACTGAATAGACTGTATTTCCATCCCTCACAACCTCGTTTTCAGTCCTGTTAAAAATTAAATATGCTGCCACCCTGACTAAAATCTTTTTCTACAGTAAATGCTCTTCAAAATCAAATTCAAAATTTTAGATTTAGAAAGCTTAATTTAGCTGAACAACTAGAAACATGTGGTATCTGCCATCTAAATGGCCTGACAGGAATTCAGATTGGTCACATAACTTCCCACTAGTAAATGAGATAAGGTTTAAATATGCAATCAGTTATAAGTGGATCCTTCTTCATGAGAGAAACAAAAATTTCACGTCCTGGCACTCGCATAGATTTTGGTTTTTAAAAGCCTTTATTTTCAGGGCTAACCAGGCTAACCAACGTGTATCAGCCCAAAAAGGCCTTCATCAAGGGGTGCCAAAAAACAGAGAACAGGAACTGCCAATAAGGGTGAAGTCGGACAGAACAGTTTTGTTCTGCTTTAGAGTGTTTGGCTTCCAAAAAACCTATAATCTTCCAGAAAAGTGCCCATTCTCCTGTGACCCCACCCCTAGCTCTGCCTACAGTGGCCGTCCTGTCATTGCATGTCGACTAAATGAGAGGTTACAAGTGAAAGCTCCTGGATTTTAAAGGCTTTGCTAGACACCAGCAGAAAGAGTTTCTCACCTCATCACCTCATGCTAGCCCAAACCTCACCAAGACCAGCTACACTCTCCTTCTCATCACTTAATCATTTTTTCTAAACCTTATTATAAAGAATCTTGTAGCGCGAGTGCCGTACAACATGGGGATGCTCAACACCTTTTGTACCATTACAGCCCAGCAGGACATGATTTATCGTGGCTGTAGAGCTGCCAGAAGAGACAGTGCGGCCCAGACGCAGACATCTGCTCGCTGCTTAGTTACTGTAGCACAGATACTGCAGATAGTCAGGAGAGATGGGAAAATGGAGAGAGTGCAGAGCATTGCAGTATCACTGAGATGTTTTAGAATGGGAGAAATTATAACCCCTCAATATGGCGACTACAGGAATGGAAACCTTTGCTTTTAGTTAAAAAGTGGGAATCACTTTTATGAGAGAGGCATTTTCTCTTTATTTTTGAATCTAGAAAGCATGTGCATTAGCTTGACCACTCTAAAATACATTTTGTAATAGATTTGAGCTGAACATATGGGTCATTCTATTTTAGGGGTACATTTAGAATTTTACACTGTTACGAAAAAAGTTCCCTTTTCCCAAAAACCCAGACATGACCTTACATAGCTGCTTTGAAATAATCTATATTGTATGAAGTGCTATAAATAAAGATGATCTGTAGGAATATGTGCATAAAATACCATCTATGTTTGCTACTGTCCACCATGTTACCTTTACTGGGTAACACAGTTGACAGGTAACTTAGCTGACATTTTTAATGTTTTGGGCCTATGCTCAACACGGAAGCCTTCAACTACTGAGCATATGGTATGTTTAGAAATATATTTTCATAAGTTTTAGTTAAATTGTCTTGTTAAAATTTGCTGAAATAATACATGTGTAACACTGTTGACAGTCAATTAATCCACTCTTGACAGGTTTGCTAGTTTAACCAATATTAGAGGAAAGAGAGAGAACAACTTTTAGTGTTTCATCCATGTGCTTTTAAAGGAAATATCATCATACTGTGCAAATTATGTGAGAATGGGACAAACCATTCCTTTTTGGGGTAGTGAGTAACTAGTAAATTTTTCGGACACAAATAAAAAGTTATATTACAATAAACACAAATTATTTTTAAAGCACACACCCAAATATTTTGATTACTTAATCTAACTGAAGGTAAAACTATGAAATTAATTTATATTTGAGGTAACTTTCATGCTTGAATGCAGAGTAGATTGAGCAAATTTACCAAATCAGACAGCTGAATACGAGAGTTGTATGTGATATAAACATCATTTTTTAACAAAAGATATGGCTTTTTCAGTGTGACTGGGGATAATATAATTGTGTACTAGAAAATTAAGCATCGGGGGGCTATATATTGATGAAAAAAAACTAAAAATATACTTCACGGACATGAGATGTACCCACAATTATAGAATGTCCTATATGTGACCCTGGACCACAAAACCAAGGGTCCATTTCTTAAAATTGAGATTTATACATCATCTAAAAGCTGAATGAATAAGCTTTCCATTGATGTATGGTCAAGATACAACTATTTGAAAACCTGAAATTTGAGGATGCAAGTATTAAGAAAATCGCTTTTAATTTTGTCTAAATGAAGTTCTTAGCAATGCATATTATTAATCAAAAATTAAGTTTTGATACATTTACAATAGGAAATTTACAAATTATCTTCATGGAACATGATCTTTGCTTAATATCCTAATGATTTTAGATTTTAAAGGGATAGTTCACCTGAAAATGAAAATTCTGTCATTAATTACTCACCCTCATATCGTCCCAAATCTGTAAACATCATAAAAGTACGGTTGAACCACAGATGTCACATGAACTATTTTAACAATGTCCTTACTACTCTTTTGGGCCTTGAATGTGGTAGTTGCATCGCTGTCTATGCAGGGTCAGAAAGCTCTCAGATTTAATCAAAAATATCTTAATTTGTGTTCCAAAGATGAACAAAGGTCTTACAGGTTTGGTATGGTATAATGTGGATTATGGTATTTTCATTTTTAGGTGCACTATCCCTTTAAAAGTCTATGTAAGCTACGCTTCGGTTAAAAATAGCCTATTGCTTTTTTGAAAGAGGTATTTTCAGATTATTTTTTTAAATCTAGAAAGCATGTACATTAAATTGAAAAGCCTAAAATACATTTTGTAGCATGATTTGAGCTGAAGAATCTAATAATATCACTGCTGCCAGATGTTATTGCTGATTTGAAACATGCGATTGAAACTAAATGTCTTGACAGTTTTGGAGCTTTTAGACTCTTCCCCATTAAGGGACTTTAAGATGCACTTCTAGCCTAAAATAGATGCTAATATGGCCGCTGAGCCAACTGACCTGCCTTTAAGGGACTTTAAGGGAATGAATTTCTGATAGTGTTATGTTCGAATATCTTGCCAATAAGTCAGAAATGAAGTCTGAAGACTCCATCTTGTTTCTGTCCCTCAACATTCCTGTTTCTTGTCTTTCTTAAATCATCAATTCTTGTATTAAAAACGTCCGAAAACACTTAGTTTCTACAGATTGCAAACAAGCAATCAAAATGTAATACCAACCAGCATGTCTCATGAAAACCTACACTTAGACTGTAAGCTTCAAAAGCACATCATAATGGAGATGCGATTGTTTTGAAGGTTCAAAATGGCTGTTTAAGGAATGCTTGCTGGGCTCGAGACAGCGAGAGGTTAACATTCGTGACACAGAATGATGGCTGCTTCAAAGCCACCCAGAGGAAAAATAAACCAGCCGGGAAAGATTCATTACCTGTCAGCGTTTACCTTCCCGGAGAGCCTATGACCACTATTCAACTCTGCATCTTGAAACTATAGCTGAAAATCATACTAAAAAGACAACCAGAAGCCCGCAGCGACTCAACTTCAGCGTCTCTGCTCCGAACAGAGGCAGACAACCTTGTTTGGTGGCGATGTGTTTACGTTCTCTCCCTCTAAATTGGAATAGCCCTCTTTTCATTTGCATGAGCGCTTTGAAAACGCCTGCCCTACTTTCCGGAGGAGCAAAGGCGAGGTAAAGCAGAGGAGACAATGACTATTAAGGAAGCTAATTTTGAATAAGAGAGCCTGTAAACCCTTGAGGCAAATTTAACCACAGGCTTTTGTTCTGCCAGTGCAGAGTCTATCTGATAAGAGACAGGCTGCTCTGCATATAACCGATAACACTAATTAAAGGTAAACATGCCTTCCTGATCGGTGCGCGGAGGGTAGGCAGGGAGCGCCGAGCGAGGGTCAGCGATCGTGACCTTTGGCAGTGCTGCTCTAACGCATGGGCTCACCTGTCTGTTTACCCACACACACTGCGGGCTAATGGGAGTCACCGAACATGACCTTCACAGTCAGTCGGAGGACAGAGATAGGTTTAAAGAGACAAGTGCCATTGTTCTCTCAGGGGATTTTTTTAAGCATTGGGTAATTTGACAAAATGAAAAGAGCTTAAAATCCCTCTAACGTATCAAATAATCTAAATTTAGAGTATAATAGTTCAAACTCTGCCATGCGTTTCCTTAAAGCTGCAGTGTGCCATTTTTCTCGTCTCTTGATATACTTTCTCCTATCCCAAGCTGACATGAAATGGAAATTCAGTCCATTTTCTAAAAGCATGTTACGGATCTTATTGTGAACGATTCATACATCCATACATCTTTTTTGATCTTCCGGTAAAAATGATCCTGTCTTCTGGTGTATGACAGACTTCTCTAATCATTCTTTCTACTTAAAACATGCCGCTTTCTTACAAGTGACTACATGCTCGCATTTAAATCTGCCCTTCGATAACAACTGAAGGACAGAAGTCCCCGCCCTATTGTTTTCTTTTTCTTTTTACACAGAGACAATAAATTGTAAACAGATTGATTTTAAATGTAAAGACTTAAAGGGAACCCATTAAGACTATTAATGGCCAGTGTTGGGGGTAACGCATTACAAGTAACGTGAGTTACGTAGTCAGATTACTTTTTTCAAGTAACTAGTAAAGTAACACATTACTTTTTCATTTACAAGAGTTACTTTTTAAAATAAGTAACGCCAGTTATTTGTTTTTTCCTATTTATTGACTGAAAGCTCTCATGTCCCCATGTTGAGAGACATCGGAGTAAGATGTTACTTTAGTGTTACTTCAGTTCTAGAATAAATGTGAACATGCATTAATTCATCTCAGTCACAAAAAAACAGATTAAATTTTCCTCAAAATTAATAAAAACAGTTAAATACAACTCAGAATATGATGCAAACTAGCAATAATTAAATATCTTACATAATACACATATTTTCTGTATTTAATCCAGTTTTTTAACCAATGTCTTTGCTGCTGACCTTCGATGATCCAATTCAACTATATTAATAAGCAAAAATTACTCAAGATGAACTAACATTTGTTCTTGTGCTTTTTTTTTATTGCTGAAGAGTGTTGAACTTTCATCTTCTGCATTCTACTGTACAGATGTAAATTTACTTTTCCTTCAGCCTGAGGCTTTTGGTGTGAAAGCGCTTTTACATTTGCCAAAAATAGAACTTTTTATAGTAAAATAAACAAGCATTCCCTGCCCAGATTTAGACAGTAATGCAAAAGTAGCATAACTCATTACTTTCCACAAAAAGTAACTAGGTAACGTAATTAGTTACTTTTTTAAAAGTTTCCCCAACACTGTTAATGGTTTAATATAACATAAACTATGTTTCTTACTGAAATATGTAGTAGAAAACCCAAGAAAGACTTACAGTATTTTTAAAAAAATCCCACATTGTTTTATACATATTTTGGACTATGAGGGGCTCCATTATTTCGATGATATGAAATGGTTGCACTCTGTGAGCTACTGGCGCTACCTGTTGCTATTTTTACCGCAACACAACTCGGTCTTTGTTCTCTCCACTTTAGCCCTGATGAGGCCTTTGAGGCTTTGAGTAGACCACAGCTACTGAAAAAGCTTACAAATGGCAGAGACAAGAAACGCTAGATGCCATCCTGGCAGGATGTGAACATGCTGATGCTTGTCATGACGCCGTTGCAACTGAAGGAGTTTCTCAGTGCAGATTTCACTCGAAACCAGGGGACTTTTGGACACCTTGTTGGGAAAATCGATGGTACGGCATTTGATTTAAGCCTATGCTCATATCCATCACCACCTGTAAGCTTTTTTAATAGCTGTGGTCTCGTATCGATACTAGTTTTCACTAAGTTGTGTTGAGGTAAAAATACAGCAGGTAGTGCCAGTAGATTACCCAATGCAACCATTTGACGTCACTGAAACATTGGCACCCCCCATAGTCCAAAATATACATAAAACGATGTGGATTTTTTAAATAACATAAATATTTTATGGGTTTTCTACTACATATTTCTGTAAGAGACATCATTCACGTTATATTAAGCTACACGTGTCTTAATACCCAAGGTTCCCTTTAAAAAACAAAACAAAACACAAAACAAAAAATATTAAATAGTTTATTGGAGAATTCCGATTGGCCGGAACATCGGTTCAACCAATAGTGTGTATCTGGGGGTGGGACTATCAGTTTTTCTGACAAATTAGAGAGGGAAAATGCTCAGAAAACCTGCTTTAAAAAATATTTTAGCAGTTCTGTTTGGTGACACTAACAGTGCAGAAATCACACACTTCAGCTTTAAATTAAAAAAGAAAAAAGGGATGCACAATATTATCGGACCGATATTGGAATTGGCTGATAATGGCTCTAAATGTAAATTTCGGCATCAGCCTGTTTGTTTAACTCTAACAAATAAGTTCTTGCTAAAAACTAACCAAAATTAAAAATAATGTGCTTATAATTTCTGCACAGAAGAGACTTGGTGTTGTTTAGAAACAAAAGGAAATATATTGATGTCGGCATCAGCTATCAGCCAAAATGAGTTGAAAAATATCTGCAAAAATCCAATATTGTGCATCCCTAAAAAATATATATATTGTCTGCCAAACACTACAAATCTCATATTGCTAGTCAGTGTTTCTTGCCAAAAATAGTTGGAACTGAGTGTAAACTGAAAATTTATAAATGCTTACCTATGTATTATGCATTTTTAACTTATTTTTGACATTGATCATTGACATTGGCTGGTGGAACATGTCAGAGTCATAGAGAATAATTTTTTGCACTCAGATTCTCATTTTTGAGAACTACGGCCACAAATCTAGAATGGATGGACAGAACAGATAGATAGTCCCTGCTTTATTTTTTCCTCTTTCAGTAATGTTTTACACTTGGATGTTGTGTCAATATATATGAAAACACCTGTAGTTCCGTTTTGGTTGCAACTTTAAATAACCATTTTCTGGTAAATAACCAATGGTAAATACAGAAGAGGCACTGATATGTAAACACTGGCTTTAATATGTGAACTGGACAATCTGTTTTTTACAATGTAGTTTTAAAAAACGGTCTAGGTTATAAAAATTGTTGCATAATTAGACTTTGTAGAGTTGCACTGCGTCCATTTCTTCAAACCTTTAAACTTGTGTTAATAGCAGCTTTGGGAAATGGGTGGTGCAAGAGTTTTCATTAAGATGGCGCTCTAGAGGTAGATGACTGGGACTCATATTGGCCACGTTGGCTGGTAATGAAACACATCCTTTTAAGTCTGGATGGTGAAAAAGCTTTTCACAAGAGTGCATTTTTATTCTTGGCATGTCCCACATAAAATTCCCATCTTTTTTCTCTGCAGCTGAACGCCCTGCCACAATATAGCCTAGTCTTCTGCTACCTTCCTCTTAATGAGCTGCGCTGTTTTTGTGTGCGACGCAGATCTGACGCAGGGGCCCACTTGAATGCAAAGTTATTAGCTACTCTCTCGTATGGAATAATAGAATTTCCTTTTCCTATTACCAAACCCTGCCCTTGTCGTTTGCCTTTTTGGGTTAGTGATCTTGAAGTTTCATGACTACACTGTCTCATGAGATTTTCAAATGAAAATTCAACGTGGCTACGGGCCGCTTTGTCATGTGAAGCGTCATGACCTGTGGCTTTGTGGCTGCACTGATTCAGACCTCCTAATGTGAGGAATGAAGTAGCCTTAATCCACTAGACTACGTCTAGACATCTCGCTGCATGGCTTGTCTCGCCCCGCAGGCGACCAATGTGACTGACTGCTCGTAATAGGACACATCAACATTTTTGCGAAGAGAAAACAATCTCATGAATGGTAAAGCTTGACAGGAGCGCCCAGGTTGTCTTGGCGTAAATGAGCTGGGCTTCCAAGAGACCCATCTCGAAGAGTGATTGAAAAAAAGAAAAAATTATTTGTACAAAACAAATGAGGCCCTGGTAAGTTATTGAAATTCAGGAGAGAGGATGGAGAAAACAAAAGGATGGAGGGATGCTATCCTCAGTGCAGCAGAGGAAGAAGAGAAGAGAGTCTAATTAAAGTCTGGGCACAGGCTGAAGGACTGACTTGTGACTAATCTAGCCTGAAGGCACATCTCTATTGCGGCATGCACATGGGCAAGACGCTGCGAGCAAAAGCAGGCTTGTGGCCTGCTTATATTGCAGCACATGTTAATATTGCATTGAAGAGAGGTAGCCATTGCACATTAAGGTGGGCGGACAGGGAACATGAGGAGCTTGGAAGAGTTGGGGGGCTTTGGTGGCTACAACTGCATAGCTGTACATTCACATTCTCACAAATTATTACCAGTAGGATTCAGGGCTGGGTTAAGGTATTGCTGTAATCGTAGACACAGTGGTCCGAAGGCCTTTCCGTCCAACCATGCACCTTGGGTAGGTGGAGGTTGATTTTTCGGACTCATCACCTTTTTGCAGTCTTGTTCTGACACCTTTGACCACGGAAACCTTTACACGGCCCTACACTGGGCCCTTGGACGTATGCCCAAATTCCCATATGGTAACTCTGGCCTTGATAACGCTTTATAATAAGGTTCTATATGTTAACATATGCAAAATGCAACCATGAATAATGCATTAGGTATTATGAGCTTTTTTTAAAATAGCATTTTTTAATCTATGGAAGCCCGTTTCCACCACTGAATAAAAAATAAAACAGGTAATTGCGAGTTTTATCTAACAAATCTGACTTTTTTGCTCAGAACGGCGTAATACAAACTTGCAATTCTGACTTTTTTCTCAGAACTGTGTGATACAAAGTCTGAATTTTTTTTATATTTCACTTTTCTGAGAAGAAAGTGAGAATTCTCACAATTCTTACAATTATAACTCTATAACTTATAAACTCAGAATTCAGAATTTGTTTCTTAGAATTGTGAGATATAAACTAGCAAATTCTGACTTTTTTCAGAATTGTGAGACATAAACTTTTATTATTATCATTATCATTTATCATTTATTATTATTTTTTCTCAGAATGGCGTGATACAAACTCTAAATTCTGACTTTTTTCTCAGAATTGAGAGATATAAACTCGCAATTCTCATTTTTTTTGTCAGAATTGTGAGATATAGACTTACAATTCAGACTTTTTTCTCAGAATTGTGAGATATAAACTTGCAATTCTGACTTTTTTCAGAATTGTGAGACATAAACTTGCCATTTATTATTATTTTTTGTCAGAATTGTGTGATAGAAACTTGCAATTCTGACTTTTTTTCTCAGAATTGTGAGACATAAACTTGTCATTTATTATAAATTTTTCTCAGAATTGTGTGATACAAACTCTGAATTCTGACTTTTTTCTCAGAATTGTAAGATACAAACTTGCAAATTCTGATTTTTTTCTCAGAATTGTAAGACACAAACTCAGAACTGTGAGTTATGAACTTGCATTTGTGAGTTATAAAGTCAGAATATCTCATAATTGTGAGAAATAAAGTCAGAATTGCAAGATAAAAACTCTAATTCTGACTGTTTTTCTCAGAATCATGTGATATAAACTCGAAATTGTGATTAATAGGGTGAAAAAGGCTGATATATTCTTGGAATTGCAAGTTTATATCATGCAATTCTGACTTTACAACCGGCAACTGTTAATTCACATCTCACAATTCTGAGAAAATAATGCCAGAATTGCAAAATGTAAACTTGAAATTGTGAGAAGAGTCAGATTTATGAAAAAAACGCAATTACCTTTTAAAAAAAATATTAATCAGTGGTGGAAACATGCTAACATATAAATCTTAGTTAATGTTTATTGAAAAATAATACACAGAGAAATTAACTAAGCTATAATTGATACATTTATTGATAAAACCTTTGTAAAGTGCTACTAAGATTTTTTAGAGATTTTTGAAGAAAATATTTGCGAATTCACCATCATCTCCTTGTACAGTTTTTAGCCAAAAGAAAATGAATTCAACACAAATCACAATGCACAGAACTAGATTCAAACCAGACTTAAAGATATAGTCTACTCAAAAATTCAGTCAATTCCTCACAAAAAAGGCTTTGTTTCTTCTGTAACACTCAAATGAAGATATTTTAAGTGAAACAAGAGATTTTGATCAACAGACATACATACATAGAGGCCATCAAATATGGTAAACAGAACTAAATCATGTGTGATTGTGTCTCTTCAGAAGAAAATCTAACTGAATGATTAGAATCTCCTTATAAATGTTTTGCGGCTTTAAAGTATTGGGTGAATGGACTATCAATTGAAGGACAGAAATAAAAAAATCAAGGATGAATGAAGGTCTAATGAGTTTGGAACGCCACTAGGGCGAATAAATGCTGACAGAATTTTCATTTTTGGGTGAACTAACCCTTTAACTAACTAACGCTGCCTGTCTGTGTCAGCCTCTTTTAGAACACTCAGGTATTTATGTGGTTGCCATGGTATTGCTGTGCAGTTGCTAAGGTGTTTGAATGATTTTTAGTCCATTATTATGTAGATGCTAGAGTATTCAGAACGTTAGCTTACTAGGACGAGTCAAAAAGGGTGAATCCCCAAGTCTCCATAGCATAAAGTAACAGCACACTACAAATGTATTAATAATAATGCTAAGTATAAAGTCTCTACTGTATCCAACACACATGGCTTCATATTCTCTAAATATATCTACATACATGAAATTCAGGAGGGAAAAAAAACATCACATAATCTTATTCACTTCAGGATGAGGAAAGTCACCTTGTGGTTTTTCCCCTCTCTCAGCGTCCTTTATGCACACCAGTGCAACTCTGCAGCACTGCCCCAGGCAAAATTCCCATTCCCCAAAGGCGTGCCGTCTTGCATTCAGAGCGCTGTTAGAGGCTACGGCGGGTCGGGTTCTGACAGTGGCCCTGCATATCGGACGACAATAAATCATCCTCCGGCACAGGGCCTGTGGACTGGGAACCAAGGAGGCACATCCTCTTTATTTTAGTCTCGGCTGTTTCTGCTGAATTCCAACAAGGACGGCAGAGCCAACGTGATTCGGAGTGCAGGGAGGAGGGCGAGATGATTGGTCGGGTGTGGGAGGAGATGTAGCACAGGATTGTGGGATACATGGGTGGGACGAGACATCTACAGTGAGGCAGCGGGGTCACCTGTGATGCTTTCATTGAGTAATCACTGTGAAAGAGCTGCGGTTAAGAGAGTCTGATATGGAGTAACAACTGCAGAGTAGAGAGTAGGGCCACAGGACTCTCCGAAGCACTCTGTCAATGCGAGAGTGACAGCTAGAAGGACCGTTCACACCCCCACACACTTGGATGCATACACAAACACTCTCACACACAGTGCACTGCGTGCAATATAGGGAAAAACACTGGGCCTACTGTTTTACAGAATGTCACCAAAAATTTGATATATCACTACATTACATAACAAAATATTATGGACTCATGATCTGCATTGCTAGTTCAATAGACGGCTGCTATCCAATGTTGTTACTGATAACTGTAACTATTAATCATTTTCAGTAATTGAAATAAAGGTGAAAAAAAAATACAAAAATAAAAAGTTTTTGTAACATTATACACTATACCATTCAAAAACCTAAAGTCAGTCATTTTTATAATTTTATTTTTTTTATGGGGGAAAGAAATGATAGAAATAATTACTTTAATTTGGCAAGGATGCTTTAAATTGATCAAAAGTGATGATAATGACATTTATAATGTTACAAAAGATTTCTATTTCAGATAAATGCTGTTCTATTCATCAAAGAAACCTGAAAAATTCTACTCAGCTGTTTTTAACAGAACAATAATGGTGTTTTTTAAGCAGCAAATCAGAACATTAGAATCATTTCAGAAGGAGCATGAGACACAAAATATATTCAAATAAAAAAGTTACTTTGAAAAGTAAAAATATTAAAAAATTTTACTGTTTTTGCGCAAATAAATTGTTCAAATAAATGCAGGCTTGATGAGCAGAAGAGACTTCTTTAAAAAACATTAAAAATCTTACTGTTCACTGTTTGACTGGTAGTGTATATAAATGTATCACTGAGAGGAACTGACTGACTTCAGAAATGTTTCAATGGCATTTTCCTTTTTTCATGCCTCCATATAATGCATATTAAAGTAGTGTTTACAGGAGGAAACTCTATATTGCTGCTGTTCCATATGCGCCACCTGCTGTCAGAGAATAAATTTGACAGTGTGGGAAAGTTTTCAGGTTCTAGAGATGCACCGGTCTACAGGCTATAAATCCGAACTGGTTTTTAGTTTTTAGACTCTGTTCCAGAATTGCAAACAAACTGCATTGCAATCATTTCCCAAAATGTAACTTGTGTGGAACTCTTAAAAGTCTGTAAATAAGAGAAAATACTGTACCAGCCAGATCAAGCTCACTGTTTGTGATGCTCGAAATATTGGAAGACAAATACGTCAAAGTTTACACTGCCAGTCAAAAGTTTTTGAACAGTAAGATTTTTAATGTTTTTTAAATAAGTCTCTTCTGCTCACCAAGCCTGCATGTATTTGATCCAAAGTACAGCAAAAATAATAAAATTTTGAAATATTTTTAACATTTTAAATAACAGTTTTCTATTTTAATTTATTTTAAAATGTAATTCATTCCTGTGATCAAAGCTACATTTTCAGCATCATTACTCCAGTCTTCATTGTCACATGCTCTTTTAAAAAATCATTCTAATATGCTGATTTGATAAATAAAAAAGATCCAAAGATCAGCATTTATCTGAAATAAAAAGCTTTTGTTACATTATACACTATTTTTTTTTTTTTTTTATGGGGGAAAAATGATAGAAATTAATACTTTTATTTAACAAGGATGCTTTAAATTGATCAGAAGTGATTATAAAGACATTTAAAATGTTACAAAAGATTTCTATTTCAGATAAATGCAGGCTTGGTGAGCAGAAGAGACTTCTTTAAAAACATTAAAAATATTACTGTTACTGTATTACTGTTTAAAAACTTTTTACTGTATATGTATCTCTGAGGGGAACTGACTGCCTTCAGAAATGTTTCAATGGCATTTTCTTTTCTTCCTGCCTCCATATAATGCATATTAAAGTAGTGTTTACAGGAGTAACCAAGGAAACTCTATATTGCTGCTGTTCCATAGGCGCCACCTGCTGTCAGAGAATAAATTTGCATTTTATATTCAGCCCGTCTGCAGTTTTTGTTTTGTGCAGGTGCATAATTTCACAAATTTAAAGTTAGTCCATTGTGTTTTTGCTTTAAATCTTGAAATTACAGAAACAACTGCTCATGCTACATGTATGTAGCAGTACTGTTTTTTCAAAATAAATGAAAATATCCATTTATTGTTGTACCGAACCCATACTGAACCGTGACCCCAAAACCGACATATGAACCGAACAGTGACTTCTGTGTAACGTTACACCTCTAATATCTAAATATATATGAGTAAAATAAATGCCACTTCATTTGATTATTTCTCAGTATAGTGCAAAGAGCTTCCTACAATTAGTTTTGTGAACCACTTTATAACACAATGAAAAAAAGTTATATCCATCTGGTCCATTTGGGTCTACTCCCAGCAAACCCTTTGCTCCTTTAATGTGATGAGACAGAGAGGTGGATGTCCTCATGAATCATTTGTTTAGATTGTGCATTTGCACTGGCACTTAGATAGAGATCCTGATTGCATAACAGTGTTGTGTTATGACATTTTCAAAGATGTGTACTATAAAATTAACATGGTATGCCCCAAGCATGTCAGAAAATGAAAAACATTGCGAACACATTTTCAAAAGAAAGATTGAAATAAGCATTCATGCATCACTGATGTAGGGTGTTTTGGTTAGTCATTATAAAAAAGGTCACATTTTACAATAAGGCACAGGGGGCATTTTCTATTCCTAGAAATGTTTTTTTTCAAAATACATTTTAAATGCATTTAAGGTTATTTTTTTTAATTAACATGTTGAATGACAGGACTACAAATGAGAGCTTTGCACCCGAGCACAAAAGCATACACATATTTTACCGCACTATGTTCTGGAGACAGCAAGAAAAAAGTTTGATGTATGTCCTAGGCATGTTGAAAGAAGGATTTCAAAGGAAAGGCTAATCCATCAATCGCATGCAAAACACTTCCCGTTTCAGAGCGTGTCATGGTTAAGTGCACTGAAGCACACAAGCAAACCCTAGATTCTCCACACACACAACATATTTTCTTCGGGTACCAAATGCATCTGCTTTAATTCGGAGCAGCTGAAAATATCTCATGTAAAATGTATAAAGCGTGAAGTCTTTCAGGAAGTCGCTAATAAACAGGAAGGCAGCACAGGCCCTGTGTTCCTCCTCCTCACTAGATTTAGCACTAGAAGCACGCAGCCCTGCTGCACAATTTATCAAAGCAAATTTATGAATCAATTGTCATCTCTCCTACTGACAAGCAACTGAGCTCTCCCTCTAACGGCTTGACAAATGGGACGCAAAGCTATAAGAACAGCGCGGCGGAGCTGCTTTCCAGAGTTATTATCTTCTTCATGGCTGATTATGACCAAATGCAGCCTTCATTTAGAGAATCTGACTCAATAGAGGTCAGAAAAACTTGTGTCATGCAGCATCCCACAAACACCTCTGCAAAACCTCATTTCAAAAACTGTATATATGACGCATATGTTCACTAACTGTCCTTGTGGTGAATCCAAAGTCCTTTAGCCATCAATAAGGATTGTTTTGCCACAGTAATCCTACTAAAACTCACCAAAGCACACTTACTTAGTATATCCAACATGTCAAAGGCCTCGTACACACTGCAGATGGGTCATTCTCAAAATAAGGTGACTGCGGAAAGTCATGGAATAGATTTATTTGAAATAGTTAAGAAACTCCATGTAACCATACTATAACCTAACAGTGTATTGAATAATATGAATTATATTTTCTTAATTGCTTGAATTTGCCAAGTGCCCTTGTGCCCTGCATCTGGTATACCACGACTATGACATTTATAGTTATTTATTTGTTTATATTTTAAAATCAATTTGTTTTCCAGGGTTATGCTTTAGTGCACAGTCTACCAAGTGTGCAAAACAAACAATAACTTAAAGTATTAAGAAAACATAAATAATTTAAAAAGTAAATATGTCCCTTGATTTTTTTATTTGTCACTGGTGTTACCAGTGTTAAAAACCTGCATTTTAAAAGAGGGAAATGTACTTTCAAGGTCAAAGTTTAGAGTTAATATGCCTACATCCACACTGTATTTAGGGCCCTATTAAATCCATTTTATTTATTGTTATTTATTTATTTTTTTTGCTTTAAGTTTTCTGGATTCCATTTTTTTTATTAATCAAAAAGTATGTATAATTAACTAAAATCATGAAACTTACACAATTTTTTAGCAACAATTTATTCAGTTATTTTTTCTCGCAAATTCAGTTTATAGGGCCCTATCAAATCCATTTTATTTTTTTCTCCCCAAAATTCTGTTTTATTTTTTTCCACATTCAGTTTTTTTTTCCTGCTTTAACTTTTCTGGATTTCATTTTCTTATTTAATAATCAAACAGTATGTATAATTAATTGAAATCATGAAACGTACACAATTTAACAACAATTTATTAAATTACATTTTTTAAGGCCCTATGAAATTATTTATTTTTTTGCCACTTCAGCCAGAATTCTAGCCTGAGTCTGACCCGAGCCTGTCTTTTTCCCCCTTCTCCCAAAACAGCTTACACAACTGTTTCAGCAATCAAAATAGCTCAGTTTTACATGTAATGGCAAAGTGATTATATTTCTTTTTTTGAGCATGTTTTGAGCATTTTTTTGTTCGTTAAATATAAGTTCTTGTTTTCTAAAGTAACGACCAAGCGGCCAGCGGCCGACAGTGAGTTGACCGTAGTCTATGATCAATTTTGCCTTCTCAAACCATCACAACTTGCTTAAAATAAAATCTATAGCTATTAAACAATTCAAGCATAACAACGTTAGTTTAAACATTCAACCTAGATAAATATGTACTATTAGGCGCATATCCAATCATTTGTGTGAAGAGTGAAAGCTAAAGAGTGCTTTGCAGGACATGGATGTAAGGGTAAAGCTGCAGTCACACTAGACTTTTCATTCGACTGACCTCCATTCATACGCATACGAATGCGTCAGTTCGGAAACGCAAGCCCCTGCAAAGATATTTCACATTTCGCTGCGTAGCAAAGTTAAAGTTCGGTGAACTCTGACATGCAAATTCACGTTACATTTTAGATGTATTATTATATGTTATGTGTTGAATTTAAGGTTTTAAAGAGGTCATCGGATGCAAAACTCACTTTTACATGTTGTTTGAACATAAATATGTGTTGGCAGTGTATGTACACAACCACCCTATCATGATAAAAATCCACCCGGTGGTCTTTTTGTAATCTTTATAAGAAATATCCCCTTTTTCGCTCCCACGATAGTTGATTGACATGACTGTCTTACCTTAGACCCGCCCTGATTAAGCTGTGAACAGTTCGACTTCAACTGCCATTGTTTCGACTCCGGGGCATGGGAAGACAAGAATGTCTCTGATTGAGCAATTGAGGTGTTCTGTTGGTGGATGTAATAATGATCAAAGCAGTCATCATTTACTTCTGACATCTGAGCCGCTGAAGATGCAGAGGAATAACAATACTTTCGTTTTAAAAGAAAATGCGCCAGGCCATCTACATAAATGCATCTGTGTTCATGCAAATCGTTCGTGATGCAGCTTCACCTACATCAGAAGTGAGTATAAGGGTTTTTATGCATCTTTGCAAATCACCTTTCTTAATAATCTGCTAGTTAGCAAGTTTCGTGGCTAAACACGGCTAAAGTAAACAGACCGGCTCGTCACCCCACAGAAGAGAGGGGCAGGGTGAGCAGAGCTCATTAGCATTTAAAGGAACATGCAATAGAATGGCACGCTCTGAACAGGGCTAATTTTGACAAGGTAAAACAGGTGTTTTTTACACTATCGCATCCGATGACCCCTTTAAAAAGACGCTGCAGAGCTTGACGTCACATCACGACCGTTGCAGCATGCAAGGAAATTTTGCATGCTTAAAGTCTAGTGTTACCGCAGTTTAATAAATCATTCTCAACTGTCAAGGGTGTACTTTTATTTGTGTGCACTCGCAATATCAATAAAATGTTGTGCTTTTATAAAATAAAGAGAACAAACATAATGCGCTTTCTGCAGTCTGTCTTGAACAGGAGCGCTTCACAAAAATTAACTGAAACTCAGCAAATACATGCATCACAGACATGATAAATATATCTATAGAAAGCTTTAAATGTCTACTTAACAAAATCAAATAAATCGAAAACAAAAACTCTATCATTATGTAATCCGTAAAGACGCATTTCTCTGTAAAGGTGCGTCCAATGAGGAAATGGCGAGTCAGGATCGTCAATTTTATCCTTGTGACACTAACTCAAAAAACACTAGTTTATTAAAAATAACTAATTCAAATATCTCCTTACTATTTCCCCACGACACATTCATGGTAGTTACTTTTGCTGGTAGTTTGTGGCAAGCTTTAGCACTTGAACGCGGAAATCTTCCAGCTCGCTGCTACTGCTGCTGGTGGGACACTAAAAACCATCCAAGCCGCTCTTGACAGTCGCGGTAGCCTGGTCTTGTGTTGTTTCCACCAGAGCGGCAATTTTTTTTCATCACCATAATTGGATGGATGTCTAAAATAAGGAGAAGCCTAAAACAGGCCCGATGCCTGGCCCACGTCTGAACTATGATGTGAAAATTGGCTCGAAGCCCGGTCCTAGGGGCGTAAAAAAGTTGGGGCCATCAGGCCGGGGCTGAAATGCAGGGCTCTAATTCATTCATACTATATAAAACATACTTTTTTTGACATTAGCTAAGTAAGTTTCAAACCAAATGTAGTACCTATACAGCATGCAATTTCGCATGCTATGGTTAGCTATAAAATTTTCATTACTGAGTCTTACATTCTGTACAGACAGAACATTAATCTCTCCTGCATTTAAATGCAGCTGCCACTCCCAGAACTTTGCGGTGTGTACATGTCTGTAGTTCAGTGGGCAAGAAAACAAAGAAAATGTGCTGAATAACTCAACTCCTTTCACAACAATTGCACCTTTAATTATTACACCACACATTGCCATTTGACAGATTTTTCCTCCTTTTTTTAATCACGGCACATCTGTCTAGGGGATACACACCACTAAAAAGAATGATTTCCCTGAGGTGTGCTGCCGCCCCTGGCATCTGTTCCATAGCCAAAGTGCACCTCGACCAGTCAAATACGAGATGGATGGTGCACTGACGGAACTCTAGAGCTGCTGCATTGAGCTCAGCCAAAATGGGCCCATGAAAAATACTGTACCACAGGGCAGTGTTTCCCAATAACTTTTTGACTTAGATATACCCACAGCCCCTCAATAAGACTACAAGTGTTTATTTTATTCAACTGCATATCTTTTAGCATTATCATTAATATTATTACTGATTAGGCAAGTGGCTTTCCTACAAAACAGCTTTGAAAAATCTAAATCAAATATAATACACATATGATTTCCTATTAGCCTTTCTTGGGAATCACTTGCACATGTCATAGCTGCATAGGTCTCAATTGATCTTTAAAAAGAGTATATATATATATTAAATTTATAAACTGTTTCTATGCTGGTCAGATAAAATTCAAAAGTAATCAACTGAAAAACTCCCCTAGAGCAATGAATATAAAATTTGCCAGCAAAATGGGTCTGTGTGAATATTCTAATAAGAGAGTTAAACTGTTCTTTTGTGCTCCACTCCTGATTCCTTTCCATAGAGATGGCCTTTGCCACGGGGTGCTTTTTAAAGTTGCTTAATGAAGGAGGCTTACAGTGGGCTGTGATTGACAAAGGCCAATTTAATCTGCCTATTAGTCAAACACACGGTGGGAGCAGCTAATTATAGTGGGAGGCGCTCCAGCTCCTTCGTTTTACATTGCCAGAGATCTTTTGTAGCTTTAAATGATGCAAATCCAATTGTCTGAAACATCTCTCTAAGCCTTTGTCCTGTTATACAACAGCTAGTTCCGGTTTCAAAAGTGCTGATATAACAGTTCAACAGCACTGGGATTTTTTCACTTCTATTACTTTGCTTGTTAGTGTTGATTTCAAGACAGACTGTCAATCTGACCATTACTGTTGGGTTTTTTTTGTCACTCTTTCTGTTAATGAATGAGTCATTGAATCAATAATTTAATCAATTCGTTCAAACCCACCGATTCATTCCATTATCAAAGAAGTGACTGTTTTTATGAGTCAGTCATTGAATCACTCATTTAACCAATTTGATCTAACACACTGATTAATTCAGCGACAAAATAGAGAATTTCTTTATGATTGAGTCACTGAATCAATCATTCAACCAATTGTTCAAACACACTGATTCGTTCCATCATCAACAAAGTAACTGTCTTTATGAGTGAGTCACTGAATCATTAATTCAATCGATTCATTCAAATGCACTGATTCAGTCAATTATCAAAGAAGTAACTGTCTTTATGAGTGAGTCACGGAATCATTAATTTAACTGATTCATTAAAACCCACTGATTCATTCCAATATCAAAGAAGTAACTCTTTATGAGTAAGTCATTGAATATTCATTTAACCAATTTGATCTAACACACATTCATTTAAGGAAAAAACAGTCACTTTCTTTAAGCGCGAATCACTGAATCAATTATTCATCCAATTTGTTCAAACTCACTGATTCATTCCATTATCAAATAAGAAACTGTCTTTACGAGTGAGTCACTGAATCATTCATTTAACCAATTAAATCTAACACACAGTTTCATTCAGAAACAAAATAGTGACTGTGTGTATGAGTGAGACATTGAATCATTTATTCAACTGATTTGTTCAAACCCACAGATTCATTCTATTATCAAAAAGTAACACCCTGCGCCCCAATGTGCATACTATTCACCCTATCTGCCCTAAATAGTACTGAAATTTACTGGTATCACATAGAATTTAGGGTGGATAGTATGCATATTGGGACACAGGCACTGTCTTTATGAGTGAGTCACGGAATCATTAACTTAACTGATTCATTCAAACCCACTGATTCATTCCACTATCAAAGAAGCAACTGTCTTTATGAGTGAGTCATTGAATATTAATTTAACCAATCTGTTCTAACACACATGTATTTAAGGAAAAAACTGTCACTTTCTTTACGAGTGAGTCATTTAATCATTAATTTAACCAATTAAATCTAACACACTGTTTCATTCAGAAAGAAAATAGTGACTGTGTGTATGAGTGAGACACTGAATCGTTTATTCAACTGATTTGTTCAAACACACAGATTCATTCTATTATCAAAGAAGCAACTGTCTTTATGAGTGACTCACTGAATCATTCAACTAATTCGATCTAACACACATATTCATTTAAGGAAAAAATAGTGACTGTCTTTATGAGTGAGTGACTGAATCCTTAATTTAACCAATTAGTCCAAACTCACTGATTCATTCCATTATCAAAGAAGTAACTGTCTTTATGAGTGAGTCATTGAATCTTTAGTTCAGCTGATTCATTCAAACCCACTTGTTTATTCTATTATCAAAAAGTAACTGTTTTTATGAGTGAGTTATTGAATCATTCATTTAATCAATTTGATCTAACACACTTATTCATTTAAGGAAAAAATAGTGACTGTCTTTACAAGTAAGTCATTGAATGATTAATTCAATTGATTTGTTCAAACTCACCATTATCAAAGAGGCAACTGTTTTTATGAGTGGGTCACTGAATCATTCATTTAACCAATTTGATCTAACACACTGATTCATTCAGAAACAATAAAAGTTACTGCTTTTATGAGTTTCATGAGTTCATTCAAACTATTCAGTTCCACTGATTTATTCAAAAAAGAAACAAGTGAGTGGCTACATCTAAAACTGCAAACTAGGTACTTTTTGAGAATAAATAAGTACTTGTACCATATATATGTTCAATATGGTACGAATGCATGTAGTATGATTGTACCTACCAGCGTTAGATGTGTAGTTTCACTACTACTCACAAATTCATAGCCTCATGGGAAAATTGCAAATGTTAGGTATACTGCTTCGCCTACTGTTTTATGAATACCATAAATTCTGACATACTGCTCTTTTTTACATACTTTTTTTTGCCTGGTATGTAGTAGAAAAGTCTGCATATTCGGATCCACTGTCTGTATGAGTGAGTTAATGAATCAATCATTCAGGTGATTTGTTTAAACACTTTTGTTATGAGACATTAAATCATTTGTTCAATAAATTCAATCAAAGAGTGATTAATTCAGGAACAAAACACCACTGTTGTGTGTTTCTTAGAGAAAAATGGTTCACTCTGTTGTTTTGGAACAATATCCACTGATGGTGCAACAATTTCCATAATTACATAACTGGACATATTATGTTCATAAAGTAAGTTACTCAATATTAACATTTTTCTTTTAACTGAATTCAGTATCACATTCCAACAATATCACAGTCCAAAAAATCATGCTTTTGTTCTGAATATCAGCACAGCTGTAATTACCAATGCCAAATCACACGAAGTCCAGCAGAATCTCACTGTTTCTGTATTGTAATCATGTACCAGTGTAAACAAACTGAAACACATTGGTAAGTACAACAGCAAATGGCCACTGAAGCATCTGCCATCCTGTCCGTGTTCTCTTTTTGATGTCTATGCCAGCTGGCAGAGGGCACCAGGGGCACGAGTTCACCTACCCGGCCGTGCTGATGTCACGACCGACGGGTCACAGTCTGGGGTGGCATCTACACTCCATCTCAAGACCTCTCTCCAGGGGTCCTAGGTGTTTGGTTAACATGGCCACCAAGACCATAAAGCTCTATTAATCCATCACTCTGTGCCCCTGACAGGTGGGCAGGTGAACCCTGGGGCACCCTCAACACACGATGCCAACAAAATGGAGGAGGCCAGAACCTTGGTTCAGATCGATACGCACCCACCCGGAATACAAAACGAGTCTGCTATTCATTACAAGCCGTAACAACCCCTGGCTCTGTCTCATTCATCAGCCCGGGCTCTTTCTACTCAGTTATCATCTAACCTCAGAGTCCATGGGTGAATAAACGATGCTACAAACCCAAGCAACATCATCAGGGAGTGAAAGAGGGATGAGTAGTAGCAGAGAAGAATAGGGAAAACCCTGAAGTCAGCTGCCTAAGGGCCGTCGGGCTCCGCTACGCCCACCGTAGTCAGTCACTCCATACATCTGTCATGCTCACGACCAATTGGATTATCTGTCCTTGGTTGTAATTTACAAGCTCAAGTAAATCCTGCTACATGAAGGACAAATTTTGAGGCGTAAGCTGAGTTGTCTTGAGAGCAGCGTGAAACCTCAGATGCTGTTTGCCACGCCTCTCCTTCATAACTCGCCGTTTATGTCTACCATAAAGTTTACAGACTCGTTTTTATATACAACCGAATATTATTTACGACACAAGCCAAATCACACAGCACTGTAATCAAGGTTGATGCCATCGCCTTGGACCGGCATATACTGAGGACAGAGTTTTTCGGATACAGTGTTTCCCAACTTTTTTTTTTTTTTTCTGACAGCCCCATTAGTAAAGCTCAAAAATGCTAATTGCCTTTATCAGCATAAACAATAAACTATTAATATTAATGACGAGGAAGCAACATTTCAGAAAAAAATGACATTATTAATATTTAATTTTGTAGGCTTGATAAAATCATGAGATTAATTATCATGCAATCATATTTAAAGGAGAAGTCCACTTCCAGAACAACAATTTACAGATAATGTACTCACCCCCTTGTCATCCAAGATGTTCATGTCTTTCTTTCTTCACTCGTAAAGAAATTGTGTTTTTTGATGAAAACATTTCAGGATTTTTCTCAATATAATGGACTGATATGGTGCCCTGAATTTGAACTTCCAAAATGCTGTTTAAATGTGGCTTCAAACGATCCCAAATGCGGTTGTAAATGATTCCAGCCGAGGAAGAAGGGTCTTATCTAGCAAAACGATCGGTTATTTTAATAAAAATAATAATGTTAATGACTTTTTAATGTCAAACGCTCGTCTTGTTTTGCTCTCCATGAACTCCGTGTATTCTGGCTCAAGACAAGTTAGGGTATGTCGAAAAACTCCAATCTCATGTTCTCCCTCAATTTCAAAATTGTCCTATATCACTGTTTTACCTTTTTTGTTAAGTGCACTGTAAAAAACAATTTGTTGAGTCAACTTAAAATAATTTGTAACTTGCCTGCCTTAAAATTTTAAGTTCAGTCAACTAAAAAAAAGTTTATTCAACTTGTAATGTTAAATTATACTAAGTGACAACTTAGATATTTGATTTGAATCAACTTAAAATTTTAAGGCAGCTGGTTTACTTACCCATCTGTTAAGTTTAGCAAACACAAATATCTAAGTTGTTACTTAGTACAACTTAACATTTCAAGTTGACTAAACTTATTTTAGTTGACTGAACTTAAAATGTTAAGGCAGCAGGGTAACAAATTATTTTAAGCTGACCCAACAATGGGACCCTTTTCTATTCTAACATGACAATGCATCTGTGTATAAGGCAATGTTTAAAAAGAAATGAGTGAACTGGACTGTTCTGCATAAAGCAAAGTCCCAATCCCAGCTAAACACCTCTGGTGTGACTTTAAATGCAGACCTTATGCCAAAAACTCAACAACAAACGACAATGACTTGTATATATGGGTACAGTCATTTTAGACACTGCCAAAACGGTTGAAACAGAGATGGAAATACAATTTTTAAATTGTTTCCATCTTTGTTGCCACAGTTTTGTAAGTGCCTTCTTCTGTTCTAAAGAACAAGGTGTCCCAATATTTTTGTCCATATAGAGTATGTAAAAGTCAGTGGTGTTTGGTGATGAGTTTTTGTTAGAATAGAAAAGGGTCCTGTCCAAACTGTTGCTATAAAATTAGAAGAACACAATACCCTAGAATATCATTATATGCTTAAACATTAAGATTTGCACTCAGGGAAAGTACTAAAAGTAGTCAAACCTGTTCATTAGAAGGGGTGTTCCAATACATTTGGCAATATAGTGTATAATTCTGTAAATATTGTTCAGTGTTTTGCACAGGCGAATCGCTTTCTTTGTTTTCCTCATAAGACCTCAATATACTGTCAGAAACCATTGGTATTCATTTTGTGTCACCTGATATACTTTTTCTGGACTCTCAAAGTGACAGTAACTGTTGACTTACATTTTATGAATCACCAAGCACCACAGTTACAGCTAAAAATCTACTTCTAAAAAAGTAACCTTCATATTGGATGGCCTGAGGGTGAATAAATTAATGGCCAATTTAAATTTTTGTGTGAACTATCCCTGTAAGATTTTAAAAACGCTAAATATCACATACTGTATTCTACCACAGATTTGACTGATGGAAATTTACAATCTAATAAAATTGCATACAATTATATATTTTATTCTTAATTTTAAAATATAATACATTTTATTTAATAATATTTTTATTATTTATATTTACCTTAAAAAAATATATTTTTCCTTAAAAAGGAACAGTGTTCAGAGCTACATGTGTAGCAATACAAAAAAAAAAATAATAATATTTAATTTGTGCAGTCTAAAGTCTGGAAAAATCATTAGATTAATTATGATCAATGCAATCATACTTAATCATGTAATTGTTGGTACACTGTGTAATTAATTTTGTACAAAATATGTGGCTAATTATTATTTTTCTGTATTAAATATATAGTAGTTTATTGTTTGTTCATGTTAGTTTACAGTGCATTAACTAATGTTAACAAACACAACTGATTTTAATAATGCATTAGTAAATGCTGAAATTAACATTAACTAAAATTAATAAATGCTGTAGAAGTTTTGTTCATTCTTGGTTCATGTTAACTAATGTAGTGAACTAATGTTAATGTTAAATGAACCTTCAAATGTTCATTTTTTGGTGAACTATCCCTTTAAGATTTTTAAATCCATAAATATCACATGCTGTATTCTTTGACTGATGTAAATTTATAATCTAATAAAACCACATAAAATTATATATTTTATTCTTAATTTTAAAATATAATACATTTTATTTATTAATATTTTATTATTTATATTTACATTTTTTTTCTTAAAAAGGAACAGTGTTCAGAGCTACATGTGTAGCAATACAAAAAAAAAAAGAATATTAATATTTAATTTGTGCAGGATAAAATCATTAGATTAATTATGATCAATGCAATCATAATCATGTTATTTTTGGTACATTTTGTAATTAATTTTGTACGAAATAGGTGGCTACTTATTATTTTTCTGTATTAAATATATAGTTTAAATTAAAATTAAAATTTATTGTTTGTTCATGTTAGTTTACAGTGCATTAACTAATGTTAACAAACACAACTTATGATTTTAATAATGCATTAGTAAATGCTGAAATTAACATGAACTAAGATTCATAAATGCTGTAGAAATTTTGTTCATTCTTAGTTCATGTTAACTAATGTAGTTAACTAATGTTAACTAACTAAATGTTTATTTTTTGGTGAACTATCCCTTTAAGATTTTTAAATCCATAAATATCACATTGTGTATTCTTTGACTGATGCAAATTTAAAATCTAATCAAATTGCATAAAATTGTATATTCTGTTCTTATATTTTAAAATATACTAAATATATCATTTATTTATTTTTATTATTGATATTTATATATTCTTTCCTTAAAAAGGAACTGTGTTCGGAGCTACATGTGCAGCAGCAGTACAAAATCCCCATGGGGGACATGTCTTCCCCACACTGGAAATCAGCATTCTGATAGATACCAACACAGAGAAAAAGCCATCAGAAAGGATGTAAAAAATCCTCCACAGATCCATCCTTCAGCCCACAGAATGGGAGGCTCTTGTGCTTTGTGGCTGTGACAAGAGGAAGAAGTTTCTGAAAACAAGCCCCAGTCTGTGTCTGGCAGAGCAGCTGCTCTCAGACTGTTTATGGCTGTGCTGCCACGGAGGCTCACAGTGTGAAAGTCGACAGTTCACGCTGAATTAATTATTCATTCGGAGGAACCTTATTAAAATGCATCTTTTTTTTTTTTTTTGCTGCCTTGAAATATAATTGCAAGTAATAAGCCAAGAGGTCAACGAGGCATTTACAAGCTTGATCTACCGTCATACTATCTCAGCCCTATGTTGTTTTAATAGGCTAAATTAATATGAAGGGGTATGGTGTTTTCTTCATAAACTGTTCAGCGATTAATGATTCCATCATTTTTGGGGTAATTTTCTCCTATCTGCCTGGGTGGGGGAGGAGGTGTATTCGGATCTTATCAAGGAGAATTGAATGTAAGGATGTAGCTTCTATTCATCATTTGATCCATGAATACGGCGCTCATATGTCTGGAGCCCCTGAAGCGTTCTCTGAAATGATTCAACTTAAGATTTTTATCCAAGTCAATTTGCATCAGTTTGCCTGTCAGCAGTTCCCAAACCGAGTGAATGGAAATGGCAAAGACTCCGTCAGTAGCATTGCTCGCACAAAAGCCTCCAGATATAATACATACTACAGTTTTGTCACAGCAGGATGAAGGTGTGTTCATGTCACGACGGTATTACTGTAATTACGAGATTCTGGTTTATAAAAAGCATTCACACAAGCATACGTACCGTACAGGTTAATGTAGCTAGCACATAGTTGAATGTCCCACTTAAAATAACCTATAACTTTATTAATAAGCTGCTTGCATAATGACTATTATTTGTAGTACTGTGGCTTTGTCTATTGATTACTCAAACCATAGAGGTTAATTTTTGCTCTAATAGTGTTGCCATAAAAATACATAATTCTAAGTTGGAGGACATGAACCGCCTTGAGTAGAACGTTTAGAGTTGTCATCTAGTAATTATGGTTATTACGACATGGCGTGAACACAGTATGTCTCCAATTTACTTTAAAATTTTAGGATATCAGTGGTAAGTTTCAGCTCTGTATCGTGTCTACTGT
Organism: Labeo rohita; assembly: GCF_022985175.1. Lineage (NCBI taxonomy): Eukaryota > Metazoa > Chordata > Actinopteri > Cypriniformes > Cyprinidae > Labeo > Labeo rohita. The sequence goes on along the minus strand of NC_066889.1, from coordinate 12,430,608 downwards.
AGATGGACTTCAGGCTCCAAAAAAAATGGGTCTTTCAAAAAATATTTTAATATTATTATTATTATTATTATTATCATCATTCTTGTGCATTAATAATAAATAATATATTTTACATTTTTGTCACACTATTTTTTACAATTATTTTTCATTTATTTATTTATTTATTTTTTTTTTTTTATTATTTATTTCCTGCATTCGATAAACAATTTTTTGCAGGTCTGGCAAACAACAACAACAACAATATCATAATAATAATAATAATAATAATACCAAATTAATAATAATAATAATAATAATAATAATAATAACAAAAGATTTTAACTGTTATTACTTCTATTATAAACTGTACAAATTATACATTGTTGTTGTTATTATTATTTCTATTATTTTATTATTATTACTATTGCAATCTATTCAAGTTATACATTAATAATAATAATAATAATTATTATAATAATTAAAAATAATATATTTTATTCTTTTATTACATTTGTTTATTTAATTCATTACAGTATTTCCTGCATTAAAAATAGTAGTAGTTTGGCAAATAATAGTATTAATAATAATAATAATGTTTTTACTATAGTTACTACTATAAACTACACAAATTATACATTGTTCTTATTATTTATATTGTAAACTAAACAAATTATACATTAATAATAATAATAATAATAATAATATTTTGTTTTTACTATTGTTACTTCTATTATAAACTGCACAAATTATACATTATTATTATTAATACTATTATTATTTATATTGTAAACTAAATAAATTATTCATACTACTACTACTACTAATAATAATAATAATAATAAACAATATACATTTTATTTTTAATCACATTCTTTTTTAAAAATTATTCAGTACAGTATTTCCTGCATTAAAAAAACTAGTAGTTTTGGCAAACAACAACAACAATAATATTATTATAATAAAAATAATAATACAATGTTTACTGTTACTATTACAAATTATACTACTATACAAATTATACATTAATAATAATAATAATAATAATAATAAACATTTTTTATCACAATCTTTTTTAAATTATTCACTACAGTATTTCCTGCATTAAAAAAGTAGTAGTTTTGTAAAACAACAACAACAATATTATTATTATAATTATTATTATTAATATATTAAGATATAATATTATGTTTATTATAAACTACACAAATTATACATTATTATTATTTTTTATTGTAAACTAAACAAATTATAATAATACTACTAATAATAAACTATATATATATTGACCTTCCTAATTACATAAAACATATTACAAAAACTTGAAAATTAAATTCTACAAGATGACTTTATACATATTTTAGATTCATAGTGATACAGCCAAACTGAGCTGAAAAGATGAACACTGGAAATAAAAAGGACATTAGGGCCGTCTGTGTGTTAATATAGAGCCTGTAGAGGGTTGTAGGACAACAAATAACTAAATTAAGAGGCCTATTAGAGCTTCAAACTGAGCTGTGATACTCACAATGTGCAACTGTAGGTAGTCTCCGAGGCCCTGGCTGCTCTCCACCTGCACCAGGATGGCATCACTCTGCTGGGTGCTGAAGCCCACGGCCAAACGGTCCGCCCTGGTGCTTGGCCTATCATTGGGGGCCCAGGTATACGTGATGAGCGCTCCTCCTCTCCCGAAAATATATGTGGTCCCAGCTGCCAAATGAAGGAAGACACGTAATATGAGCTAAGGATTTAAAGATGTTTCATGAGACAACAGAAAATAAGAATGGAAGAGAGATGTGGAGCAACACAGCAGGAGGGATGCGGCAATGTGAATGTGTGAGGCAAGATGGATGCTAAAGAACCAGCTCACATCGCATATTTGCCTGCGCTCTGCCTCATATGAGATAAAAGCGTCTCTGTCTTTAATAAGTTGCCATCTGTTCAGATGTGCCTTGAATGCTCATTTGCAACGTGTTTCCTTAGTGACAAACGTCATATTCAGGACTGCCATTTGAGATGCAAGCATCCTGCGTCAGTTTAGAGCTGAAACGTCTTATTGGCCTTGAAAAGCAGGGCCCATTTCATTGCGAACTCCACCAACTTCTTGCCCTCTTGTTGCTCTTGTTCTTCGCCACGTACTTGGGCGCTAATATTTCACTACGATTGGACATGGCATCGAATCACAGCGGCTGTATAGAAATGAGGATCTGAAATGGAGCCAGCGCTGTGCTGCGTCAGCTTGGTAAGAAACCACCGCAGGGCGGGACGGATGCCCGACATGCTTTAAACTGCCAAGCTATCCGCGCTGAAACAGCCCTAGAGAATGAACCTGGGCAAATGTGTTGACCGATTTGCCAGGGTAAAATGAGAGGTTGTAATGTGAGCTGCCTCACTGTTGAAGCACAATCGCACAGTAATGGGCAAAGGTGAATAACGTCCAGCTATACTTAATGAACAATGTAGAAAAACACATCAAGAAGGGCCCAAAAGCAAAAGATATCAAAAACAATTTAAAAGAATGTTTTAGATCTTTCCTTAGATCTAACTTCAATATTCTGAGGTATTTTTGCAATTACAGCTGATATGCTGGTTGAAGGTCTCTTCGCGATAGCAATCACTAAGTTAAAAGTACAATTCAGCCAAAAATGAAAAGCCATTCTTCCCGTATATAACATTCTTCTTTCAGACGAATACAATTGGAGTTATATTAAAAATGTCCTGGCTCTTCCAAGCTTTATAATGGCAGTGAATAGGCGTTGAGATTTTGAACTCCAATGAAGTGCATCCACCCATCATAAAAGGTACTCCACACGGCTGCCAATGCATTTGTATATGAAAAATATTCATATTTAAGACTTTATAAACCGTAATCTGTAGCTTCCGCAAACTGTGGTAGTGGATGTGTTTGTGATCGGTGTTTTGTTTTGCTTTCTCCTCTGTACCACATTCGTCACTTCTTACTATCTTTCTCTAGATGCACTTCCATGCAGAAACAAAAAAAAAAAAAATGTATTTCATATTAAATGTTATTTTGCACTTTTCATCAAATTGAGTAAAATTTAAAATACATTTATACAGAGCGTCTACTTACACTAAGTGCAAACAGCATGCTTTGTTGGCAGAGGCTATTTACACTAACTCAGCCCACAAACATGTGGTTGGTATAGTCAACTTTACAAAGGACGGCTACTTAACATCAGCTTCAGTGGTGTAAAAAGTTGTGGTAAAACGCATAGCGGTAACTTTTTGATGACATCGACCCAAGCTCGAATCCACCACAAACTCGTTCTTCTTCCTTTTCACATCACATATCAGATCGAAAAGTAATTCATATTCAATAAAATGAATGAAATAATCGAAAAGAGTAAAACAAAGTGTCTCACGGATCTCAAAATCATGCTCCAGAAGGAAAAACGACGCTTTAAGAGCCAGGGGGTGAAAACTTTTGAACAGAATGGAGATGTGTACATTTTTTCTTATTTTCTCATTTAAAACTGCCCTTTAGAGGCTACAGAAGATACTAACATGTTTCCCAGAAGACAAAATAAGTTAAATTTACCCTGATCTTCAAATTCAAAAAGTTTTCACCCCCGGCTCTTAATGCATTGTGTTTTCTTCTGAAGCATCAGTGAATGTTTGAGCCTTCTGTAATAGTTGCATATGAGTCCCTCAGTTGTCCTCAGTGTGAAAAGATGGATCTCAAAATCATACAGTCACTGTTGGAAAGGGTTCAAATACCCAAAAATGCTGGAAAACCAAAGAATTTGTGGGACCTGAAGGATTTAGTTCCTGAACAGTTTAACTGTTCAGGACAAACAAGGGACATCAACAACTATCACTAAAAAAACAACAACAATAACAACAACAAAAAACATGCAGCTGTGGATCATTCAGGTAACAACACAGTATTAAGAATCAAGGGGATGTAAACTTTTGAACCGGGTCATTTTTATAAATTCAACTATTATTTTCTCTTGTGGACTATATGTACACATCTTTTATGAGAAATATCTTATTCAGGTCAGTACTAAATAAAAAATAACATGTATTTTGCATGATCCTTCTTATTTTGGTAAAATAATTAGGATTTTGCAGATTCTGTAGGGTGTATGTAAACTTTTGACCTCAACTGTACATTACTGTAAATTGTTACAGTTAAAATTGTTACAATTTTAATCGTTTGCCAAAACAAAAAAAAACTGCTTGTACTATCTTTCTCGCTTGTGCTACATATTTTGTTATTTAATGAAATAACATTCAAACAGTCTATTCTAGATATGCAAAGCACCTGTAACATTATTTAAAAGCTCTTCAAACATCTGTCAGGTGCTTCCCGTTTGTCACGCTCAACACTCAGCATCTGCTGTAAGGCCAGATTTTTGTTCTTCATTGGTACATTGAGACTAAGCTTTCCTTGAACGCCCTCCCAACTGATTAATGGTTTGCTAAATGACTGACCTCCCCTCTCAAATTTCACCTAAATACCTGAATGCCAAAGTGGAGCCACCTGTCATTCCTGGCGCTTGTGGTCGTCTAAATGAGCAAACAGAGGAGGTGCGGGGAATGTAATTAAGTGTTCTGGCGAGTGGTCCCCTAGGCGGGATGTGGGTTACAGAGTGCTGAACACCTGCTCATGAAAGCTGCTAACTAACTTGTTGAGTTTGGGCCGCGATGCATCACAACAACTGTTTGAGCTGCTGAAATATTAAGAACGGTTATTATGAAATGCTAAAACACATGGGATCAATCAGGCCTATTCATTTAATTGGAGCTAAAGTGTCTGTTGTCAGCAGGGTCCAAAATTAACGCTTGCCAAAACGCCACATGAAAGTAAAATTCGGTATTGGCTATTAAGTCAATTAAAAATGGTTGCCAGTCATTTAATTCCGAACTGGAGCATAATATAAAGTTATAATAATGATAGTCTGACCCTGACTGATGTAAGCGCCATGTAATTCAAATGAAAGACAAACAAACCGCCAACCACTAACTTTTATGTCAATGGAAAATTTTAGAGTTCATCTACAATGCCTGACTTTTTAAAAAATCTGTAGCTCCATGACGTGACACACATGTGGAATATCCTTCACATTAATCCACCCCGACAAAAATATCAGGAACAAAACCACAATGTGTCTTGACATTTGTGACAGGCGCTGTTTTATTGAGAGACACATACTGACTCTTCTTATATTATTCTGTGGAAAAACAGCTCAATAATTCCAGCGTCAAAGAGACTTAAATGTATTTTTTAATAAGAAATGATGAAAAAAGTAGTTTCATGGTCACCATTGCCAGTTGGGTTATATAGTGAACCTACTTTACTACATAAACCATTGTGATCTAGACAACCCATGTGACTGCAGTGGCCCAAGGACATTTTTTATGGGACGTTCAGCCTGAGGTGAAACTTAACCACTGCTATCATGATGCATTCAGAAAGTGTATAAAGTCCCCAAAACAGAATTGATTTCCCCACTCAGAAGGAATAAGAATTTATTGGCTTGGTTATTTTCTAAATGTTGGAATCTGATTCCACTCTATATCATTTTAAGGTTGTGCTAAACAAATCAATATCACTTCACGTAGGCCTCTGATAATGTTGTCTGCCTTAGATTGGTTGTGACCTATACTCATTTATCTGCCCTTGAAAATTATGACATACAACCATTCGTAGCCCTTTCTATACATGAGAACAAGGATGCTTGTTTTTCGCAAATTTGCTCAAGAAAAGAGGATGTTGATATGGTACATTTAAGCTGTTAGTGGGCACTCAAAATGTTTCTATTACTCCACAATGGCTCTTTGTCGGGCTTTAGCGTAGTGTAACAAGCGAGGACCAGTGCATTAAGTTCCTGATAGGTTAAGCATTTGTAAACAGTGTTTAATTCAATAAACACACTGAATGAACTGTCCGCACACACCGTCTTTGGGGGAAAAAAAAGTCTTGGAGGCAAAAATTCAATTTTCCTGCTTCAGTTACTCCCTGTAATTCAACTAAAAAGACTTGTGTGTACTGAGCAAGATAAAACCATTTCCTGAGCCGTGTGCCATTTAAAACAACCAATTACAAAACAGCTTTTATAATCCTGACTGTATGAAACAGGAATTTTGGGCAGGATATATTAAAGTGCTTTTCCCTTTCTTAGGCTGCAGTTGCCACAGACATGAATCATAGTTTGTTTGCGTTTTAAAGGTGGTATTAGGGAATTTGATTAGACAAGACCATAATTTTATATATAAATACATACATAATATAAGTTCCAAATTTAGCGCACATACAAAGACTTCTGAATAAATTTAATCATTTAGCTTAGCCCTACTAAAAAAATAGCTAAAACCAACCTGAGATGGTTGACTGGTCTTAGCTGGTTTAAGCTGGTCTTAGTTGGTCTTCCAGCCTGGCTAGGCTGGTCAAACTGGTTTTAGCTGGTTGTTCCAGCTGGTCTCCCAGCTTGACCAGCTAAGCCTGGCCTTATCACCTGGGATGACCAGCTATAACCAGCCAACCAGCTTAGGCTGGTTTTAGCTGTTTTGTTTTTCTTTCCCCCAGCTAGGCTGGTGAAGCTGGTTTTAGCTGGTTGTTCCAGCTGGTCTCCCAGCTTGACCAGCTAAGCCCGGCCTTATCACCTAAGGAAGTGGCCAAAACCCCTCTAAAACCACCCTGCTGACCAGCTATGACCAGCTAAGACCGGGCTGGATGACTAGCTAAAACCAGCCAACCAGCTTAGGTTGGTTTTAGCTGTTTTGTTTTTCTTTCCCCCAACACCCTGCTGAAAAAACAGCTAAAACCAGCCTAAGCTGGTTAGCTGGTCTTAGCTGGTTTAAGATGGTCTTCCAGCCTGGCTAGGCTGGTCAAGCTGGTTTTAGCTGGTTGTTCCAGCTGGTCTCCCAGCCTGACCAGCTAAGCCCGGCCTTATCACCTAAGGAAGTGGCCAAAACCCCTCTAAAATCAACCTGCTGACCAGCTAAGACCAGGCTGGATGACCAGTTAAAACCAGCCAACCAGCGTAGGCTGGTTTTAGCTGTTTTGTTTTTCTTTCCTCCAGCACCCTGCTGAAAAAAAAAAAAAAAACAGCTAAAACCAGCCTAAACTGGTTGGCTGGTCTTAGCTGGTTTAAGCTGGTCTCCCACTCTGACCAACTAAGGAAGTGGCCAAAACCCATCTAAAACCAGCCTGCTGACCAGCTAAGACCAGTCTGGATGACCAACTAAATCAGCCAACCATCTTAAGCTGGTTTTAGCTGTTTTTTTCAGCACCCTGTTGAAACAAACAAAAAAAAACTGCTAAAACCAGCCTAAGATGGTTGGCTGGTCTTAGCTGGTTTAAGCTGAAAGTAACTGGTTTTAGCTAGTCTCCCAGCCTGGCTAAGCTGGTCAAGCTGGTTTTAGCTGGTTGTTCCAGCTGGTCTCCCAGTCTGACCAGCTAAGGTGGCCAAAACCCCTCTAAAACCAGCCCGCTGACCAGCAATGACCAGCTAAGACCAGGCTGGATGACCAACTAAAACCAGCCAACCAGCTTAGGCTGGGTTTAGCAGTTTTTTTTTTCTTTTCTTTTTTTTTTTTTTCCAGGGCAGTGTTTTTATAACAAGTTTCTCTTTTTTTCTTGTTTACAGTAGGGCTGTCACAAATCCTCGATTCAATCTGAGTACTCTATTTTTTTAATGTTGAGTAACCGCAAAATACCAGAAGTGATGCATTCCATTGACAAGAATCAATGAAACACATTTTTAGACAATTTTCCAAGGCTGCATGATATATTAAACACATTTAAATCATAATAAAGCATAAAGCTATTGTGAATTCACAAACACTTCAGTTCAATTAAATAAATATGTACGATGCCGTTTTAATATAAGTGCTTGAATTATTTAATGCATGTAGGTATCTCAGAACGACTGTGTGTGGCATGTGTGGAGCATCTCAAACTCCATCTCTGCATATTATTGTGTGTTTGGGTTTATTATAATGTTCATCTGGAAATGCAATATGGGCCATTTCATCAGGTTTGCAAGGTAAATCATTTATAAACCTACACAAACACAGGAGAATACATGCTAACTGTTCATTGTGATTTCAAAATAAAAGCTCAAACCTTCACTCTGAGTTTACACAGTTTGATGTTCACATCTTAAAGAAATTACTGTAGCATTTCTGTCGCAAACAAATAGCCAGATATTAAAGTCGACATTTGATTGAAATGTTGTTTAGTCAATATTAAACATGAATTAGATTGTGCAGAAAAGTGTAAAAACAATCGTCAGGTCATTAGCGCCATCTGCAGGCATTTGTTATCAGGCATAATGTACATAGTTCTATTGTTTATAACAGTTTTGTTTAATAAAATCATATGATTGCTTACTTTTGATATTTTATATGAACTAATTATTACCTCATTGCTATTATATATGTATTTTAAGTTATTTTAAAGTATGTTGTTCACATATGTCTATTTTTATTACCACAAAAAAGTATTAGAATTATTTGATTCATCGTCAGAATAATTGACTAATTACTCGATTACCAAAATAATGGGATGTTAAAACCCATAGCAGTGACTTTTTGACGCTACTGACCCGAGTTCGAATCCGCCTTATGCCAAACTCGTTCTTCTCCCTTTTCACATCACATATCAGATCGGAAAGGCATTTATTTTGAATAAAATGAAGGAAATAATCAAAAAGTGTAAAAATAAAGTGTCTCACAGGTGTTTATTGGATTATCGATAAGTTATTTTAAAGGCTGTTGGTCTATTTTTATTACCACAAAAAAAAAAAAAAAAAAAAAAAAAATGACAAAAAAAGTGACAGCCCTAGTCTAGTGGTTCTGACTAAATATTATTTATTTGGTGTATTTAAAAATGCAATAAACAAAAAGCAGAAAATATGTGGGTTAAAATATGCAAATATGTAGAGAAATACATTAAAAATACAACTAAAAATGTTAAGCCAGTGTGTCTGACCTACTTAAAGAAAAAACATTAGTGATGACTAAAGTAAAGAAAAGACTAACATTACTGATATGTTAAAAATGACTTAGTTTTTAGTTTTATTAATTTGAACACGCACACACATTTTTTCCTCTTTAGTCCACTGTATATATATTTAATAGACTAAGATTTCAAATGGCGTTTAATCTATCCCTGATGAGATTTTGAACCGCGCTATCCATCTTTTCTTTTGCTTCTTAGATTAATAAACATTCCACAGAGTATTCTTATGGTAATATCACAACTCCATACCCTGCGGGATAAAAAGCAAACACATAATAACAAAAATAAGCGAAAAAAAGAACATTTCTGACTACATCACCTCCCCAGTGAACAGTTGAGCAAAATGATTTTTTCCCGGTCTTTTCATGCAGCTCCGAAACGGGTTTTACATGTTTCTTCTTTTCAACAAGGCAAACAACAATCTCCAATAAACCACTGGGATTGGATTTCACTGAGAACGCCTGTGAGATGCTGTGATTAGATAAGCTGTGTGTATGGAGGCTAAAGGGAAGTGAGTTAGGAGCAGTGCAGTTATTTGCTGTGTGTTCCCAGGTGCCCACAGACAGAGCGATATTGCAGTCGTGTCCACTGGATCATGTGTGTACAGGCTCAGTCCTTCTGGACCTAATATTCCTCACGGCTCTGGGAATCAAAGTCATCCTTCTATACAGACACATAAAAGTGGTCAAAAGATGAGGAAAACTACACAACGCTCCAGAGATATTTGCACAAGATTTCACATTTCTTGAATAAATTATTTCAAGTTATTAAGTTATTCTGCAGTAATGTGTTAATGAGCATTACTGCAGCAAGGGTATAGCGCAGAATAATAATGAAAGCTCATTTTCCATTGTCTTTGTGCTAGTAGAGGTAGACTATGACGTACTTCAAATGAACAATTTTATCCCACCATAGGTTTGTGTAATAATCAGGATATTTGATTCTTCAAGGTCTACTTCTTCTCTTAAACAAGATAGATACTGTAGATATATAGATGCGGTTGAAGTCAAAAGTTTACGTACACCTTGCAGAATCTGCAAAATGTTATTTACTTTAAATAAGAGGGATTATACAAACTGCATGTTATTTTTTATTTAGTACTGACCTGAATAAGATATTTTACATAAAGTGACGTACACATACAGACCACAAGAAGAAAATATATATAAAATGACCCCATTTACATACAAGTTTACATACACTTGATTCTTAATACTTCGCTATTACCTGAATGATCCACAGCTGAGTTTTTTTGTTTAGTGATAGTCGTTCATGAGTCCCTTGTTTGTCCTGAACAGTTAAACTACCCATTGTTCTTCAGAAAAGTCTTTCGGGTCTCACAGATTCTTTGGTTTTTTTTCAGCAGTTTTTGTGTATTTGAACCCTTTCCAGCAAGGACTGTATGATTTTGAGATCCTTCTTTTCACACTGAGGGACTCATATGCGACTATTACAGAAGGTTCAAACGCTCACTGATGCTTCAGAAGGAAACAGGGTGCATTAAAAACCAGGGGTGAAACTTTTTGAATTTGAAGATCAGTGTAAATTTAACTTATTGTGGAAAACATGTCTTCTGGGAAACATGTAATATCTTCTGTAGCTTCTGAAGGGCAGTACTAAATGAAAAAAATATGACTTTTAGGCGAAAAAAGAAAAATGTACACATCATGCCATTCAAAAGTTTTCACCCCCCAGCTCTTAATGCATGGTTTTTCCTTCTAAGGCATCAGCGAGTGTTTGAACCTTCTGTAATAGTTGCATATGAGTCCATCAGCTGTCCTCAGTGTGAAAAGATGGATCTCAAAATCATACAGTCATTGTTGGAAAGGGTTCAAATACACAAAAATGCTGAAAAACTAAAGAATTTGTAGGACCTGAAGGATTTTTCTGAAGAACAGTGGGCAGTTCAACTGTTCAGGACAAACAAGGGACTCATGAACAACCATCAGTAAACAAACAACAACAACAACAGCTGTGGATCATTCAGGTAACAACAAAGTAATAAAAATCAAGTGTATGTAAACTTTTGAATGGGGTCATTTTTATAAATTCAACTTTTGTTCTTCTCCTATGGACTATATGTAAACGTCTTCATGTGAAATATCTTATTCAGGTCAGTACTAAATAAAAAAATAACATGCATTTTGTATGATCCCTCTTATTTTGATTAAATAATTAACATTTGGCAGATTCTACAAGGTGTATGTAAACTTTTGACCTTAACTGTAGATAGATACATAGATAGACAATCTTCCTACTCAGTCAGACTTTGTCAAATAAAGTAACTTTTGAATTTTTTCTTTTGACATTTGATATTTCTGTTAAACACTTGATATTGCTATTAAATTTCCATCTATACTTGGCTGCATGACATTTTAATTTGTCTTGCAGGTATCAGCATATTAGTTTTTGCTGCAGTATAAAATGCTTTTAAAAATAGAATGGAAAGTAATTAAGAGGGAAAAAAATAAAATAATAAAAGATAAATTAATCTTTTCTTGCTGAATGTGGAGTCTATGCCAAAAACAAACCAGCTGCCGCTTTTGGGACGACTACAACATTTTTGTTAGATCCATCCCAAGTATTTTTTGTGTATGGATTCAGTTCAACCGCTTTGCACTTTTTTTCTTTCTCTGGATGTTTAGCTGCAGTATTATTGCCAGAACGTTCCATCCAGCTCAGCAGCTGAAAACGCCTAAATATTTTTGTAGAAACCAAGATACATTTTCTTCAGGATTTTTTGAGGAATAGAAAGTTCAAAAGCGAAGCATTTATTTCAAATAATATAAACATACAAAACTGTCACTTTTGATCAATTCAATGCATCCTTGTTCAATAAAAGTATATATATTTTTAATCTTACCCCACATTTCTGAAAAATATTGTAACATGGTTTTCATAAAATATTAAGCAGCACAACTGTGATTTGCATGAAAGAATGTAATTTACTTGAACCAACTTATTTAAATATTTAAAAATACACTAGAAGCGAACCTTTGTGACTCATATATTTCATTCTAACTACAATATTTTAATCATGCATAGCATAATTAACCCAGACTCAGTAGCATTCATTTCCTAGCTGTTTCTTAGCACCAATGTAAAATCAAGTCTGTTTAAATATACAGCGTGTAGCATAAAACACATCCTCATCTTTAGTGTTTGGAGAGTGATTAACCTTTCGGATAAGTTTGCCTGTCAGTTTGTGCACTGGGCTCATCAAGGTAAATGTGAACACCCATCATTTGCGGTTCATTAAGTCGACACGTTCAGCCAAACCCAGACGCATCTGACAACTCCAATAACTTGCAGCACTCCTACAGAAACCAAGTGGAGGTCTCTCTTGTTTCAGTGGTGTAGAAAAATAGATCCATACAAAATTAGTTTACAACTCTTCCTGCTGGCATGAACAAATATTGTGTTAACAATACGCTATAGAAAACTGAGCAGACGTGTTATTTCAAGCAGTCACAATGCAAAATCTGCAAAGAAACCGACGCAGTCTACTTAGCATTCTTTGCAGCCGCTCACATGTTTTGCAACACAATATTTGCCTCTCTCCCACAAAACTATTCCACGGGTGCCAGGTTGTATTAACCTCCTACATTACGCAGGATAAACCACACCGGATTTACACTTATTTTCCCACAGTGTGGAAGTAGACTTTGAGACTTGATAAGCAAGCTCTGCGGGCTAAGAACATCCTGCTCATTTCAAACAGGAGCAGCAAATATAACAGGCTGCAGCGAAATTAAAATAAGACTAGGGATGCGAGAACAACCAAATAGGATCTAAATTCTAAATAAGTCCTGTTAGTATTATTGTGATGTCTGTTAATAGCAACAATGCTATTTACAGTATGAAAAAGCAATCTGAAAAAGCAAGATTTAATTGAAACCCAGGACCTGGAATACATTTTTTATGGGTTGTTTTTCAAAGCTGCAAATGAAATTCATTTTATGGTGTGGACCAATAATAACACTCTGGGCTCTCAGCCATATAACCATAAATAAGCTACACGACATTTGAAAGAATAAATATGAAAAAATATTAACTTTTTCTTCTGTAGGCATTTTTCGGATGTCTAATCACAAAGGAAGCAAACAAATTAGCAAAACTTACTTTCACCTGAACATTAGTGTTTTATCGAAGAACTTCTCTAGATTATAATATTACCTTGGTTAATCAAATCTAAATGGGTTTTTAAGTTGACAGTGCGGATGGAAATCAAATGAAGACTTGTACCCTGCAGTCAGGCTAACTGCGTAGCGCTGAAATATTAGCAATTTCCTGTAATTGCGAAAACCTGGCAGTGAATTACTCTCAGTGTGAAATGCTTCGACGAGGGACTGGACTTCCCTCTGAGAGGCGTTTATGAAGTTGCAGGCGTCCAATTTGATTTTGGAAACTGTTGGCCAATTCTGAGTTAAAGATGGTTTACCATTTATACTAATGTGACATCCCAGCTGGCTTTCTATCAGTTAAAGGTGCAGTATGTGCAGTATGTTTTTTTTTTTTTTTTGGATGTTACAATGCTTCAGTTTTGGGTTTTTGTTTTTTTGCAAAGAAAACTATATATGAGGTAGATTCCCTCAAGCAGTGTAAAAACTGCGTCTCTGTGGTACTGTCAAAATGTTGCTTGGGTTTTGTTTGAGTATCCCGACCAGCAACACTGACTTAACCCGTGGTGTTTCCTTGAGGCAAGGGAGACAATAAAACAATGGCAATATTACAAAATATAACCTCAAAAATGTATAAATCACTTGTTTTCTTAAAGAAACACTGCCCATGTCCCCTGAGCCCATTGAGTTTTAACAGACCCCCTAAAGCGTGCAGTGAGTTTGCTGGGGGGGTAACAGAGAACGAATGGGGGAAAGTCACATGAAAGTCACATTACGATATGATTAGATATGACTGGTTATGTTCGGCTGTGATTGGTTTTATGTAGTACTGACCTGAATAAGATAGTTCACATAAAAAAAGTGTTTACATATAGTCCACGAGAAAATAATAGTTGATTTTATAAAAATGACCCTGTTCAAAAGATTTTTAATACTTTTTAAAGATTTTTATCTGAATGATCCACAGCTGTTTGTTTAGTGATAGTTGTTCTTGAGTCCCTTTGTTTGTCCTGAACAGTTAAACTGCTTGCTGTTCTTCAGAAAAATCCTTCAGGCAGGTCCCACCAATTTTTGGGGTTTTTCAGCATTTTTTGTATTTGAACCCTTTCCAACAATGACTGTATGATTTTGAGATCCATCTTTTTACACTGAGGACAACTGAGGGACTCATATGCAACTATTACAGAAGGTTCAAACACTCACTGATGCTCCAGAAGGAAAAACCATGCATTAAGAGCTGGGGGGTGAAAACTTTTGAACAGATTGAAGACGTGTACATATTTCTTATTTTTTTTCCTAAATATCACATTTTTTTTACTTAGTATTGTCCTTAACAAGCTACATAAGATACTTACATGTTTCACAGAAGACAAAATAAATTACATTTACCCCAATCTTCAAATTCCAAAAGTTTTCACCCCCTGCTCTTAATGCATTGTTCTTCCTTCTGAAGCATCAGTGAGTGTTTGAACCTTCTGTAATAGTTGCATATGAGCCCCTCAGTGTGAAAAGATGGATTCAAATAGGCAAAATGCTCAAAAAATTTGTGGGACCTGAAGGGTTTTTCTGAACAGCAGGCAGTTTAACTGTTCAGGACAAACAAGGGGAAAAAATGACACACTTTACACTTTGACTGGAAAACATCAGTAAAAAAAATACAAGCTCTATCTTGTTTACGGAGGTGTTTTCTTTATGAGGTGATATCTATTTTATAGTATTCATTTACTATTTTTGTATCAGAGGCAGTGTGACACCTTTAAGCTTCACCTTAGACAATAAGGTTTTTGAAAAAATTTGTCTGGCTCACTGATGTTTTGCAAAAAGAAATGCGCCAAGCCCCGCAGCTGTCAACTCTGTCACTCGTATTTAGCTGCAAGTTCAGATGAGGATATATCTTTGTCACATTTAGTGCCAAAACTAAAAATGTACTGCTATTGAATCAAGGAAACGCTTGCTAAAAAGTGAAAAGAGGGGTCAGATTAAGCTTTATAACTCTACCAGGAATGAGTAAACGCTACTGTAAACAGTTGAGCCTCTCGAGGTTTCTGATGTACTGCTTTGCTGCAGAACAGTAAGCCATATAACTTATTAAACCGCAAGATCCAGGGTGTCCTATTTTTGTTGGCAGCTTCGATAAACAAATCAGTGCATTCCCACCACGGCTCTGTACGTGCACCCAAACCCCCCACTCTTAATTCACAACACAGTCACAACTCAATGTACAATGAAAGGACAGACAGAACATGCAGTATTTCATTAAAAAGTCAGGAAGGCAAGCTGAATAATTGATGTGAAGATTATAAACACGTTTTTAAAATTAAATAAATAAACATATCACATATGTTTAAAAAAAAAGGTGAAAATGAACTCTAACACCTTAGATTATATGTATAGCAGACTTAAGTCACTCAGGAGATGGCAAGCTGTTGAAAAAGGTTGACTGATAAGCACTAGGGATTTGCAAATATAAATATTTTTCATAATATTTTTAGACACACAGTTGTCTGAATGGCTATTTGACTAGTCAGTGTGTATAAGTCTATATAATTAAGCTGCTTTACCATTGCATACTCTATTCAGATGCATTTCTTCAAAATATCTTCTTTTGTGTTCGACAGAAAAGGAAAGTCAGTTCCAAACAAGTTTGGAATGACATGAGGGTGTGTATATTATGACTGAATTTTCAAGTTTGGGCGAATGACTTTATTTTATCTTTTTATGGGGTATTCACATAGGATGGATTCTTATGTTCAAAAACAGTTGTGATGGTGTGCAACCACATGGAACAGAATACAGCATTCTTCATTTTAAAAGCTGAAACTTTTAAATCTGACATTTCATCTTTAAAACACACTGTTTATTGCATGAGGCAACAATATGAGAGGCAACGCAATGCCGAAGAAAAGGCAGATATGTGTAAATGCCTGTGTCAGTATGTAGACTAACATTTAAAATACCTATTCTTTTATTGTACAAAACTATTATATTCTATACTAATAGTGTTTTGACATCTGTAGCAAAGTTAGTGTTGCAGTGGTGCTGTACAGGGGATGAATTTAGAGATGCACATATACATTACCGGGAACATTTTAACAAAAAGATCCCATAGGTTAACATTATTTAAAGGAATAGTTCACCCAAAAATGAAAATGATTGTATTATTTACTCACCCTCAAGCCATCATAGGTGTATATGATTTTCTTCTTTTAGACGAATACAGTTGCAAGGTTCTGACTCTTTTTCAGGTGATCATTTTCCAGGACATTTTTATTTTAATTATGGCAGGAATAAAAGACAAGGAGAATGCCCTAAAAGTAATATAGTCTTCTCTCGAGAAGTCTTTAAATACATACAGTTTATGGCTATGACTTAACTATAACATAAGCTCTTTAATATGAGCTCTTACTTATACATTACAACAAATGATTTTCAGAATGAATTTCAGTCCTATAGCAAAATAAACTAAATATATTGGAAGTATTAAATAATTTTATTTACCTATTTGAAAATAAAAATAAATTAAATCAGTTCATTATTTATGCTAACAGTAATATTAAACAAAATATTTAAAAATATTAAAGCAAATAAGTGTTGCTTCAAAAGCGTCAAGTAAAAACTCTAACTCTTGCTCACTCTTTTTTCTGTTTTAGGCTAAATATAAATAAAAAGTAAGCATTAATTTATTTGTACCATGTTTTTAGTTTTATAGAAAAATGTTTCATAGGCTTGCCAAATTAATTTTTCAGAAGTTTGTATAGACATCTGTTGTGGGCGTTCTAGGCAGTAATTCTGAGGCTTTTTAAAATATTGTTCATATTGATACCGGAATTATATCATATAAACCAAAATTAAGAAACATATTGGGATATAAAAAGAAAGAAAGATTCTACAACATCCATGAGCAGTTTCGGATCTAATTTCAAAATCTGAAGCAAAAACAGAATGGTCTAATTTTATCTTTGTGAAATTATGCTACTTAAAAAACATCTGCAGGAAACAAAAACAGCACACCGGTTGATTGAGAGTGCAGATTTACTGTCTGACAGCAGGTGGTGCTTATGGAACAGCAGTCATGCAGCTTTTCCCTGGTTAACACTGTAAACAAAGCAGCACTGTGCTTAGAAATACTACTTTAATATGTATAGTACAGTGGCAAGATGAAAAAAAAATACCATCTAAGCTTTTCTGAGTTCCCCTCAGAGATACATTCATATACTGTAAACACCCCCCAATAAATTTTTATGGATTTTCTTCCAATATTTTGCGCAGCATGAACAGTGAGCTTGCTCTGCCAGGATTTTCTCCTCTTTGCATTCATCTTCAGCATCTCTGGCCTTTGTTAATGTCCTATTTACAGACTTCGTAATATTTCCACACAAATTAAATTTTGGATTGCTTGCAAATACAGCTTGTGTGTAAGTCCGGAACAGAGATTGGCTGAAATATAACAAAAGAGCTAACTGCTAATTGTGCGTTTGGAGCAGAAACTGGCCAGTTATGATTTATGGCAGTTTCTACTACTAGCATTATTTGTTTCGGGCTTGGAGAACACAATTCCTTTTTTATAATAATTTTCCAGGACAAATAAAGATTTTCCAAGACATTTTCCATATGCTTTCCAGGACTTAAAAATTAATCATAAATTTTCCAGGTTTTCCAGGATGCATAGGAACCCTGAATTGGAGTTATATTAAACAAATCTCCTGGCTCCTCCAAGATTTATAATGGCAGTGAATGGGTGTTGAGATTTTGAAGTCCAATAAAGTGCATCCATCCATCATAAAAAGTGCTCCACACGACTCCGGGGGTTTCATAAAGGCCTTCTGAAGTAAAACAATGTGTTTTTGTAAGAAAAACATCCATATTGAAAATTTAATGAACCGTAATCTTTAGCTTCTGCTAACTGTCGTATGTGTGTTTACAAGAGAGTGGCATTCCAGCGGATGATGTAGGATGTAGGGCGTAGGGCGTAGGGCGTAAATTTTTGTTTACAGCAAAGGAAAACCAGTCTCCTCTTGGCTTATATCAAAATCCTCCCACATTTTTCTTAACAAATCCTCGTTTTGTACTTCTAATTCGTAACTGTTATTTTGTTTTGCTCTCTCCACTGTGCTTCTGCATTCATCACCGTGTTTGCCTACGTCCTACGCCACCCACTGGAACACCACTCTCTTGTGAATGCACCTATGACAGTTAGCAAAAGCTAGAGATTACAGTTTATAAAGTTTTAAATATGGATATTTTTCTTACACAAATGCATTGATTCAATTCAGAAGGCCTTTATTAACCCGGGGGGTTAATAGCTGTGTGGAGCACGTTTTATGATGGATGGATGCACTTTATTGGACTTCAAAATCTCAACAGCCATTCACTGCCATTATAAATCTTGGAAGAGCATGACATTTTTTTTATACAACTCCGACTGTATTTGTCTTAAAGAAGAAAGTCATATACACCTAGGATGGTTTGAGGGTGAGTAAATAATGGGGTAATTTTGAACGCATGTATGACAGTTAGTGAAAGCTATAGATTACAGTTTATAAAGTTTTAAATATGAATATTTTTCATATGCAAACACATCGATTCAGTTCAGAAGTGGAGCACTTTTTAAGATGAACGGATACACTTTATTGGACTTCAAAATCTCAAAAGCCATTCTCTGCCATTATAAATCTTGGAAGAGCCCGGAAATTTTTAAATACAACTCTGACTGTATTCGTCTGAAAGAAGAAAGTCAAATACACCTAGGGTGGCATGAGGGTGAATAAATCATGAGGTAATTTTCATTTTTGGGTGAACTAACCCTTTAACAAATGTTAATAAATGGAATTTGGTTTCAGAAATCTAAAAATCTCTATGAGAAAAACTGTATTTCTAAATTCATCCCTTCAAAGACATGAATAATGCATAATATTACAGCTAAAACCAAGAAAAGAAAAATCTACATAAACTAGTCAAGCACACTAATCGATTTGTTGTGGGCGACTAGTACTACTGCTACTTCAATTGCTGTTGTCTTTGTGATCCTCATGAATATTTTGTTAGTTGCATTCTACATGTAGACATTTTCTTCACCAACTTAATAGAGTCTGAAAGGAAGAGGTGTGGAGGAAGAGCGTACGTCCTATGAAAGCATAACATTAATGCTCAATTCCCTTAAAAATCTCATTTAGCCATCAGTTAGCAATGCTTTCCAGCTTAAATGGGTTGTGAATCCAAAGTGATTTCTGCAATAAAACACACTAACAATATACACCACCACAGCTGATGCACTTCACAAGATTGATGAATACAATTTCAGGAAACCAACAAACACACACAAACGTTAACATTAGAAATCTCCGTAATGTGGCTTTAAGCATGTAGGGTGCAATGGCGTATGTGAAATATATATTGTAATAAATCACATTCTGCACATATTCCCATTAAGAATGTTCAGTGTCCGACCTAGCTTACGTTTATTTCTATGTAGTGAGGTTTAAGTGGGAATATATTCTTGAATATAAACTAATTTTTAAAAATGAAAGACTCAGTATTCTCATTAATATGAAACAAAGCGCTTCTGATATTATTTGGCATTATCTGAAAAGAAGAGAAAGAGCTGACAACCTTTTATGGAGGTAAAAGCTTATTTGGATTAATGAAAGTTTCTTTAAAGAAGCACCATATTAGAGATGAGACAGTTGCAGGCATAGAAACCCAATTCAGGGAACATTTAAAGAGCTCTACAGATGTCAGCTCAATAATGCTTCGGCCTTTCCAAAAGACTCACTGGCAGACAACCCTGAAATGTCCTGTAATCAGCCCTGACACCCATTTTAAAGGCCAGGGGAAGAGAGAGTTGGTGAATAGAGGAAAGATATAAGGTCTTAGTAAATCATAAGAGCTTAGTAAATCATAATTGGACGGAATCATGTAAGAACAAGTACAATGTAGAACCGATATCACATTTAATCTGTCTTGTTGTTATGTGATTAAACAGGTCTTTGTCATGTAACTGAATAAAGCAGCGCTCACATATGCTGATGTTAAAGCTTGTTACAGCTCCGGGAGCTCGTATTTATTTGCCACTGAGCATTTGGTTTCATAATTATTTATGGTATTATAGCAGAGACTGCCTCAAGCTAAAGTTAAGATATTAAAACGTACATATTTCATACACTTAGAGAGCATAGATAATGATGACTTGTGACTATGAATGTGAATATCCAATTATTGTTGCAGGCCCCAAAATAAATGAAAAACCAAAACAAAAAGCTAATTATTTTTCTACTCACTTGATAATTAAATGTATTATATATGCTACTCATTATAATTTCACAACTCATATCTGCTTTAAGTTTATTAAGATTTTGCTTTTTTTTTTTAATAAAAAATTTATTAGCAGTTTTTAATTTTCTTATTGTATAGTGAATATATCTATTATATCTCAATTTAATTATGGGTCAAAGATGTGACGCCTACATTTTCTGTCTGATTGCATTTTTTCAGTTAAAAATTTGTTTAAATGCATTAAAAAGATGTCAGTACCTCTCCTATGTATGGACCCACTTTAACTTTTCAAAAAAAGAGTAGTTATTTTAGTAGTTATTAGTAGTAATTTTTCTGTTATTCAAAGTGTCAAAATATCATGTGGTTAGAACGTCTTTGCTTTGAAAACATCTTTGAAATTACCCTTAATTTATTTATTAATTTTCTGCACTATTTGGCTTGATTTCCAAAGTGTTTTGTATTGCTGTATAAAACTGCAAAGCATTTGTATTTATATTTCAATCATAATATACGCGTGGTGCGACCATCAAGAAACTACAATTTTGGGACTTTTATGTTGAAATCCATTCAAAGATAGGACATTGCATCGCATACCAAGTTGCCAATGACCAATGTAAGCATCAAGCAGGTTTGTAACTCTCTTTCAAATTTGGAAAAAAATAACCTTTTTAACGGCTGGTATGTAGTTACCACATTTGGATATCATGTGGTATGACCTCAAAAAAAACTATGAATATTAAGTTATTTCTTTAAGTATTTATTTTTATTACAAAATTTCATAGTGACCTTTTATTGGGCTTATAAATTCTGGGCTTATCAATTTTGACTGAATTTGAAAAATGTGGTGCGACCACTGCAGAGTGTTTTCCATTATAGATATATGTCCCAGATTGGCAGGTTTTGTGCTTTTATTTTTTTTTTAATTGATGGTTTATATACGTAAAATAGTTTATTTTATTATCATTTGGAATAGATTTTTATGCAATTTGAATAATTTCAGATGGTTTATGTTTAATCTTTGTCAAAGAAGAGAAAAAAAATTAGAGCATATAATTTTAGCTTGATAACTGTGCATTAATTAGTAATTTATTATTTATTTATTAATAATTACTTAAATCTATTTTACCAGATTCCACTGCCAAGCAAAGTAAAATAAAAGCTTGCCATAGGCAACACATTAATTCTGACCCTGCAGTCAAACACAAACTCCAGATTTCAATTTCTTCTGTAAGAAAGATGTTCATGCTGTGATCTCAGAATCTGAGCCAGCAACCTCCCACTACTCTAAACTGACTCTTCGCAAAGACCTGCCCCCCTTAGTTACTGTAGCTATGTCCGACAAACCATGGCATTTTTATGTCACACATCATGCAGTGAAAAATACATCACGGAGCAAAGAGGACACTGACAACTCACCAACATACAAGACAGAGCTGGTTACTTTTGGTATAAAACAAAGTCTCTGTGTTCAAAATTTGTTATTTTTTTAAAGAAATTAAAACAAATGTTGCTCTTTAATGACATATCGCTGTAGGGCCTCAGTTTAAGCGGCACATGAACCGATCATCTCTTCATCTTTACTAATTATAGCACGAAAATAAACATGAATGAACATCAGAAGGTATCAACCGTGAAAAGATGTCAATACACACCATTTTTCAAGTTCAAGTTCGCTGAGTCTAATCTACTCTCTTGTCTGGTTTGTTTGTTGGACAAAACGGCGTATTTGGTGATTGGTCAGATTGCCTGTTAATCAAACTCCCAGCGAAGTGTCAACTGAGCAGCCAAGATTGGGCGAAGTTCAGAAAAAACTGAGGTTAAAGAAATGCCTGCAGTTAATGGCATATGCTGCATTTTTCACATGTCTCTTTAAATAGATTTTTAATAATATAAGGCATTTGTATCATTTGGAGCAACCACTCGTCATGTGGTGCGACCAATAGTAAAAATAATCTAATTTCTGTGGTTGAATAATGAATCACTGCTACAGCATGCTTAAGTAAATGGTATTTTTAAAATATTTTTTTTATCAGTTTTATGCAATTTTTAGGAAAAATAATTCTGCTAACTACATTTAAAAAGGCAACTCTGAAATTATAAAACAAAAATATGAGATCATTATTTACAAAAACTCAAAATAAATGCAAATACTATGTTTCTAAACACTTTAATTAATCTAAAAAAAAAAAACTGTTAAGCGTGTTAAGGAAATAAATTAATTTTAATATAACTTACGGTCGCACCACATGACATTTTTAAGGCTATGACCAAATTTTTAATTTAAGGCCAAATTCATATTAAATTCAAATTTAATATGAATTTATGTGTACACAACATTCTTAATGCTTAACAGATATTATTATTTTTTGTATTTTAAACTTACGTGTCGAAAATCCTTACACTTATATACACTATAAAAACACTGGGTTAAATGTTTAACCCCACCTTCTGGGTAGTTTTATTTAACTCAACTATTGCTTAAAAATTACTATATTTCTTGCTTAAAATGAACCAAAAATAAGTTGGAAATTAACATTTATTAATATGTTCAACAAATGAACATTTATTAGTAAGTTGAATAAATAATAATTAAATAATAAACATTTTTAAATTGCTTATTAATAAATGTTTACATTTTTATGATTGCTGATGCCTCTAGTGATTATGTGTCTTATTTTTAATTTATAACCCATTTTGGGTTGTAATAGCTGAGTTAAATAAAACTACCCAGAAGGATGGTTTGTCCATATTTCACCCAGCGCTGTGTTGTATTTAACTCAGCATTTTGTAGAGTGTACACAATGAAATATATATATTTAAACATTTTGTTTTTTGTAAATTACTTATAATTTCTTTTATATAAAAATGTATATATAGTTACTGTTATTATCGTTATATTATAAGAGTGCATGACCAAAGCAGAATTTCAGTGCTTTAAAGTGAGTACATGTAATGTTGCATAAGTATATATATCATACAGAAATAACCGGATCCACATTCATGAATATGTAAGAAAACATATAATTTTCTTACCTTTAATGTGAGAGAGTAGCAGAAACCCCAGCAGGGAAGCACATGAAAGAAAGAAGAAAGAGAAGAAAATATTTAGCTCAGAGTGAAAATACAGAAAATCTCAATGTTAAACTGTAAATAAATAAAAAGTGGTCAAATGAAAGGGTAAACACCAATGTTTATCCTTTCTCAAACCTGTCACCTCTTACAAAGGTTACTAAATTAAACATGAAATCAAATGAAGGTGAGTCTGTATTAATATGAAAACAATGTAAACCTTGCAGCACAGTAACAGTCTCATGAGCAGCGGCACTCTTTTGTCCAGGACATGAATGAGAATTAATGGGATTATTTAATTAACGTTCAGAATAATTAAACATGTTCAGTGTCTGCTCCGCCCTAGAAGCAACCAAGAAAAAACTGTGTTGCAGACGTGCCTATAAGAAAAAGTGCAAATTAGAGGCCTTTTTCTGAACCTTTTTCTACACGTCTGTCTGAATCTGCATTTCAACAAAGGCTTCTTGGGCTGTTGAAGGTGTTATTTGTTTCAGCTGATGTTGCGTTTTTGTGCCGTGCTGTGTTTCCTAAATGGGTCATCCAAAACAGAGGAGGGGAGGAGCGTGGCGTCTTCTTCTCCCCCGCCCACTCTGTTCTCTCTCTCTCTCTCTCGTCTGATATACAGAGCTAATTAGGCATCCCAGCTCAACTTCTCCTCAGAGTCTTCTGTGTACTGCCTTGCTCGTCTCTATCCAGCTCAGTCATGAATAATTACTCTTTTTCTGGGATCTCCAGCTCGGCTTGACGGCAGGGGCGGAGACGCAGCCAATGAGCTTACTGAGTTCCTTAAAAAAATCCCCTCCCTCTCTCTGCAGTGAAGCTGTGAGTTTTCATCATGTCATTTTAACACACGCACACACAATGTCCATCTAACAGGTCTTTTGTTCGCTTCCTACGTCAACCTAAAAACGCACGTCTCGCTTTGAACGCCAGTCTTAGAGAGCTGCTTAAACTGTGACGCTGTCTCCGCTGTCAAAACAAGCCTGGGATGCTGAACGTCTTAAATAAAGTAAGCCAGGCTGCAGCCAGAACAGGTTGTTCATAGTGGTTTGCAGGTCGGCCCCTGCTGTTGTTCACCAAACAGAGTTGTCAGCACAACGCTGCCTTTTTTGTTCTCGTGGGACACAATGCTGTCCAGTGCTGTTCACCACCAACATATTTAGCCGATTTTCACAGCAAAAGCCTTTTGAGGCATCTAATTTGATTTTGAAACACATGAAAACCAAATCTGAAAATTCTTTAAATTCAGCCTTGGTTTTTGAAAAAAATTAGGCTAATATTTGTTAATATTTCAACAGCATCATATTACAAAAAGATATGAGGACTAGAAAATGCACATACTAATTAAACACATTTTTTATGTTACAGGGACTGACTTGTAGTTTAGTGAACATATAAACATTTAGCCTTTTGTTATATGAAGGTCAAACTATCTATTATTTATATTTACTAGTTTTCAAGTGCCCTTCAGGTACAGGTTTCCTAAATCCCATTTCAACACCTAAAATATGAAAATTAACCACAAAAAAATATTCAAAAAGTAAAATAATCAAGCTACTTCAATATCTATTGTTTGCAAAGATCACCATCAATTTTTACATCACGACTGTCCCAGAGTTCTGGCCTTATTATGACCACAGCAAACGTTTTTCCCCTTTAAAGTTTTTTTTTTTTCAATAGCAAAAATATAAATTCAATATAAAAATATATCACTTGTGAACTAGCTGAGTAAAGTTCTTGAACAAACTTTGAAGTTGCCTTGAAAAAGCGTTGTCTGAAAGTTTGAAACAGTTCCCTCACAAAAAAATTAACCATGGGTTTTACTGCAAAAACAACAACAACAAAAAAAACCACGTTTACTATAGTTAAACCATGTTAACCAACTGCTGTAAAACTGTGGTTATACAAAATGCTAATCAATGTGCCAAAAAAGAAGAAAAAACAAAAGCAAAAACAAAAACAACATGGTTACTACACTTTTACTACAGCAAAACCATGGTTTATTTTTGTAAGGGGAAAGCTTGTTTAGATAGGTCAGATAGATCTTGATAGCATGTTGCTAGAATGATTTAACACATTGCTAACATGATTTAACGTTGTTAGCATGGTTACCATGTTGTTTACATCTTGCTAGCATGTTTCTAACATGATGCTATCATGTTTTTAGCATGGTTAGCATGTTGCTAGCATATTCCTAACATGATTAACATGTCGCTAGCATGTTTTAGCATGATTAACATTTTGCTAGTATGTTTTTAGTCTGATTAGCATGTTATCCTAGGATATTTATGAAGCTTTTCCTCATGCAAATTAACAATGGTTTTATTGTAGTAAAAGTGTAGTAACCATGTTTTTTGGCATATTGCTAGCATGATTTAACACATTGCTAACACACACTGTTAGCATGATTAGTATGTTGATAATATGATTACATATTGCTAGCATATTTCTAACATGATCTAGCATGATTAACTTAACATCATTTAACATGTTTTTAGCATGATTAACAACTTGTTAACATGTTGGTAGCACATCTCTAACATGATTGACATGTTGATAGCATGTTGTTAACGTGTTTCTAGCAAGTGTAGCATGTTGTTAGCATGTTTTAGCATGATTAGCATGTTGTCCTAGGATATTTATTAAGTTTTTCCTCATGAAAATTAACCATCCCTGGTGAAAATTTATGCTGGTCCTTTGCTGGTTTTCGCTGGTCATGTTGCTGGTCAAGGACCAGCATAAACCAGCAAAGGACCAGCATAAACCAGCAAAGGACCAGCATAAACCAGCTAAGGACCAGCATAAACCAGCAAAGGACCAGCATAAACCAGCAAAGGACCAGCTTAAACCAGCATCAAAACACACCTAACCAGCATCCCAACATCAAAACATACCTACCAGCATATACACACACACACACATATATATATATATATATATATATATATATACACACATACATATATATATATATACAGTGTAAATAATATTAAACATATACAGTGTAACAAATGTAAATGGCTAGTTAATTAATTAAATTTAAAAGTTAACTAATGCAACCTTATTGTAAAGTGTTGCCAAATATTCTTATTGTGCATTATTTTGAATAAAGATGTACAGTCATTTTATAAAATAATACAAAAAAATGTGAAATCAGTTATGTGTTACATAAATGCTAGCTATGAAATTAGCCTTTGCAAAACAAAGGAGTCAGTCATTTTATTGCAAGAATGTTCAAAATGACATTTCCATCACTGTCATTTTAAGCACCAAACGCTAAAAAAACACAATACATCATTTGAGATGTGCTGGAAATGGCACTCTGGTTTTCATGACTTCCAGAATAAATGACAGAACATGTGCGTGAAGAGAGTGAAATGTGTGTTTTGAGAGAGTCATGTGTGTCACATCAACTGTAAATGCAACTTCTCCATCAATACATCATCCATCCTCATTAACATTTACATTAGACTGAACTAAACCTGAATCACTGCACACAGTGTTTTTTTTTTTTTTTTCATCATGATATAATGGTTTCTGTTCATATTTTCAGCCTGGCAAACTGAAAATGCCATTTTATGGCATTTCCATCCAGAATATTTTTCAGTGGCTGCATATACAGCGCATCTCTAATATTATTGCAAAACATTAGACGTTTTAAAACCCGTCTTATTGCACACAGATGTGTTTTAATAGCACCGCACAGTGTGGGTGTCACAAGATGTGCCCTTCTCGGCTGCCCTAATGCTTTCTGACTCAACCAGTTGGCTCCAGATCCTTTGACCTCACCCCGGGCCCTTCCGCTGGCTTTCAAATTAGTTTCAAAATTAGTATGCTATTTTTTCCACCTGAGCTATTTTCTCCTCCTGTTATGTTTTTGTCAGGTCTTATTGTGTCCTCTGGGAACAATTACTTCAGCTGTAAAAGGCTCGTCCCCTGGGGCTGTTTTTTCGAGCCTCCGTTGGTCAGAGGACACGCTAAACTGCTGGAATGTCCACCGACGTGCGGCGAATTTACAGCCAAGGGTTTATCGTGGCTTAAAAGAACAGAACGGCGCTACCGAGTTATGCAGCTGTGCTTAGCGCAAGCCATCGGTTTTTGGCGGGCGTCTTTCTGAGGCTGGAGAAAAACTCTCCTGCAAAGAGAGAAATGCTACAGTAAGTGCTTGCCACAAAGAGCTCTTCTGCGCCGCCCGTCCTCCCCTGGATGGGAGAACCAATTTAGAGCCCGAGCCATTTTTCACCGTGCCCAGATGAAACAATCTTGCTTTTTTACCCATGACTGGAGTGTGCTTCAAAATGGCTAAAGATGAAAATGGCAGGTTTCACATGGGCACTCTGCCCTACTTCCTATCAGCGGCCCCTGTGAAATACGCTTCTACGACACGGATAGCCTTATTCCTGTTCCATTCCTTCAGGTTGCCGCACGGCCAAGAGCAGCAGCCTGCCGCTAGCATGACAAAATGCATTAGCACACCATGAAGAACGCATTACTCCAAACAGCTTAGGCTTTGTTCGCTCTGCCATAGTAATGACTTAAGACATATGAGAGTAGTTAGTCATTGTGGAAGAGACTCCGCTCATGCCCATCAACATCTTGCCGCTGCGCTAAACCCATAAGCCGCGTCCGAAACCGCTCACTCGTTCTCTCATTTACTATTCAAAATATAGCGAACGCCACATGCGCATGACAATGAGCATGTTTACATGCACGTTCTTAAGCCGATTATGTTTAATAAGCCGAACACGCACGTGGTCATGTAAAGGCGGTAACCCGGTTTCTTTTATCGGAGTAAGGGCATAAACGGCGTAAGCATAAACCGGTCGACACAGGTAGTTTTTTGCCTATTACCCCAGTTTTGCGTGGTACGTAAATGCAATAATCCGCTTTTAGACGTCTTATTCAAGTGCACATGTGTGATATGTGACTGGAACGCAGATTTAAGCACAGTTAACTCGGTTTCTTTTATCGGGGTAAGCTCATAAATGGCGTAATCATAAACTGGTTGACATAGGTAGTTTTTTGCCTCTTACCCTGGTTTTGTACGGCATGTAAACACAATAACCCGCTTTCAGTTGTATTATTGAAGTGTGCATGTGTGATACGTGACAGGAACGCAGATTTAAGCGCAGTTTTAAGTGCACATAGACAGGGCAAACACTTTGCAGTAAAGAAAGAAGAAAATATATTACAAAAACAGACTCTTTCTTGACTCAGAAAATGATAAAAGTGGTCTTATCTGGTGCAGTAAAAGTAGAAGTGGTTCAGTCAAAACACTGCATTTATAACTGCATGAAAGGATAATATGAGCTGTAAGTTTCGCACTGTCATGTTGCAAGCTTTATTTAACATTACAACTGACAAACATATGGAATACTCAGGATCAGATATGCAAATGGTTATCTTTTGATGTCACTAAAGGGAAATAACCTGATTTATTAATAAAGCCATGTAAACGCAGCTTACTATCGTTGTCAGATTACTGATGTGCATGTAAACTGGGAAACCTGGTTATTTTAATAAGCTGATATATGTGAGTTATCAGCTTACTGGTTTGCATGTAAATGTGCTCAATAAGTGAATTCAGAGAGCTGTATACACTACTCCACTGTGCATGACCGTGTATATGTTTATTTCTATAAGTAGTCTCAAATCAATTTAAAATAACTTTGTATTTGAATGTATTAATATATTATTCTTGTGACGCAAAGTTGAGCAGCATTATTCCAGTCTTCAGATGAGCAACATCACATGAGTAACAGTGTGAAATGGCTGTATATCGGCACAGCTGTGATTCAGCCGTAGGCCTTAGGTAACCACAGCGTGCCGATATACAGCCATATTGCATAGCTACGAGTGAGATATTGCGATTATACAACAGTTCTGCATCAAAAACCATTAGATTTACCCAAAGCAAATTATATCTCATTGTTAAACCACTATAGAGACATCAGAGCCAGCAGAAAATTCACAAAGATCTGGTCAAGGTAAGGCTGCTCTCGGCGGGTTCATGAGTGGTGCACGGCAGCGGACACCTTGGAGCTCACATGTCTGAAAACACTAAAGCAAATGTTCAAATAGACATTATCTTTATTAACAAAACGCATGTTTGAAGTCTAAACAACAGGGTACCCACTCTAAGCTGAATGTCAAATTCCCTGACTTTGACTAAAAGCTGAATTTCCATGAGCTATGGATAGGAATAAAATGGTGCTGAAAAATTATCTAACCATAACAATAGGCAAACCATGTGAAAAATAATGGTATATGACAATTACATTTTAATAAATGGAAACTAAAATTTAAATAGAATAGACCTTTTAAAATTCCATGATATCCTAGAAATTCCATGACCCATGGGAATCCTGAAACAAGTACATTCTTGCCTAAAAAAATCTTAAAAATCTGTGACCAAAACATTATTATTTATAAAATAATAGTGGATTCGGGTATCCACCAAGCGGAGTGATGCAAACAAAGAAATGGTTGGAGTGATTCAAGGACCAAAAACTGTTGTATATGTAATATTATATTGCAATGTAAAAATGTGAAATAAATAAATAAACTGAATAAAACCTAATATGTCAAGGACACAAACACAAACATTTGGAATTGTAGATTTGCTTTTACTCTTGGGTTGGATTGCTTGTTACACTACTTCAAATGGCTCAAAATATACTACGTAGGAGGAAAAGTGTAAGAAAAGGTTAAACCTTACAAAGATGTATTGACTACACTATAAAAAATTAAAAGGCAGTGTGATGCAAGAGACTTCTTTTAAAATAGAGATACAACTATTTGAAAATCTGGAATCTGAGGGTGCAAAAAAATCTAAATATTTAGAAAATCGCCTTTAAAGTTGTCCAAAGTTCTGAGCAATGCATATTATTAATCAAAAATTAGGTTTTGATATGTTTACGATAGGAAATTTACAAAATATCCTTATGGAACATGATCTTTACTTAAAATTCTAATGATTTTTGGCATAAAAGACTAACCTCTTATGATAATTAGAGATAAGTATATTTTCAAAACGCAAAAATGGCAAAAAATAAATGAATAAATAAGTAAATTTAAAAAATAACAATTCAAATGAAAGATCAGCTCATTCATTTGGTTTAACATGCATTTCAGTGTAGATTCAAAGTGATTCGCATTTCCTTTGAACTGCAAAAACCACTGATCTCTGCCACGGTTTCATGCGTCTTTTCTTTTTCCTTTCATGCATTAAGAAGAAACTGCACTGCATCTTCCTCTTTCTGCCTTTCTTCTTTCCTTCCTGTAGCACAGCGTGCCAGGATTTGCGTAGTCTTTGTATTAACAGGCTGTCCTGTCTTGAAATTAATTGGTGACATAAATGTCACTGAATGCCACCAGCATAAAAATCAGCCCAGTGTTTTTGAATCCCGGCACAGCATGGCACACATATGCTACGGTACTGGGGCAAATTTGATGTGATGCACGTCTCCTCCTTTAAAGGACACGCAATACCACATCAAGTGTGACAGGAAGCCGAGCGCACAAAAACAAAATTTCCTCAAAGATGAAATACACACAGCTGCAGGAAAAAAGTATGCGAACATTTTACCTTTAATTGCCTGGATTTCAGCATCAAATGTGATCTGTATTGAACCTACTGTGTCAACATTCACAGAGCAGGGTGGAAAAAGTATGTGAACCCTTGAATTTAATAACAGTTTGACCCTGCTTTGGCAGCAGTGACCTCCAGCAGATGTGTCCTGTAATTGTGGATCAGACCCTCACGACGGTCAGAAGGGATTTCGCACCTTTCGCTATTGCAATATTCTTGTGATGCCTAGTGTGAATCGCCCTCTTGAGGTCATGCCAAAGCATCTCATTCGGGTTGAGGTCAGTACTTTGACGTGGCCGCTCCAGAAGGCGTATTTTTCTTTTGTTGAAGCCGATTTACTCCTGTGCTTTGGGTCACTGTCCTGTTGCATCATTCAGTCTCAGTTGAGCTTCCAATGGCTGGCAGACGACCTTACATTCTCCTACAAAATGTCTTGATTTTTTCTCCAACATACTTTACAGCCAGCTTGAGGTTGCGATGTTGGTACTGTATATTTTCCTTCCCCACATACTGTTTTACTTCAGTGTCATCTGTCCACAGAACACTTTGCCAGTGGCGCTGAGAAATGTCCAGGTGTTCTATTGTGAGCTAGTCACGGCATCTTGCACAAACAGATGTTTTTCTATCTATTTGATATAGTCATAATGTGTTTCTTTGCACTATGCCCACTGTCATCTCAACAAAGCGCAACAGTTGGGGTACGGAATTAAAAACACCATTCATTTTCTCCACAGATTTGTAACAATAACTGACCTTTAAAGAAAAAACAACTGTGAGGTTTAAGGTTATTAATCGATGGCATATGCTTTTGTTTTGTTTAAATTAATTCTTCTTTTTGAATAATTGTTCATCCAAAAATACTGGATGAGAAAAAAGCCCATTGAGTTTTAAAGGAGAAGCTCACTTCTAGAACAAAAATGTACAGATAATTTACTCACCTCCTTGTCATTGAAGTTGTTGATGTCTTTCTTTCTTCAGTCGATAAGAAATTATGTTTCTTAGGGAAAACATTTTAGAAATTATCTTCATATAGTGGACTTCAATGGTGCTTCCAAGTTTGAACTTCCAAAATGCAGTTTAAATGAGGCTTTAAATGTCTCTAGATAAGGGTCTTATAACGATCGGTTATTTTCAAAAACAAACTGACAATTTATATACCTTTTAACCTCAAACGCTCGTCTTGTCTCGTCTCTGTGATGTGCATGTGTAGTTTGTGTAATCCGGGTCAATACAGTTAGGGTATGTAGAAAAACTCCCATCTCGTTTTCTTCTTCAACATCAAAATCGTCCTACATCACTGTTTTACCTTTTTTTTTTTTTTTTTTTAGAGGGTGTTTGATCTTCTTTGCATGTTCATTTTGTAAACACTGGGTCAATACTTCTGCAGCAATGTAGGACGATTTTCAAGTTGGAGGAGAAAATGAGATGGGAGTTTTCTGACATACCCTAACTTATTGATCGTATTGAACTGGAAAAAACAGAGTTCACGAAGATTTAGACAAGACGAGCGTTTGAGGTTAAAAAGTATATAAATAGTCAATTTGTTTTGAAAATGACCAGCTGTTTTGCTAGATAAGATCCTTCTTCCCCGGCTGGGATCATTTAGAGCCATTTGAAACTGCATTTAAACTGCATTTTGGAAGTTCAAACTTGGGGGCACCATTGAAGTCCACTATATGGAGATAACTTCTTAAATGTTTTGCTCAAAAAAAAACTCCATAATTTCTTATCGACTGAAGAAAGAAAGACAAACATTTTATGACAAGGGGGTGAGTAAATTATCTGTAATTATTTGTTCTGGAAGTGAACTTCTCCTTTAACAGACCCTCTAAAGCGTGCAGTGAGTTTGGTGGGGGGTAACTGACAATGAATGAAGGAAAGTCACATGAGAGGAGGCAATGCCTCCATCACCATATGATTGGATATGACTGGTTATGTTTGGCTGTGATTGGTTCATGCAATAAATCCCGCCTCTTGTGTTCGTGTACGTTCTGCGTTCACAAATCACTCTGAATAAACAATGTAATGGCTTTAATGGAAAGACTAATTAAAGAAGTAAGTTAACAACTCACAGATATAACCTAGATATAACCACTTTGTTACATCAAAATACGATTTAAAATGGCCTGAAAACATGATCTGTGGGTTTTTATTGAGTATAAGCTTGGTGAAATTTAAAGTAAATCTCTACGTCTGTGACCAATATTTACCAAGCTTTGATGACTGATGATCCAAATTCAAAAAGAGTTAAAAGTTAACTATTAAAAAGAATAGCTGAACATAAGTTCACAAATAAAAAATACTGTTTATATGGTTTCTACCTTGAGTTATTATTTTGGAACAAATGTAAAATACTTAAAAACACTAACTTGATAAGATTCATACTTGGCTTTAATAAATACAATATTGATTACATTATTAATGTAAAAATATACATTAGAATTGTTTTTTGTTCTTTTTCTGATAGTGTAAGTAATGTTTATTTAACCAAGAAAATGTGACTGGGACATACATTTACATAAATAAATAAACTTTAAGGACTTGCTGTGGTTCACCTTGTAGCTATTTGGCTTGGTTCATGGATGAGAATGAGAAAAAATACTTTCCGGAACCAATGCAGCTGAAAAAGTGGGTTCTCTATTGACAGCAGCACAGGACGTGACCAATCACAACACCATGTGCTAAATCAATTATCAAACATGTAAGGGCTTCGTAAAGAGCGAAAACACACAAGCTTGTTTTTTGAGAGCTTGTGGAGACTTCAAGTGGAATATGGCTTGGTTCAGGAGACACGAGTCATGTCTAAATCCCATGGATAAGAACGCGGTTGAAGAGACGAGATCAAAGCGCTTTAAGAGGATCCTAAAGGAAAATACAATCTTCACAGGTCTGCTCTCATAACATCTTCCAGATTGCATGCGGACCTGGATAGCTGGATAACTCCTGAAAGATCTCACGCCGGTCAAATGAGATGCCACAAGTTTATGACATTTTGAAATTGATGGATGTTTCACAAAACAGATTTGACACTTAGAAATAAAACCAGTGTCTTGTTTGAACCACATGCTGAATAAAACTTCACTTATGATGTTGGTTTGCATTCTCTATTGATTGTGGCATCAAATTACGGAGAAAATCATTATAACGGAGCTGACGAACAATGCAATCGAGCACATTTTGGATTTTTGAGACATTTTAAAAGTGTCTGGATTGCACTGGTGGGTGCATTTGCATCCTCACTTGGTTTGTGTAATTCCTTTATTGACTTGAGCGTTGAAACAATGCAGACGGCGTGTGCAAATAGCATGGATTAATGCGAATTATACACACACGACATGATCCTGGATCAAGAACATTAAAATCATGCAACAAATGCCCTCTGATCTGAGGGTAAGGGTTAGGGCTGTGACTGGCTGATAGGGATGTTTTTTCCAGGAACACATCCTACTTAAATCACATTGTGTGGGCTTGTGCACAGGGAGAATCCACAAATATATTCCCAGCGTTTTGCATAACCGCAGGCCATTGTTTCCACCATTAATGTTTAGCATCTCTTTGAAGAGCAAAGTGAACGTACTGTCTCCTGCAAGGGTTTGATAAGTTCCTGCTTCTCGCCACTGCAGGTGGGGACGTGCTGGGCCGTGAATCACAATAGGATTGAGCTCGCCGCAGTGAGTGAAGACAGAGGATCTCGATTAACAAGTGTCCTCTCTGTCAGCAGTCTTCAGTTCTGCTGGGATGAAGGGAAGTGGATCTGCGCGCTGACTAGCACCTCAAGGGCTCTGGGACTTCAGCTGTCTACGTGAGGTTAGATATGATGAGGACACAGTCCTCGCGTTAAAAACCTCATGACTACACATTTATTTTAGGAGCCCGAAGGGAGCGGGAATGCTCAAATGCAATGTGTTTACAGAGCCATGTGAAGAATTTGCGGAAAAGCATGTCCGGGATGGATAAAGGCTGTATGAAGTTCGCGAGGAGGACAAGGGTAAATTGGACAAAAGTGCGTACTGTGTGCTTTACTAACAACAATTGCTTATTGAAAAATGACTGGTTCAACAAAATAATGAAAGCATATGCTATTGTATTTTGAAATGTAGTTCCAGAATGGTCATGGTTGAGTTATTTTCACAAATGCTCTTATAAAAATGCTGTCCTGTCTATCTATCTACACCCAGGGCCTAAAATTAAGACTCGGCAAGCGTCAATTGCGAGTAAAAATTGTCGTTGGCGAGTATATGTAACAGTGTCAGTTGCCAGTTGGCGGGTAAAACTTCTCTTTAGTTTTTAAAGAGATTTGCCGTTTCAGACATAAGCGAATAAAACAATCTATTCCAAATACAAGATCATCCTGGTTAGTTGTTCTTTCATAAGCAAAAAGAGAAAATCAAATAATGGAATACAAACGGCTGATAAGGTCAGAGCAGTGTGATGTTCAGAATAACTTTTCCCTTCTTTATTCTTCATAACCTGAGAATGTGGTGACACATACCTGGGGTTACGCCACCTAGACGGTGAAGTATAGTTGCGCGTTCGGGGAGAGTGGGGTAAGTACGCATACAGCAGTAGTGCTTGAAAGTCAAAATGTGTAAATATTAAACGTAAACGTATTCTTAAATGAGTTATAAAGTAATAAATGACCGTAAAAAGTTTGGAGAAAACCGGATATGTGCCAGATCCAGGGTTGCCAGGTTTACACAACAAAACCCGCCCAATTGCTACTCAAAACTAGCTCAAAAGCAGCTCAATCACATTTTGAGAGGGGTCCCCTGTTACAAACCGCGTTCCGAGGGATAAAATACACACTTTTTGGTGGGGTTCCCCTGAAAAATTTAGCATTTAAGGGGCTAAACATTACGTTATTGGGATTGCTTCAACCCGCGGACATAATAAACAACCCACGGCAACAGTGTCAGTAGCCCAATTCCACAGGAAAACCACAGATTTGGCAACACTGGCCAGATCCGCGTCACTTGCATCAGGTTTTAATGAGGCCGCGCTGCTTTTAAAAACCTAACCTGCTGAAGTTTGTCATTGATGTAAATCAAAGAACAAAAGAAAGAGAGAAATCATCACTCGACTGCTCTAGTCACTGATTAGCTTTTGTAGCTTGAATAGAGATTAATCTGTATAGTTTATGCCTAGAGTAAAGTTTATGTGAAGATTGTTTTAAAATCCCTTAAATTAAAAGTTACATAATTTCTAAAAGCCTAAAAATAAGAAATAACAGCTTTTAATTATACTGTAATGTCGAATGGCTATAATTAATAGGTAAAATTGAGAGAAAATGCACTTAATAGAGACACCAGTATCAGGAAAAATGAAAAACACTGTATATATATTTAGTCATTGTAGTAGTAATAACTGCCTGTTTTGCAAAAAGCGTTTCATGGCCGGTAAATTTCATCACGTCATTGGCCATTGGCAGGTGTGGCAAAAAGTTAGTTTTAGGCCCTGTCTATACCACACAAGCACACATATGACTGCAATTTAAATGTATTCCATAAAGGTACTGTTAATAGAATCATTAGTAATGGAATCTTAATGGAATCTTTCAGGAGAAATCTGATTAGAATACGAATCGTTCGGCTCTTTACCTTTCTTCAATTTCACAATGTGATCAAACCTCCATATCACAAAATAACGGCAGACGTGTCAGGAATGATTTAGGATTTTAGCGACTGAAATGACAGGCTGGTTAATTTGCTTCGGTTTGCTATGGGTAATGACTTCTCTGATTTACATTGCTGCAGAATTCCTTCTTCCTGTCACTAGTGTACATGGAAATAAGATGGAGTTGCTATTTCTAATTAGCCTCTCTCATTTAAAGTGAATTAAATCAGGCATTGGTGCATAGGCTGGCTTTGCATTCCCATCACTCCCGCTTCTCTCCTGCTTGGGCTCTGGTGTAACAGCGGCTATCCTAATCTTATCCATATTTATAAAATTGCGCACTGGTCTCAGATTATAATTAAAGGCTAACACCCCCAATACCACAGCATCAGTAGGTTCAGCGTATGGAGTTAGGATATGATATCCACAGCTGCAGTGCAGGCGCGCACAACAGCTGGCTCTGCAATTACCCAACAGTAATTGCCTCTGGGTAATCTGCACAGTAGAGCTTCTTTGTGCTGGGCTGTGATTGGCACAGACATGCAGCAGGTTAACATCTCATGATGCTTTCGAATTTGATGGAATTTCACACCACGCATGCAAATCACGACTTATGTTTGCTTTTTAACAGATATCTATTAAACAAGGGTGTTTGTCCAAGGATAATTTGGTCGAGAACATTAAAAGATAGCATGAGAGTAAGAGTGCATTTACACAACACCATTTTCAACGTTTAGGCCATTCATTCACACAACAATGGCGCTTTGGGGGCCTGACAATACTGTGACAATAAAGTCAAATTTGTAAAAACAGTGACGACATACACATGCATATTACGTGTTCAGTCTACAGGCATAGGGAAGAGCGGGGTAAGATGAGCTATTTTTTTACTTATATGGTCCTCAAGATAAAGAAAAATGAGGCACAATGAAAGGTACAATGAAAGTATCTAAAGTAATTTCAGAATGTTTCCTATCATTTTAAATGATCTGAATGTATCTATGACAAAGGGTTCTAAAAATATGACTTCTTATAAAAAACTGTTCCTGTGGCTCAATTTAGGGGTTAGGGGTAAGTTGACCCGAGTCAGGGGGTAAGATGAACCATCTCAGTTAAAATCTGACTAAATCTGATTCAAACCCCTGTGACATTTTAAACATAATTTACCTCTTTTAAATAATTTAATTTAATTTTACAAACAGTCATAGTTCTTTTCTTCAAGCTAAAATAAAACCAATCAAATTATGTTTCATGTTCAATCTTTAATTTTTCGCATTTCTGAAACAATATACTGAACAGCAAAGTTTTAACTTTCACAAAAGCAGATTAAACAGAGAGTTTGTTGAGTAAAATTAAATTAAAACTGAACTAGAATGAAGGAATAAATATCACTGAAACTAATAAACATTTTAGTCAACGATTTTGGCAATGTTAAACAGGACATTAGAGACTACACAGGAGATTAAAAGATATATTTGATTATAATGTGGTGAAAAGCATCTTCTGGTTCTCAGAGAAGGCTTTGGTGCAATTGTACACTGTCCCTATCAAATAAACTACAAAAATATGTATACATATTATAAACTAAACCAGTTGCATAATATCACATTAAAATACCAGTTTATACTTCAGAGATTTAACTTAAGTTCAGTGCCTTATGGTGGGGTAAATTAAAGTGCTGGCTCAACTTACCCCACATCATTTGGCTCACTTTGCCCCATAGCTGGCATTTTGGGTAAAAAAAAAAAAAACTAGCTAGCTTACCAAATCAGGCTAATATTTAGCTAAATGATTGGCATGGCTTTATATGTTGCTAAATCACCAATATGCATCATAAATATTTTTAGACCTGGATAAATTTGCTTTGATGTAACATCTGTTATGCTAAAATTTGTTATGCTTGACAAGCCAAAAACAGTTTTTAAAGTAAATGGGTGCCTCACATATGTCTCTCTTCCTGGCAGAAATGATGTGTGATTGCAAAATACATGATCACATGACAGTAAAAGTGTACAGCTGCCAAAATACAGGGGGTGGGTCAACTCACCCACTGGCTCAACTTACCCCACTCTCCCCTATATGCGTGTGCGCGGTGTATTAGTGATATCGCCAACTACTGGCCTGGCATGCAAACACATTGATTTAGTTTTAGTAGTTTAGTTTTGGCGAATATGTGTGAAAGTCATTTTCAAAATGCAAAAAAAACACAAGGAAGTCAGTGCTGATAGCCTCGTGGGCGCTTTGGGCGACCCGAGTTTGAGTCAGTGCTCATGGTCCTTTCCTAAACCTGTCCCCCCTCTTAGAGCTGTGAAATAAATCGATGCATTGCGTGTCGACAAATGATTCTGCATCGATTCTAAGATTAGAAACAGCCGTACTCTGCTTGCTTCAAATTGAGTGTGCGGTTAAAAACTAGAGTAGAGCGCCATCTGCTGTAAAAAATAAGCTCAGAATCGATTCTAAAGAGAATCACAATGCATTCGGAAAATCTCAATGATTTAGGATCCCAGCCTTACTCTCTCCCACTTTGTTTCCTGTCAATATATACTGTCCTATCCTAATAAAAGCAAAAATGCCAAAAATAAATATAAAAAATGCAGTCATTGGCATGTAAAAATACCTTAAAAAGCGAGCAAAATGTGTTTAAAGCAATGTAAAAAAAAAAAAAGTATAGCATGTTAAATAAAATTTAAATATTTAAAGAATAGCATGTTAAAATGAAATTTTTTCCTTAATTAATAAATAATTTATATGAAATTAATAAATAATTAAAATAATAAATAACTGATCACATCTTATAAAATAAAATTGAATATGTTTATATACTAAAATTAAAAAAAGGAGAAAAAATTAATAAGTCTAGAGTGATAATACATTAGTATGTTTCAAATAAAAAATAAATAAAATTGACATTTGTTTCTTGTACCATGTGTAAGGTAAACAGTATTCCAGTATTTCTGTAAACATCAAAAGGAACTGGCAGATGAATTTACACTGCATTAAAAAATCGAAACAAAGAGGGAACTTTGCCTCTGCAATTCAGAAGTCAACTACATGCCACTGCTATTGAAGATATCTATTGAACACTAGAGAAACGTAACTTATGATTTGTTGAACGCCATCTCTCAGACACTTTCAGGCTATCCTTCGCACTCAAATGACGTTTGACAAAGTAAGCTGCCTGCTGTGAAGAACATCACATTGTGTGAATATGAATGAGCATGTGAGCGTTCGTGTGCGCCTGCCGCTCGTCGCCTTATGACAGCTCTCTTCTTAGTCCAAACTGTTGCTGTCTGTCATCACTCACTATTACGTTTTGAATCAAAGACTTGTCCTTTTGAATTCTATATTTGATCCATCTTATCAGACTGTCTCTCATAAAGAACCAGTTGTTTTAAAGACATAAATCTTTACATCTTTATCAGAGAAACAACTGTGGAAAAACCTGAACGTGTTAGCAATAGCTTCCGGCTAACACTTAGAAACCTTATTTTCAGGGGCAGTTTACGTTCAGCTCATCAGTTTAGGCTTGTTAATTGGATTATAAATCACAGCCGGCAAATGAAAGAGATGAATTATGCCGCAGCTGATATGACGATGCACCGATACGTGTTTTCAGAGCAGAGGGGCTTGAATTATTGTTTGAGCAATAAGCCCCCAATTCCAGATAATGGCGGATTACGTAAAAAGATGGTCTTTAAGAGGGAAGGAGTGTAAGTGAATGAGAATGGGCTTTTCTATGGTCAATGGATATTCACAGCTTAGCCCAGGATGTGCTCTTTGATGAAATATTCGAATATAACACACTTTTAAAGGGTCACAACATTTCGCTATTTTCCTTGAGGTCCACTTAAAATGTCAGTACAGTTTTTTTTGCACCGAAACTCATAATTTATTAATGCACTGCCATTTTCCACCCTCTCTCTGACCATCTGAATAAATGTCCAGTTTTGTTGAAGCTTCTCCTTTAAGGCTAAAGCAAATGCCCACTGACATTTTTCCATACAAATTACATATCAATGTATTTTCAGAAAGTCTGTTTGGTGTATAATGGCAACTGGTTGAAAACGTCTGAGCTAGAGTCTGACCCTGAACCGGCTCCACCAGCACAAAGAATGCAAATTTCATGACATGAATCTTGTAATATTACTGGAGCTAAAACTAAAAAGGGCCCACTAACCTTAGTCTCTGTGTCAGCCATGCCTAAAGCTTGTGCTTTAAAGTTCACCAATAAATTGCTAGAGCACATTTCTTTATTCTGCTTTGTTTTCAGAAATTTGAATATTTCAGAAATACTCTGCACTTAGTACTTCTGGATGGAAGGAAATTTGACCATGAGGTCAACAAATACTGCTGTCTGCAGGATCAAGAGTGAGTTGCCGTTGTTGTTGAGTAAGCTATAATATTTAGATGCTGTAATACTGATACTGTATATACAGTTGAAGTCAAAATGTTAATTATCTGCAAAATGTTAATTATTTTACAAAAATAAGAGGGATCATACACAATTTAGTACTGAGCTGAATAAGATATTTCACATAAAAGTTGTTTACATGTCGTCCAAGAGAAAATAATAGTTGAGTTTATAAAAATGACCCTGTTCAAAAGTTTACATACACTTGATTCTTAATACTGTGTTGTTACATGAATGATCCACAGCTTTTTTGTTTGTTTGTTTAGTAATAGTTGTGCCTGAACAGTTAAAATGACCTGCTCTTCTTCAGAAAAATCCTTCACGTCCCACAAATTATTTGTTTTTTCAGCATTTTTTGTGTATTTGAACTCATATGCATCTATTAAAGAAGGTTCAAATGCCCATACTGATGCTTCAGAAGGAAACAGAATGCATTAAGACCCGTGAAAACGTTTTGAATGTGAAGGTCAGGGTAAATTTAGCTGATTTTGTTTTCTGGGGAACATGTAACTATGTTCTGTACAATAGCTTTTGAAGGGCAGTACTAAATGAAAAAAATATGATATTTAGGTAAAATAAAAAAAATGTACACATCTTCATTCTGTTCAAAAGTTTACACCCCTGCATCATTTTACCTTCTGAAGCATCAGTGAGTGTTTGAACCTTCTGTAATAGTTGCATATGAGTCCATTAGTTGTTCTTATTGTGAAAAGATAGATCTCAAAATCATACAGTCATTGTTGGTATAGGTTCAAATACACAAAAATGCTGAAAAACCAAAGAATCTGTGGGAACTGGAGGATTATTACAATATTAAGAATCAAGTGTATTTAAACTTTTGATCAGGGTCATTTTTATAAATTCAGCTATATCTTATTCAGGTCAGTACTAAATGAAAAATAACATGCATTTAGTATGATCCCTCTTATTTTGGTAAAATAACATTATGCAGATTCTGCAAAGTGTATGTAAACTTTTGACTTCAACTGTATTTAGATAGATAGATATATAGATATTTAGATAGACAGATAGATAGATAGATACTGATTCACAAGCTTGTGATTCAATTCGATATTGATTATTTTGTATATTTTATACAGTACATGCCAAATTTTCTCAAGGAAAAAAGAATCCTCTGGTGAAAAAAACAGCAATATTCTTTTCATGAACAGAAACAGGCTAGACTAATCGATTCTTGGGATTTAAGAAAAGAATCATTTAAACACATTTGTGACCCAGGACCACAAAACCACAAAACCAGTTATAAGGGTCAGTTTTTCCAAATTGAGATTTATACATCATCTGAAAGCTGAATAAATAAGCTTTCCATTGATGTAAGGTTTGCTATGATAGGACATATTACTAGGGCATATTACTAATCAAAAATTAAGTTTTGATATATTTACAGTAGGAATTTTACAAAATATCTTCATGGAACATGATCTCTACTTAGTATCCTAATGATTTTTGGCATAAAACAAAAATCAATAATTTTGACCCATACAATGTATTTCTGGCTATTTCTACAAATATACCCCAACGACTTAAGACTGGTTTTGTGGTCCAGGGTCACATTTGATTCAATGTGTTACTTACTATTTGTGAAATAAAAATATCTAGCTATCTAGCTATATATATATATATATATATATATAGACAGAGAGAGAGAGAGAGAGAGATACAGTAATTAGTGTACTTTTGCAGTATATGTATGTTGATCAATATCTATATTCTGGTCCCAGAAGCCCACCTTTACTGCTGTGCACGGGCCTCTGGCTGTTGTAGCGATAGTTGAAGTTCTTTGCATTGGGCCGAGCCTCTTTCATGAGAAAATAATTGTGCATCCAGGGGCCCCGCGATGCTCTAGAGGTGAGGGAGTCCATGAAAGATAACTTTGATAAACATGAGTCAGTCAGCACTGGTGTCGATAATTCACTCTCTCTTTTTCCCTCTTCTTCGGTCTCTCTTTGACATTCACATAACAAACACAACCTACCTGACAAATGACCACGAGAAAGAAGCGGATGACCCTTTCTTTTCCAAAGAAGCCCACCCTAAAACTTCAATAGCGTATCGACCGGCAATTCCTACGCTCCTAATTTCCCGTGTCCATCAAAGCAGATATAAATATTTCACCTCAGCCTGATCCAAACACACTCCGTATAACCTGCAAGACAAACTCTCCCAGGTTTCCTCCTGATACCGCGATCACAGTCCTTTGAACTGTCATTCACGGGTTGGAAACGTAAGCATTGCTTTGCTGCAGCGTTTGATGAGCAGTGTGCTTGCTGACATATTGCATTCAACCCATAATGGGAGGTATTCGCTTATAAAGAAACGGCTTCTATTCAAGCGCTTTTTCCTGCATATGCTCACGTGCGAAACACATAAATTCTGCATTTACACACACACACAGCATTGTGCCCTATAGCAGTGATAAAAGGAAAGTGCTCACTGCAGTAAATCATGGCAGACTCGCTCTCGACTGTCCATGGAAGATGCTGACATCTGTCAGTGTGCCTACACTGTCATCAAACATTGCGTATTCACTAAATCAGTCAAGGTTGTGGCCAAAAACAAGACATCTATTCTCAAAATAAGATTCATGTATTGAATAAATGCAAATGAGGGAGCAGAAGGGAAGCTCAGAATACAGATCAATAGTGCCGAACACTGCATGCTACCTGAACATGATCAATGCGTTGTAGAGCTTTTCCAGTAACAAGCCACTTTTTCTAAAGAGTAGCACAACCAAACGAAACACTGCTGTTTTTAATGGTATTGTGTTTGCGTGTACAGCTTTACAGCTGAGCAAACTAGCAAATAATCTCATATGTAACACTGGAAAATCCAATTCATTCTAATGATGCAAAATAATTATGTAAATAAACAGATAATAACGGTTCACAGATTTCAGTCTCTAAGTGGCATCAGTTTTTAATTTAGTATTATTTATAAACTATAGCATTTTTAAAATATTTTGAATGGCTTTTATTTTTATATGTTCAGTTTTAAAATAGTGTGCATATGTATTACTTTTTTAGGTTTAATTTATTTTGATTTCAGTTTTTGTTTTAGTACTTTTAATACTTCAAATTAGTCATTTCACTTAGTTGCCAGTCTATTTTTTTTTAAATATAATATTTATTTTTTAAACTTATATTTTATTAAATACCTAATATATTCATCTAATGTCTATTATTTCAATTACTGAAAATGATAAAATTATTTTTAATAGTTATAGGACTTAGGCATTTAGTTTTACACTACCAGTCAAAAGTTTTTGAACAGTAAGATTTTTAATGAGTTTTTTCTGCTCACCAAGCCTGCATTTATCTGAGCCAAAATACAGCAAAAACAGTAAAAAATATATTTTTATAATTCATATATAAAATATATTTTTAAAAGATATATTTTTACTATTTAAAATAACAGTTTTTATATTTGAATATATTTTAAAAATAATTTATTTCTGTGATTTCAATGTTGATTTTTTAGCATCATTGCTCCAGTCACAAAATCCTTCAGATATCATTGTAATATTCTGATTTGCTGCTCAAAATATTTATTATTATTATTATTATGTTGAAAACAGCTGAGTAGATTTTTTTTTCTTTCATTTTTTCATTTTTCTTCAATGGATATAAAGTTCAGAAGAACAGCCTTGATTGCATTTGATCAATTTAAAGCATCCTTGGCAAATAAAAGTATTTTTCTTTCTCTAAATAAATAAATAAATAAATAAATAAATAAAATAAAAATAAACAATAAATAATAATAATAATAATAATAATTTAACAAAACAAAAGCTTTTTTATTTCAAATAAAGTGCTGATATTTGGATCTTTCTATTTATCAAAGAATCCTGAATATTGATAAAAAGAATAATAAAAAATGTTTCTTGAAAATCCATCAAAAAAAAAAAAAAAAAAGCATCATACAGCTGTGAT
This sequence comes from Labeo rohita, assembly GCF_022985175.1. Lineage (NCBI taxonomy): Eukaryota > Metazoa > Chordata > Actinopteri > Cypriniformes > Cyprinidae > Labeo > Labeo rohita. The sequence continues at coordinate 12,385,610 of NC_066889.1, read as the reverse complement.
TAAATTCTAAAAATCACAAAAAAATGTATTCAATAGGCCTAAAATGACATAAAACATATGCTTATTTACCTGTGAACACCCAGACTAACGTTATAACATACTGCACAAGTCTTGCACAATGTCCAAAGAAATATAATATAGCAATACAAAGCAAATGCAAATAAATGGAGTCCATCTAAAATATGTATACTCTCTTTAGGCATCACATATTTAAATACATTTATTAAAAAATAAATCCATATAAAATATATCAATAGAAACCTGAGAGATACTAAAAAGTTTGCCTTGGCACAAAGCACCGCTGTTCCCATATCTCTGCAGCTATATTATGAATTATAATTATAAATAATCACTGAATAGCTGTATTTTTAAAAACCGTTCTGCTGAATATTTAAAAGGCCCTGCTTCAGCTTTTTTGTCATGGGCTTGTAGCTTGTTTGAAAGAGATGAAATGCTTTAAATTATGAGCAGCTTTTAGCTCGTAGCTTCTGATTCAAAGTAGCTTCCTGACGCTGATCAATGCGCACGGCACATATTTTATCGGACACTGTAATATAAAATACATCTTTGGGAAGTTGCTGGAAAAAGACTTACACACTACCGGCAAAAGATCTGATTTTTTTCACATTATTAGAAATGTAAGACTATTTTTTCTTCTCTGAAAATTCACCCTGCTCCAAAAAACATAAATAAACCATCAAGGTAAGGTGAAGTGGTGATATGTAGAAGTGATGGCCCCCAATAGCAAGCCATGACAAACTACGAGAGAGGATGAAAAAAATGACACAGGGAGGGAGGGAAAGCAAGAGAGAGAGCAAAGCTCCTACGCTAGCCAATACCTCCTCCTCTCTCCACCGGCTCCCTTGATAAATAACAGACCTGGATGAGAATACAAAAAGAGCTTTCCCCAACAAACTCAATCTCACTTCTGCAGTCTCCAGTGGGATGTAGAGGCATTACAGAGCCCTCCGTGCTGCTTAATAGGGGGAGAGGCCTGGCTGGATGTTTGTCTGACAGCTTTTTGGAACGTTTGACTGAGTCTGAGTCAGGATTTGAGCAGCGTAATGTCTGCATAACACAGATTGCGTACAAGCAGGTGAAGTGCGGAGGGAATGTGTCGAACAGCCTATCCTCCCAGCTGTCCTGACTGGAATTAACGCTGCAAAACCGCTGCGTTTATATTCCTCTCACAACCGACCAAACATCAAGGCCTTAGAGAAGATGAAGGTCAACAGAAAAGTCTTTCCTCTGGTAGCTTTCATCTGCAGGCGGCTGATGCAAACCAAGATTTCACTTTTCCCGTTCACACCTCTGGAAGTTAACTGCTATTATATAAACTACACTTCATTAAGAATACCAGCTGTGTCATACAATAATGAATGAGCTACTTGAATGCTTTCTTTAGACTTTCTTACAGTGATACTGGCTCAGGTTAACAGGAAATTCAGCTAATAAAAGTGGCTTTTATTAAAACTAGGTTGTTTATGCAGTAAAATCGCAAAAAAACACAGAATTACAGAAAACAGTGCCAAAATATCAACACTCTTAGTAAAGCAATGAATTTTATGTGTGTGTGTGTATACATATATATATATATATATGTGACCCTGGACCACAAAACCAGTCTTAAGTCGCTGGGGTTTATTTGAAGCAATAGCCATTGTATGGGTCAAAATGATTGATTTTTCTTTTATGGCAAAAATCATTAGGAAAAAACATGTTCCATTAAGATATTTTGTAGAATTCCTACTGTAACTGTACGAAAACTTAATTTTTGATTAGTAATATGCATTGTTAAGAACACTATTTGAAGAACTTTAAAGGTGATTTTCTCAATATTTTGATTTTTTTGCACCCTCAGATTCATCCTATCCTATCCTTATTTATTCAGCTTTCATATGATGTATAAATCTCAATTTTGAAAAAATGACCCTTATGACTGGTTTTGTGATCCAGGGTCACATAAATATATATATATATATAGAGAGAGAGAGAGAGAGAGAGAGAGTAAAAGATTCTTAATAAATATAAATATTTATAAAAATATGTAACATACGAAAAATTTTAAACACATACACACACATTAGTGATATCGAGGACAACACGATTAATCGCATCCAAAATAAAAGTCTGTGTTTACATATGTGTGTACTGTGTAAATGAATATACACACACATACACTTATATTTAAGATACATACATATACACACACACATATATATATATATATATATATATATATATATATATATTCCTATCTTTATATAATTTATATTATATGGATATAAATATATATTACACGTATTTCTTATCTTAAATGTGTGTATATTTATATATTTTATATATATTTATATATACACAGTACACATTATGTAAACAATCTTTTATTTTGGATGTGATTAATCAATAATTTGACAGCACTAATCGATTTGACTATATATATATATATATATATATATATATATATATAATTTTAATTGTTATGTGTATATATATATATATATATATATATATATATGTATACACACACACACACACACACACACACACACAATTTTCTATTATCTATCTATCTATCTATCTATCTATCTATCTATCTATCTATCTATCTATCTATCTATCTATCTACCTGTCTGTCTGTCTCTGTCTATCTATCTATCTATAAAAGGTCATATATGTGTACACACACACACAGACACACACACAAATATATATTTTAGTGCTATCAAATCGATTAATCACGATTAATCACATCCAAAAGTTTTTTAAATTTTCAAAAATCATGTTTTTTTATTACATTATCATGCTTTTTTTGTGTTTTATTGTGTTAGTTAGCTGTTTAATTGAGAGTAACTGGAATGCATAATGAAAAAACATGATTTTTGAAAATTGTTGTTGAAAATGAACATCATATACTCTTCAGTATATATACTGTACACACACACACACAAATAAAATATACTATACTTTAATGAACTAAATATACACAAATATTTCATTTGAAATTTTACATATATGTACTTAATAAATATGTAATTATTTCCATATTTACTTATATTTACACATACGTGCATCTCAGAGAATGCTGCTATACAAACTGTTATCATTTACATGTGGAGTGTCTCAAACTCCATCTCTGCATGTTGTTGCGAGTTTGGGTTTACTATAATGTTCATCTGGGAATGCAGCGTGCACCATTTCATCAGATTTGTAAGGTATATATATATAATTATCCGATTACTCGATTAATCGTCAGAATAATCGACAGATTACTCGATTACCGAAAACAATCATTAGTGACAGCCCTAATACAAATATTACTAGATTATCCAACTTTTTCCTGAATAACTGATGAGTGGTGCAATGAAGGATTCTACCTTCCTTTTGGATGCTTTCGTGTTCTGGTCTCCATAGAAATCCATGTTAAAACAGGGTAAAAAAGATTAGAAACTTTTTCAGTATAACTAAATATAAAAATGTGTGTAGGTTTAACACCAGCTCAGAAAATATGTTATATGACTAAAAACACCACAGCCTGGAAATGTAAAGCACAGCTCCAGTCGGGCGAGACTTTCTCATTTAAAAAAAGGCGAATTTCAAAACCAAATTTCAATATAATATTTATATTCATGGCTACTATTTCTATTAAAATCAGAATCTATTAGAAGAAAGATCTATTAGCAGGGCCAAACTTGACCACTTGACTGAACTAATCAAAAGCAAATACCCATTCTCACTTGTCTATATGTCTAACATATGCAGAGCTATAGTTGCCCTGTGTATATGTGTGTGCGTGAGAGAGAGTGGTTGGTTAAAAACCAGTTCAATACAAGTGTTGAAATAAGTCAAACAATCTCTAACCAATAGAAAGTTCAATGCAAGCAGCTACAGAGCCCACTTAAGTCATTGATTATGACCTAACTTAAGAGGCAGCCATGCACTGAAGTGTGAGATAACTGTAGTGAAGGAATTAGAGAACAGCTTCTGCCATACACACGCACATCTGCACGACGCCAATGAAGGAATAAAAACACATACCTACAGAAATTCAGTCAATTAAGCTTTCAGCCCTCTACCTCTTTTAAATTCAATTAACTCTGATAAATGCTCTGGGCCTTTAATTAAAGCAGAAAATGGCAAAGCATTTATTTAAAAAAAAGAAAGAGTGCGTACAGTTAAGTTAATCCTAAGCGTAACCTCAAGTCATTTGCTCAGGAAAACTTTTAATTTTTCAGTGGGTGCCAGCTTAGATCATCTACACATGGGGTCTAATATAACATTACAGTTCAAATGCAGTTGACAAATAATTACTACCTGCATAAAGGGCAGCGGGTTACATCTGCTAGCTCCCCTTTAATCACTCGCTGAAAATAATTCTGAATCATAATGCTGAAAAAAATTAAAAAAACACTTGGGAAAGAATCAGGTTGTTAATTACTGAAAATCTCCGCCAAAGCTAATTGACTAAAAGGTCAGCGGAGGAAAGAAGGCATCCATCAAGTGTCGAATGAGGCGGTAAATCCCCGCACGACTGCGTGATTTCTGCTTGTTTTGTTTAAGAGAGCAACTCTGATCTTAAAGGATCAATGAGGACGAATGCTTCCTAAAGAAACGGTGTGTAATGAGAGCGTCCATTGGAGGAAATAAGCTGGAATGTGATAATGTGCTAACAGACGGAAAGTGTTCAGTTCTTAATCACCCTAAGGGGACTTCTGTTGACTTGTGCTCACTGTACATTATTCTGTTTCCTCCACAGCTTCTTGTAAAACTAATTCATTTATCTCCGGTGAAATGGTGTTAAAATCAATTTCATGATAGATTTTGCACATTTCCAGGTACTGCTGTACATCAGCGCAGGCTAAAGTAGCTAAGTAGCACTTTGATTACCTAAATAAAAGCCAAAGCTAATAAAGTTCACTATATTCACTGCTGTTGTTAACAAAAACTAAACTATTCAAAATAGGTCATTCTCAGTAATTACAGTAAAGCTGATACAAAATGAGAATAATGTAAATATAAAAAAAGACAAGACGAGCGTTAAAAGCATTAAAAAGTATATAAATTGTATTATTTTTTTATGACGCTTCTTCCTCGGCTGGGATTGTGTACAACTGCATTTGGGATAGTTTAAAGCCGCATTTAAACTGCATTTTGGAAGTTCAAAATCGGGGCACCTTATCAGTCCATTATATGGAGAAAAATCCTGAAATGTTTCCCTCAAAAAACAATTTCTTTACGGCTGAAGAAAGAAAGACATGAACTTCTTGGATGACAAGGGGTGAGTACATTATCTGTCAATTTTTGTTCGGAAAGTGGACTTTAAGTTTATTAAAATCACGACAAAATCAAATAAAGCTAAAAAAAAAAAAAGACAAAAGCACATAACAAAATTGTAATTAATTACTGTAATTTACAGCAATTAAAATAGAGCTTAGATAAAATATTAGACTGAAAATCCTAAAAATGCAAAAGCAAAATCACATAACAAAATGGCTAAAACTTCAACTAAAATTAAAAATACAATTAAATAGATAAAGGATAAATGCTAACTCAAAATGATTTAATACTATATGAATTATATTAAATTAAAATGACACTGTCTAATCATACAACTATCAGGAAAAACAAAAACAACAACAACAAAGGATGTTATGCATTGCTTATTATAATCTACTAAAAGTATTAAAAATAGGTCATTTTCAGTACTTAAAATAGAGCTTAGAAAAAAATATTAGACTGAAAACCCTACATATAAAAAACAAAACATTTAGAAATGTTGCTCTGGCAACCAACTTTTATGCTGAAGTAATATTACTAAAATTAAATTGTAAATAAATAAATAACAAAATGGCTAAAAATAAAAATATAAAAAAGCTAACTCAAAATGATATAATACTATAATAGTATATAAATAATATTAAATACAACTAACCGGAAAAACAAAACGACAAAAAAATGAATATTAGTTTGAAAAACCTAAATATAAAAAACAAAACATTTGTCCTGTTGTCCTTGCAAGCAACTTTTTACTTTGCTAAATAAATGTAATAAATTAATAAATAATGGCTAAAATGGCTAAAATACAACTACATATATATATATATATATATATATATATATATATATAAGCTAACTCAAAATTATTTAATACCACAATAGTAATTCATTCAAAGTCTAAAGGTCTGTCTATGCCAGACTAAAATAACATTGACTACTGTACAGTATACCGCATTAGATTACTGAGAGAGAAAAAAACATCTACTACAGTGTCATGAAAAGAAAAACACACAAATAAAAATCAATTGATCGGTTTAACTAAGCTCATCTAGTAGACTGGAAAAGCGCTTTGCTGAAGAGGGAGAGAGGAAAAAAAGAGAGCCCTGAATGTAAGAAAAGGCCAAGCCGTTAACTGATGGGCCCTGAATCAAAAGCCAAGTCATTGGCCATGGTGACATATGCAGCTTGTCTCCACGAGTGTCACGGAGGGTGTTTAATGGACAGCGTCCCCTCATTAGTGCACATCTCCCACTGTTTAGCAGAGCAGGTGCTGGAGATGTACTGTTTATGCCTCGGCACAAGTCTGATGAGGTGCTCTTTCTCAGGAGCGAGAGCTGCAGATATGACAGCTAAACTCCACTGCAAATGTTCCCTGTTCTCCGGAATGCTGCTAATTAAAACAAGCTCTTCGCTTGTCAGAATGGAATGGGATTTTCCCAGCTGTTGCGGGAGGGATGGAGAGGAGGCAGAAGAATAGGAGGGAGGGGGCATTGATTTGAACGTTCAGGGGGCTGAACAGCTCTCCTGCTGATCTCTGGGAAGTCCTCTCTGCCGTAGCAAAGCTTCTTGGGGTATTGTGATTGCAGTGCTGTCAGCATTTTATTGCAAGCTAATGAGGACTCGCTGATCCCTGTCTGATGCGTCATTCAAAGGTATGCATTATAGATAAGAGTATATGTGGACATACAGTGGCATTCAAAATGTTCACCTGTTCATGACGGCAGCAACGATTGAAAGAGCATCCTGTGCAAGAACATCTGATTATCTGCGCAAAGGCCTCATTCACATGTACTCATTTGATAAGTGACTTTAAATGGTGCATAAGGTTAATTAATTTATGCCATATTTCTTAGCTTTAAATATTTCCAGGTTTAACAAAAATGTTGAGATATATAGACAGATATTTATAAAAGTCTTATTTGAATATATTTTGTAATGTAATGAATAAATAAAAAAATACATCTGTAAAATAATAGATCAAATATTATTTAGAAATATTACAGTTTAAAATAATTGTTTTTAATTTGAATATATTTTAAAATGTGATAAACAAACAAACAAACTAATAAATACATTTGTGAAATAATAGATCAAATATTATTTTGAAACATTATTACAGTTTAAAATAACTATTTTCTATTTAAATATATTTTGAAATGTGATATATAAAAAATAATGAAATAAATTGAAAATGAAATAAATAAAAACAAATAAACTAATAAATACATTTGTGAAATAATAGACCAAATATTATTTTGAAATATTATTAGTGTTTAAAATAACAGTTTTCTATTTGAATATATTTTAAAATGTGATAAAAAAACAAGCAAACAAACAATAAAACTAATAAATACATTTGTAAAATAATAGATCAGATATCATTTTGAAATATTAGTTTAAAATAAATATTTTCTATTTGAATATATTTTAAAATGTGATAAACAAACAAACAAACTAGTAAATACATTTGTGAAATAACAGATCAAATATTATTTTGAAATATTATTACAGTTTAAAACAACTGTTTTCTATTTTAAAGTATTTCTAAAATGTGATAAATAAATAAATAAATAAATATTATTTTAAAATATTATTACAGTTTAACATAACAGTTTTCTACTTGAATATATTTTAAAATGTAATTTATTTCTGTGATGGCAAAGCTACATTTTTATTTTACATTTATTATTATTTCTAACATTTTACATCATTAGAAATTTAGTAATTTCAATTTAATTATCAAATTATTTTTATCAATGTCTTTAAAAACTGACCTGAAATGTACAATAAATAAATAAATAAATAAATAAAATAAAATAAAATAAAATGTAGGTAAATGTAATCATATGCTAAATAAGCAATATCCAAATAAAAAATAAGCATTAAATATTGATTTAGAAATAAAACAAAGAATAATATCAGCAAAAAAACAAAAACAATATTGTACATATTTAAACCATATTTAAACGATTGCTTATATTGTATATTCCTTTATAGAAATATATTTACATATTTAAGGATACAAGACTCCACTAGTAATTCCAAAACACCTTTCATACATAAATACGACACAAATCTCAGGTACTACATAAAATATTCACACAAATAAAGGGGTCACGGGAAAAATATCACTTGAATAATCCATCTTTAAAAGCAGAACCAAACACTGGCATTAAAACCCGGCGACTGTGACTCCAGAATGTAATTACACCCATTGATTTGCAATTGACGGTGAATTTCAGCGATTAATTAAGCCAAAGTCTATGTAGAAGCAGCAATGGTCAGATAAACAATACCCAGCAGGCAGGGACAGAGAACCCGGCCGCTCATCGATTAGATGGAAATAAAGCGATACATCCGTACGTCCTCAGATGCGAGCTGCTTATGCGCAGCAGAACTGCTTCATGATGTGAAACCTCTCTATTTTAAAGAAACATCTTTAAGAAGCAGAATCTAATTCTCGGTCTGCTACAAAAAGCTCCCTCACCGCTATAATGGCCGGCTAATGTAATCTCCGTAATGGAGCGGGAGGCAGACACACTTCAGGATGGAGTCTCATAAGAACAAGCCCACTTGGAGGCCCACACTGTCCGGAGCAAAGCATATGCTTCCTCCTCTGCCGACTCTTCTAGATGAGGTGTAGGAGGACGTCATGAGAGAGCACTAATGAGAGACGCTGAGAGCAGGAGGTTTAAGCTCACTGTATGCTCAGCAACCACTGGCTGAACGCTTGAGATCCCCCACTGTGCGAGCAGCAATTAACACCACTCCTATTGGGCTCTTCACAGTGCAATGGGAAGCAGCAGGGGTTTTCCACGGCGCCGGAAAGAAGCTGACAGCGAGTCAGGAAGAGATTGAAGATTTCCGGGAGGACTGCTCCTGTGTTTCCTTTTACACCACTTTGATGTCTGCCAGGAACCAACGAAGGATAAGAAGAGTAAGGTATGGGGTGCCGTTACCTGCGCTTGGGCTAAGCATAAAGTACTCCACTGAAGAACTCCATAATTGTTACAAGAGCAGCACATCCTGCACGTAGACCGGTTTACTCAGAGTTACCTTATGTAACTCAGGCAGTTGATATAACTGCTTTTAGTGACAAAAACCTAGGAAATGAAGAGTCAATTGCTGTACGTAAGGATGACTAATTTAGCAAGATTTTTTTCTTTTAAACACACACAGAGACATATATAGTGCAAAAGGAAAGGAAAATATGCTGATAAAAATATCTAAACATCACAGCAACAAATTATAAGATAAAACTATTAAAAACGTATGACTAAAAATATGCTTCAGCGGAATCAATGAATCATTGATTTTAACCGTCTTTAGCATTGTTGTGCTTTATTGACTATCTGTTAGCTGATAAAGGGTAGGGAGGGTCTTCAAAATGGGTGTTTGAGAGAAGAAAAGGGTAAAAAAAGTCACATTTTTTATATACACTGCCCTCCAAAAGTTTGGGAACGCCCTAGAAAAGTGGGGTTTCGGATAATTTTGCACTAATAAGGGACAACACAAACTACGATAACACATTTTATTACATGAACAGTTTATACATAGAAGAACTTAAATTTTCGATTCATCAAAACATCCACCATTAGCAGCTATTACAGCTCTGCATAATCTTGGCTTAAATTCACTGTATTCTAAACTTAATTGGCAATCAATTGTTGAAGCTATTAAGAAGTGCTGACCCAAAAATCGTTTAAAAACCTGGGCCAAGTTTAAACCAGTAACCAGGCATCACAGCTGGCAAAGGGGCATGTCTGACTTTGACATGTATATAGTGCCATTATTATGTAATCAAAATGAAAATTATTATTGCTGGTCTTCAATGATAATGTCAAGTTACTTTAATGTATTTGCACTAAAAAATGATAAGGATTTATGCTGACTGTCCAAAATCACACTTTGCCAAGGGTGTTTCCAAACTTTTGGAGGGCAGTGGATATATTTATTACACATATAATATTATTTATTTATAATATATTTTATAATACATTATATTTTGTTACTCTTTCTTCTTCTTCTGCTCTTGGACTCCATGGCAGCCCATAGAACCCCTTGCGGGAAAGTTATGAAATTTAGCACACGGATCGAGGACAGACTCATCATTAACCACAGCAAATTTGGAGTCTCTAACTCAAACTCTCTAGCGCCACCAATAGGCCAAATTTGCACTCATGTTTCTGCTAATAACTTTCAAACCGTAAGGTCTAAAAACAAAATTTTCTTCTGATTCCTCGGCTCATTGAGTCAAATGCATACCAAAATTTACATTTCTACAAGGTTTTCTGAAAAATCCACTTTTTCGAACTCATCTTAGGTTTGCCCAATTTTTACCACAACTGACTCAGATCATCTTTAAAGCATTCTGGAAAAAAAAAATAATTTTCGTAAAGCGCGTTAACAAATTTGCAAAGTCTGTGCAAAAAAGAACACAAAGCTATATCTCCGCTACACTTTAGCGGATTCTGATCAAACTTGGTACGTTATAACAAGCATGACCTGAGGGCACATAAATAGTTTTGGCACAGCATGACCTACTGGTCAAAAGATATTAAAAAAAATGACATTTTTGTTTAGATTTTCTGAACAGTTTGGCCAAAAACCATAAGTGTGAAATTTTTAGATTCGAAGTAGCATACCATACCAAATCAAACAATACCAAATTGTCCTATGGCAGACAATTTGAGTGCAGACCATTTTGAATTTTGTAGTAAAATGCTGTACATTTCAAATGCTTAAACATATTTTTATGAATCTCTTATGAGGAATCACTTGTGAGGAAGTTATGAAATTTGGCACACAGATACAGATTTAGAGACTCCAAATTTGCTGTGGTTAATGATGAAGTCTCATCATTAACCACAGCAAATTTGGAGTCTCTAAATGAAACTCTCTAGTGCCACCAACAGGCCAAATTTGCACGCATGTTTCTGCTAATAACTTTTTAAACATGAAGTCTAAAAGCTGAATTGTTTCCCTCTGATCCCTTTGAGTCGAATGCATACCCAATTTACAATTGCCAATTTACAATTTTTTCAAAAAATCTACTTTTCCGAACTCATCCTAGATGGTTTGTCCAATTTTTACCAAAATTGACTCAGATCATCTTCAGAGGATTCTGGCAAAAAAAGTTCTCAAAAGCTTTTTGATATACCAAACCATTTTTGTAAAGCTTGTTAATGAATTTGATAAAGTTTGTGGAAAAAAAGGACATGAGGCTATATCTCCACTTACACTTTAGCGGATTCTGAACAAAGTTGGTACATTATAATAAGCATGACTTGAGGGCACATGAATAGTTTCTGCACAACGCAACCTGGGTCAAAAATGTAACTTTTTTTTATATTTTCTGAGCAGTTTGGCAAAAAATCGTAAGAGTGATCTCGTTAGATTCGGAGTAGCATATCAAATCAAATGTCTTTTTTGCAAATTTGAATTTTATGAAAAAAAATACTTTTTCAAACTCCAAACTTTTTCCAAAATTGGCTTAGATCATCTTTAGAGCATTCTAGCAAGCAGTTATCAAAAGCTTTTAGATATACCACACCGTTTTTGTAAAACACGTTAACGAATTTGGCGAAGTTTGTGCAAAAATGGACGCAAGGCTATATCTTCGCAATGCTTTAGCGGATTCTACCCAAACTTGGTATGTGTTATAACAAGCATGGCCTAAGGGTACATGAGTAGTTGCGCCACCTACTGGTCAAAAGATATAAAAATGTACATTTCTGCCTATTTTGAACCTCAGCCTTTTTGAGTTTTGTAGTAAAATACTGTATCAACAAATGTCTTTAACAGGGGTCTCAAACCATGCTACCATACTGCAGAGTTCAGCTTCAGCCCTAATCAAACACACCTGAACCAGCTAATCAAGGTCTGCTTAATTACAGACAGATGTGCTGAAGCAGGGTCGGAACTTAAATCTGCAGGAAGGTAGCTCTCCAGGAGCAAGGTTGCAGAACCCTGGTCTTTACTAAGTAATTAATGCAAGCTCCTTAGCTTTTCATTTTACTGCTGTTGTGCTTGGCCCCTTAATTGCTGCTTGCAGCTATATTTACATATTTTATTCATTGTATCATTTTAATACAGTATAAATAGAGAACAGATCTGGTTTTAATTTTTTTCCCCTTTGATTTCAGTATAGTAACAATATAAAAGCAACTTTTTGCATAATGTTACACTTTTTCTTACACTTTTAGGAAAAAGGTACAAAACTGTCGGTGAGGTACTGCCGTATATGTATATTTCATGTACTAATATACATTTTTAAGCACTTATAAAGTATTAACCCATAGCCTTGTGGTTAGTGCAATAGCGTTATATAGCATTACTGCGCTCACGGTGACCTGAGTTCGAATCCCGCCTGGAGGTCCTTTGCCGATCCTGCTCCCCTCTCTCGTCCCAGTACTTTCCTGTCAGGTCTCCACTGTTCTCTCACAATAAAGGCATAAAAAGCCTATAAATATAACTTGGAAAAAAAAGTATTAACATGTACTTTTAAAGTACTAATATTAACCAGTTAGGGGTAAACAAGGTACAAAGTCATATCTTTTATCTTATGTAACATAGAGGACTGCCTCATTGACAGCTTTGTTACTTTATTTTGCAAATGTATCAACATCTTATATACAGCTGCGTTTATAACTTAGGAAGTGGGTCTTTTAGGAAATCACCACATTTGGAGGTCCTTGGCATCAAAAAGTTTCAAAGCTCCTGGATTATATAATGTACTGCTATAATGGCTTAAGAAAAGCCTCCAACATAGCTTGAGCTGAGCTAAAGGATGTGTATTCCAACATGACACATCTACCATGAAGGAAACATTCATTTGATGCCGCAAAACATTCTGTACTTCAACGTAAAAGTGCTTTCTGCTGTCCTTACATGCACGCGCCGCTCTCTGTGGGGAGGATCTAGTCATTCTTTAAGCGGTACCCTAGAGTGAAAACCGTTCGACGTCTTCCCGAGGCGCGCGACTGTTCGGGGGCCTCATCACCCACTAAGGCTTTTCTCACTTCTTTTGAATGCCTCCTGAAATTCTGACATCATTTAAGTGGCACTTCTTCACAAAACACCTGGCACGGCTCCTTTCAGAGCCAGATTGCCTTCGTTCCTTGGTATTATCATCTTTTTGAAGCCAGGTGTGTGTGCGTATGCGCGGCAGCTTAAAATGACTGCTTTTATCAGTCTTATGGATGCACTCTGCTAAAGTGAGGTGCATTTGGCTACCAATAAAGCGTAGTCACAGGTTAATGAATACACTAGCTTTGCTGATGATGGGGAAGCGAGAAAGCCTGAGCACACTTAACCTATGGCCCGCTCAGTGGCATCCGTCCCGTTCCCAATGTGCATCTTAGCTCACGGAACTGGCACACTTTGTTCTTGCTGCCATTACAGATTTGGAGCGAGACCTGGCTGAGACCCAGTCGTAAAAAGTGCCATATGCACTTCCGAGCTGCAGCGAATTGAATTTTTTTAGCTATACGCCGACGAGCAATGCTGACACGATACATACACCGCCCCGCTGCGAACACGCGTGAAGGGTGGAGACTTGGAGTTCTGCTCGAGCGTTTAGATGAACTCTCACAGTAGGCTCGTGCAGAGCTTCTTCCAGCACCATGTGTTCAGTCACATGGACATTTGGCCTTTTCCCCCTGAGGACAATATGTTCACCAAGAAGGAAAGGTTGCCGGAGAACGTAAAGAAGAGGGAGAAACAAAGAATGAGAGAATGAGTGATCGACTGGGTTATACAGGGAGAAAGAAAGAGAGTGAGAGTCGAGCGAGCGACGGGAACAGACTTTGACCTTGTCTCTTTCGAAGGTGCACTGCTGGGACATGATTCAGTCGGCCCCACATTTGCTCACGCTGAGCCTAAGGCTCAATCGATTACGATCGAAGTAGGTCATCCTTTCCTCCTGTAGAGCCTGGACTTGCATGTTCCCTTTCTCCTTCTTTTTCCTATTTTCTCTCCCCCTTCCTCCTACAAGACATTTTTGGCGAGCACCACATGTCATTAAGCAATGGTGGACCGTATCTAGAGCAGGACGAGTGTGTTGGACGCTGCTGATCCAGACAGGAAGTGAAGCAGAGAAGGTTTGGCCAGCACAAGTGTCCCACAAGATGGTCCCCGCCACAAAAGCTCGTTATGCAACCCAAGCGCGTTAGCTGTATGGATAAAGGAACCGCAGTTTTTGACTGTAACTGCTGTGTGGTTTGTTTTGATACACAGGCATTTAGGTTGAAGTTGATTAAATAGGCAATCAAGGCATGAATTACCGAGCTCTTTAGATCAATTGCTGTAATCCTGTTCTTCATAATGGGTACAAACATGTAAACAAAAACAAAGCTCTATCATTTCTGAAAGGAGCAGTGATGGCACGAGCACCCAAAGGAATGAGGAGACGTAATACCCCCATTACTAATAAACACGTCGTCTCTGTGGCTCAGCGATATCTTTTATGTCAGTGGCTTTGCTTCAGGACCAAAATTCATAATCTTAACGAAGACTGTTCTTAAAAAAGACTTTTTTTTTAAACTGCACTTTAAATAATTGTACATAAATTATAATATAATTATATTTAACAAATCTAAATTATATATCTATATATATAGCAAATCTAAAATGTACACTGCTGTACAAAAGTTTTGGATCAGTAAGATTTTTAATGTTGTTTTTTGGCTGCCTTAAAATTTTAAGTTCAGTCAACTCAAAAAAAGTTTATTCAACTTGAAATGTTAAATTATACTAAGTGAGAACTTAGATATTTGAGTTGAATCAACTTAAAATTTTAAGGCAGCTGGGTTACTTACCCATCTGTTTAGCAAACACAAATATCTAAGTTGTTACTTAGTACAACTTAACATTTCAAGTTGACTAAGCTTATTTTAGTTGACTGAACTTAACATTTTAAGGCAGCAGGGTAACAAATGAAAAAACTAAAAAAATGAAAAACTAAACAAATGAAAAAAATAAAAAAACACAATTTTTTATTTTTTACAGTGCAGTCTTTAGTGTCACATGATCCTTCAGAAATCATTCTAATATGCTGATTTATTATCAGGGTTGAAAAAAGTTGTGCTGCTTAATATTTTGTTGGAACCTGTGATACTTTTTTAGGATTCTTTATTAAATAAAAAGTTAAAAAGAACAGCATTTATTTCAAACAGAAATCTTTTGTAGGAATATAAACTACCATTGTGGTCAGTAAGTTTTTATTCTTTCTTTTTTTGAAAGAAATTAATGCATTTATTCAGCAAGGATGTGTTAAATTAATAACAAGTGATAGTAAAAACATACATTGTTAGAAAAGATTCCTATTTTGAATAAATGCTGTTCTTTTTAACTTTTTATACATCAAAGAAAATTGTATCACAGGTTCCAAAAAAATATTAAGCAGCACAACTGTGATAATAAACTGATAATAAATCAGCATATTAGAACGATTTCTGACGGATCAAGTGACACTGTAGACTGGAGTAATGGCTGATGAAAATTCAGTGCTGCGTCACAGAAATAAATTATACTTAAAAGTATATTAAAATAGGACACCAATATTAGAAACTGCAATAATATTTCACAACTTGACTGTTTTTTTCTGTATTTTTGATTAAATAAATACAGCCTCGATGAGCATAAGAGACTCCATTAAAAAAAACATTAAAACTCCTACTTTATTATATTATATTGTTCTGATATCACTAGAATACCACAATCCTCTCAGCCAATCAGATTTGATAACCAGAAAGAATAGTTGTATAAATAACTTAAACCTCCGGTTTCACAGACAAGTCTTAAGATTGGTCCAAGACTAAGATGCAAGTCTGAGCTGTTTCAACTGAAAGAAACTTTCACTGACTGATCTTAAAATATATCAGTGCCTTTGTCTTGTCTCAAGATGCACACCAGTAATGTTTTTTTCTAAGGCATGTTTATAGAAATTACTTAAACGTCCTGACTGAACTATGGCCTAATCCTGGTTTAGGCTAAGCCCTGTCTGTGAACCCGGGCTTAAAAGTATAAAAAGCATATCATGTACGAATATTACATGAATACTCAACTGCACAAAACATACTTTTGGTTATATTTTCTTTTACCTCATACATGGTTTTCCAATAATAAGCGCCTTGTCAAGCAACCTGTCCGTGTTGACATCTGCCTAATTTGGCGAGCTTCTACCAAGTAAGATGAATTTTCACCTTTCGAGTTTGATTAGGCCTTTATCCACCTTTTATGTCAACAACAAAAGACGGTAAGCGTTTCCTCTTCATTTTAACACAGCTAAGCCTATTTATTGTGCCATCCAAACCAAACACGATTAGCCGCTTAGGTGCATGTTGTTTTTTGCGCTCACTGTTGTTTTTTCCCTGTCATCCATGACCCCACCAGACCTGCGACCCAATTGTGGGTTGCGACCGCTGGTCTGTGTCACTTTCCCAAACAACCTTTTTTATCCGGCGCCCAAATTAAATGATTATAAAATGCTGATTACATTTTGGCAAGACTGCACCAAAAATCAATTCTCATTTAATAGAAGGCCATTTTTCTTCTCCTCTGCAGTCTATTACGCTCCGACGCATGAAAGCAGAACGTTTGGCGCAGACGACGTGTCAAGTTTGAGGGAAATCAAAACCGCCAACCTTCATCCTTCGCCGAAAAAGCCTGCAACAACAGATGGGCCAAATCAGGCGAAATCCTAAAAACAAGAACTACTGTCAATCTCAAGCGATCACATCAGTTCCCGAGCACACATGTGGTCCGAGCGGCACACGCAAGAGGCAGGTATGGACGAATTAGAGAATCCATTAGCCCACGAGCGCGTGTGCAGAGGCGCACGCTGGCAATGCGACGGCCACGGGGTCTGTCTGAAAGAGATTAGACAGCCCAGACTGCGCTCATACATTTGTATTCTCCACAGCCCCTCTCCTCAATTGAAGTGGAATCACACTGGAAGCAGGACGCTCTTCTCTCCCAGTCAGAATTGGGTAAGAGCTTGCCAAATGCATTGCGACAGGCCAAATGAATTTCAAGAGCGAATGGAAAAAAAGCCACTTTACTTTTACAGAGAGTTATGGAAGATTGACTACAATATTTGTGTTCCACACGTCATTTCATTTAACATTAACTGGCCCCTGTCAGCCATAATGTTTGAGTTATTTGTCGTGCACACGTGAGGGAGCTCTGTTTGCCCGCTGGATGCCATTTTTGCAATCATCCATATTATTAATGTTACTTTACCGTCTACTCTGCGCTTCGCCCCTCAGCATGACAATTCGAGAATGCATTTGCTAAGAGAGCCATGCGGGGAAACCTATTCAGCTCCAGCTGTGTCTGTAGAAGGCGGCCGTCCTTGCTGGATAACCTGAGCGACGGCAATCGCGCAAAGCAAGCGAAATGACTGCCGTCATTCGTCATGTGCTCCCGAGTTTCTGTCTCCTTCGCATTTCTTGGATATCGTCTGGAGGAGAGCGTTTATTTCATCGGGAGACATAAAGTATTGCGTATTACAATGAAAGATGCGTTCTATTTCCGCGAGGTACTGTATGAGTGACGTGGGCTGTCTTGCAGATGTCTTGTGGACAAAACTCACGGGTGGTGTAAAAATAGACCTAACTGCTGCCTGACAAGCTGCAGCGACTCTGCGGAGTTCAGTGCTTCGTCTCAAAACCTCTACTGAGCCTACGGGAGTGTTTAAAAAAAATCAGGTGGACTCAAAGTACCTCATTTTGCAAGAATTTAAATGCATTGCGACAAGCTTCTTGATGGTTAAAGAAGCAATTCATGCTTTCTGAATGAATCGGGTTAAACACGAATGATTCAATGGCCCATTCATTTCTGAATGAATCAGCCATTTGAATTAATTGAATGAACGAATGACTCAATGCCTTATTTATTAAGACATTTACTGCAGTACTGGCAGTTTTAGTTTCTTATTTAGAGTATAATTTCATATTAATAAATATGAATAAACATATTAATACAAAATCTGAAAATAAAAAAGCCTGTATTAATAAAGAACTAATTAAAGGGATAGTTCACCCAAAAATTAAAAAAGAAAATGTTTATAGAAATTATTTCTAAAGCTACTTTTGTGTAATATCTATTTCATACTTTTCTCGTGTAACACAATAATGAATTTAAATGATCTTTTGTGGGTAATTTCTCAGGCAAATGTGAAGTGCAATTAATGTGTGATTAATTAGATTCATTAATCGCCACATTGTGGAATTAATTAGATTAAAAAAATTAACTGACTGGCATTATACCTATAAATATGTGTGTGTGTGTGTGTGTGTGTGTGTTTAAATAAATATTAATAACTATAATAAAATTTTAAATATTTAAATGTAACTCACTGTGTGCTTTTGAACGACAAAGTGAATCAAATATTGCTTATATACTGATTTAATATAAAATATAATTGCCAACGTACAAAAAATGTAATATATTTTAAAAATATCTCTATATATTAAACATTTTATTTTTAAATAAATATTAATTACATTATTATAATTAAATTATATGGGATTAAATTATATTTTGCAAGTAATTTCTCAGGCAAATGTGATGTGCGATTAATATGCAATTAGTTAGATTAATTAATAACCATTTTGTGTAATTAAAAGATTACAAATTTTAATTGACTTTAATATATATACATATATAGATAGATAGATAGATAGATAGATAGATAGATATAGATATTTTAATAATATTATAATTAAAATGAGACGGCTTTAATTATATATTAATTATATGTTGTGGGTAGTTTCTCAGCCAAATGTGATGTGTGGCTTAATTTGCAATTAGATTTGATTAATTAATCACCATATCATGCAATTAATAAGATTACAAATTTTATTGACTAACAGCCCTATAATTAACATGATTGTTTTTAAATATAATAATATTTATTATTTAAATATTATATATAATATTTATTAAAAACATTTAAAAATGTAATATCAATCAACTCGCTGTGTGCTTTTGAATGATAAAGTGAAATATCGATATATTGCTTATATATCGATTGATTTATACATGGTGGAAAAAATACATTTAAGAAATCTCTCTATATTGTTTTTTTAAATAAATATGAATTATTTTATTATAATTAAATTCCATATATATCACATACGTTTTAGATTTTATAATACATATTAATTTAATAATAATTTATTATATTATTTATTTTTTTTGTATTTTTTTATTTTTCATCTATTTTTAAAATAAACTACCATTTTTAATCCAATACAGTTTTAAATACTGATCCCCCTCGCGTGAAGATCGCTGTTTGCGTGGTGCGATGAGTCAATGAAAAGTGTTCTTAATCAGTCACTTACAAGGTTTCGTGACCCTTAGAAGGCAGCTGTCTACGTAGGCAGCGTGCAGCGAGGCAGCTCACTAGGTTTTGGAACTGAGCTAATGTTTGCTCTTCTCTTGCCCTGCAGCCAGACAGCGAGTGAAGAGGAGGCCAGTCGAAGAAAGCGTCAGAAGTACTTCAGCACTGCCTGCTCTTCACCTACAGTTCTGAAGTACAGCTAAGTCTGTACGTGTCCGCATTTACGGTTGAAATCATATTAAGTATCAAACTTTTTATCACGTTAAAGATGGGTCATGACCTCCTCAAGATTCTGCCCACACATATCTCCAGCACATTCTACACCATGGGAGATGAATCATTTGTGAGCTGCATTCAGCAGCAGTCCAAGGACGGGTTTGATTAAGCCTTTGACTGACAGCTGAGGGTAATGAGGGACGCCTGATGGAGTCTGGATGTCATTTAGAAAGAAAACTCCCCGGTGACTGACAGTGTGTTTAGACCACCTCTCCAGTGGTGTGCGGCCACCATCTCTAGAGCTGTTAATACATGCAGGTGGTTAATGTGGTCTTCTACAAAATGGACAGCAGTGGAGCTTAGTTCTTATGCAGGAGCTACAAAGGTACTAAAAGTAGTCTTCTGTTTAAGATTATTGCAAAATTGTAAAGACAAGTACTGTTACACTCTCAGAATCAAAGGTCCAGAAGCCATGTCTGCTCAAAACCAGTAACGTTGTAAAAAAATTGTATTTAAAGAAATGTTTTTTCTATGTTAATATACTTTAAAATGTAATTTATTCCTGTGATGGCAAAGCTGAATTTTCAGCAGCCATTAGCGTCACATAATCCTTCAGAAATCAATGTTATATGTTGATTTGGTGCACAAGAATAGATTTTTATTATTATTAAATGTTTTAATGTGCTACCTAATATTTTTGTGGAAACCATGAATGATTTTTATTTCTTGCAAATAATATTTTTGTTCTACTGGCATGATTGAATTGACTAAATTATGGTAGCCCGTTTCCACCACTAAATGAAAAAATAAATAAATAAATAATGAAGTTAATTGTGAGTTTTCATGTCACAGTTCTAACTTTTTTTCTCACAATTGTGAGATATAAACTCGCAATTGTGAATAAAAAGTCAAAATTGCAAGACAAATTCGCAATTCTGACATTTTTTTATCACAAATGTGAGTTTGTATCTCGCAATTCTGACTTTTTTCTCGCTAAACTTGCAATTCAGAGAAAACTTTATATCTCACAATTTTTTTCTCACAATTGTGAATTTATATCCAGCAATTCTGACTTTACAACTCACAACTATGAATTTATATTTCACAATTCTGACTTTATAACACAATTGTGAGATTTGTGAGATACAAACTCGCATTTGTGAGAAAAAAGTCAATTACAAGTTTTTATTGCAAGAATTACACGTTTTTTTCATGCAATTCTGACTTCATAACTCGCAGTTGTTTATATCATGCAGCTCTGACTTAATTTTTTTAGAATTATAATTTGAATTATGACTTTATTACTAACAGTTGCGAGTTAACATTGCAAGAATAAGTCAGAATTGTGAGATACAAATTCGCATTTGTGAGAAATATATCAAAATTGTGAGTTTTTAAATCGCACAATTCTGACTTTATTTCTCGCCATTGTGAATTTATATCTTGCACTTCTGACTTTGTAACTCACAATTGCAAGTTTATATCATGCATTTGTGAGAATAAAATCAGAATTGTAAGTTTATGTCTTGCAATTCTGACTTTATTTCTCGCAATTACAACTTTATAACTCCCAACTGCAAGTTTATATCTCACAATTCTGAGTTTTTTCTTACAACTGGGAGTTTATATCACACAATGGTGACTTTATAACTCACAACTGCAATTTATGTCTCTCAATTCTGACTTTATAACTCACAATTGCGAGTTTATCTCTCATAATTCTGAGAAAAGTCAGAATTGTGAAATGTAAACTCGCAATTGCAAGAAAAAAGTCTGATACAAACTCACAATTGTAACTTTTTTCTTAGAATTGTAAGATATAAACACAGTTGTGAGTTATAAAGTCAGAATAGCAGGATATAAATTCACAGTTGCAAGAAATAGTCAGAATTGCAAAATAAAAACTTTTTCTCACAAATGCAAGTTTGTATCTCACAATTCTGACTATTTTCTAGGAATACAGACTCGCAATTCTGAGAAAAAAAGTCAGAACTGCAAGTTTATATCTCACAATTCTGACTTTATAACGCACAACTGCGAGTTTATCTCACATTTCTGAGAAAAAAGTCTGAATTTTGAGTTTCTTTGATACAATTCTGAGAAAAGTCTGAATTGTGAGATGTAAACTCGCAATTGCGAGAAAAAAGTCTGTAATGCAAATTTGCAATTCAAACTTTTTTTTCAGAATTGTAAGATATAAACACAATTGTGAGTTATATAGTCAGAATAGCAGGATATAAACTCACAATTGCAAGAAAAGTCAGAATTGCAAGATAAAAACTTTCTCACAAATGCAAGTTTGTATCTCTTTTCTTGCAGTATAAACTCACAATTCTGAGAAAAAAGTCAAAACTGAGTTTATATTTAGCAATTCTGACTTTATTTCTCAGAACTGCAAGTTCATATCTAACTGTAAGACGTAACTCGCAATTCTAACTTTTTTCTAACAATTGAGACATAAACTTTTGTATCTCACAATTCTGACTATTTTCTAGCAATATAAACTTGCAATTCTGAGAAAAAAGTCAGAACTGTGAGTTTATATTTAGCAATTCTGATTTTAGTTCTCGCAATCTTTTCCTTATAACTCACAATTGTGAGTTTGCATGACGCAATTCATGAAAAAGGTCGCAATTACTTTTTTTGTTTTTTAATTCAGAGGCAGAACTTCCATACTAAATAGACGGTTTATGTAATGTAGACTATATATATTTAACTGTGTATATATAAACTGTAATGTACATACAATACATGTTTAACAGAGCATACAAAATCCATGTAAATAATAATGAAAACTGAAAGTAACTGTTACAAAAATGACAGATTTAAAGATTTTAAAGTCATGGAAACTTGTTATTTTATATTACTCCAAGTCATCCAAGTCGCAGAGCAAATTTTTAGTAGCATACCGGGATGCATTACAAATAGCCCCGTTTAAAAACCCTCATTTCTCTCCTCGATGCTTCAGCATGCATCTCACACCTACACCTTTTTTCACTAAGCATCAAGAACAAGGACAATCAGAAGGTGTGGGCACCTGATTTCTTCTCATTTGCAAAGCATGACAGATGGATATCTGCAAACTGTCCATCAAAATCTCTGGGACTTCTGATAGATCACACCCCACACGCTGAAGCTACGTGATACTGAAATTAAATGACCTGCACATCTCCTCTCAATTAATCCTCTGTCTGGCATTGCTGACAGTCTCTGCGCTCCATCTTCAGGCAGGTCTCTCGTTAAAACCCCACTCCCCACTTCCCCTCTCATTATCGATGAGGATCTACTCGCCGGTCTCACTTTCTCTCTCTATCAGAGCGACGGGCCCCCTGGAGGCCGAATGCAGCTGCAGGTCTCTCGCCCTTTGTTTCTTATACGCACTGCGAAAAGGCGCTTTGGTATGCTGCTCAGTTCCAGGCCCTCTTTCTCTCGCTCTCTTGCCTGACTCAGATGTCCCCTCCCCTCTTGAGTGGGAAGATGAGCCAGGGGAAGAGCAAGGCTTGGGGAAGGGGACAGATTGTACTGTGATTACATCCAAAACACAAGAAGAATACCATGCTGGCCTAGGAGAAGTGCCACTCTGTTCACCCTAAACAAAAATGCCCATGATGTGTGGTGTCAATGATCCCAGTAAGAAACCATTGACCAGAAAAAAGCCCCAAGGTGGATAACAGACAAGCTTCCTTTAAAGTCTAACTGATGGATGTTTCTACGATTTAAATTCTCAAAACATTTCAACTTTATTCTCAATATATTTTGGCTTTATTTTCGTAGTACTTCGACTTTATTCTAGTAATATTTCAACTTTATTCTCAAAGTATTTCGGCTTTATTTTCATAGTACTTTGACTTTATTCTCGTAATATTCCGACTTTATTCTCAAAATATTTCAAATTTATTATCGTAATATTTCAACTTTATTCTTGTAATATTTAGATTTTATTCTCAAAATATTTCAACTTTATTTTTATAATACCTTGACTTCATTCTCATAATATTTAGAATTTATTCTCGTAATATTTTGACTTTATTCTCGTAATATTTCCAATTTATTCTTTTAACATTTAGACTTTATTCTCGTAATATTTCGAATTGATTTTCGTAATTTTTCGACTTTATTCTCATAATATTTCAACTTTATTCTCAAAATATTTTGAATTTATTCTCATAATATTTCAACTTTATTCTCGTAATATTTTGACTTTATTCTCAAAATATTTGGAATTTATTCTTGAAATATTTTGACTTTATTTTGACTTTATTTCTAGCAATTGTGAAATTAATTTCAGTATTTATTACTGTTGTTGCATTGCTGTCTATGCAGGGTCAGAAAGCTTTTGAATTTTATCAAAAATATCCTAATTTGTGTTCTGAAGATGAACGAAGGTCTTACGGGTTTGGAACGACATGAGGGTGAGTAATTAATGACAGAATTTTCACTCAAATACTGCTTAAATAGTAAGATTACGATATTATTATCTTATTATTACTATTATCTTGTAAAATGTGCTCTGATCTTTGTTTTATTTACAACTTTGAAAAAATAAATTTTTACAGTGCCTTTTTTTTCAAAATCTAAGTCTCAATTTCTTACAGCATTCAAAAGATTGGGTTATTTTTTTAAAAGAAGATGCATTATATTAATCAAATTATTTCAAATTAATTAAATTAATGTTACAAAAGACTTGTACTCCAAGTAAATGCTGTTCTTTTGATATTTCTATTCATCAAAGTATCATGAAAATGCATGATAGTTACACAAAAATATAAAGAAGCACAACATTTTCAATATTGATAACTTCTGTTTCTTGAGCAGCAAATCAGTATATTAGAACGATTTCTGAAAGATCGTGTGACACTAAAGACTGAAGTAATGATGCTAAAAACACAGCTCTGCATCACAGGAATAAATTACATTTTAAAATATATTAAAACATTATAGTACTGTTATTACTGTATCAAAAAAAATGTGGCCTTGGTTGAGCATTAGAGACTTCTTTCCAAAACAATCTCAGATGCCAAATTTTTGAACAGCCTTGTATGTATCTACATGTATATTAAAGCCTGTAGCAGACTGACCTTGGAAATCTGACCCAAAACATATTTCCTGTCATCTTACATGCTGACACATGAAGAAGTTAGAATCTAATTAATATATGTTGTTCTTGATGTGTGTCCACGTCTATCACATGCAGCAAAACTGCAGCAGTTGCCAAACTGCACTGCAAGGAGCTGGAGCGTGGAGCCCGCCACCTCTGAACGAATGGCAGTTAATGCAACCTGACAGCCTGGACTGGGGTTAGGCCCACCCAGGTACATCTGGGGCTTGTAGGAACAGCTTGGAAGAGAGGAAATAGCACTCTAGGGAACCCACAGAGCATAAGAGCAAAAAAATGGAGTGAGGGAAAGAGAAAAGAGAGAGAGAAGGAATGAAAGAGAGAGATGAAGAGTGAAAGAGAGAGATGACAGAGATTGGGCTAAAGAGAGAGAAGGAGTGGGATTGTTAAAGAGAGAAGTACAAGGGAGGAGATTGTGTCTGGAGTTAACGCTTCCTTATCTTGACAGGAGCTGTCCGCCTCTATGGTGCTGAAACAAGGCGCATGGTCACCAGGGCCATTCAAAATCCCATTTGCAGTACTGATGGAGGAAAACTGAAATAAACTGAGGGATCTCTACTAAAGGATGAGTTGAGTTTAAGTCCCCTGGTCTCAAAGGATCCGCACCGCAGCTATTTGGATTTATGGACGCTAACAACATACACGTATTTATGCTTTGGTTATAGGGCTGTCAACGATTAATCGCGATTAACTGCATACAAAATAAAAGTTTAAGATTGACTAATATATGTGTGTGTACTGTGTGTTATTATCATGTATATATAAATACACACAAATTAATGTGTATATATATGAGAAATATGTTATTAATATACAAAATGATTTTATTTATATATAATATAAATTATATAAAAATTTATGTACATTACACACCAGTAATGTTTTTTGTTCCATTATTATTATCATAATAATTATTGTCATTATTGTAGCAGTTTTAATTAACATTTTTAGCAATGCTTTAGCAGTTTAGCTATGCTTTTAAATTTTTACAATGGTTTAAATTCACAAATAATTTACTAACCCCCTTGTCATCCAAGATGTTCATGTCTTTCTG
The DNA here is from genome assembly GCF_022985175.1 of Labeo rohita. Taxonomy (NCBI): domain Eukaryota; kingdom Metazoa; phylum Chordata; class Actinopteri; order Cypriniformes; family Cyprinidae; genus Labeo; species Labeo rohita. The sequence goes on along the minus strand of NC_066889.1, from coordinate 12,359,600 downwards.
TCTTCAGTCGTAAAGAAATTATGGCTTTTGAGGAAAGCATTTGATGATTTTTCTTCATATAATGGACTTCAATCGTGCCCCTGATTTTTAATTTCCAAAATGTATTTTAAATGCATCTTCAGAGGGCTCTCAGCCGAGGAATAAGGGTCTTATCTAGCGAAACGATTTGTCAGTTTTTTCGAAAAATGAAAATTTGTATACTTTTTAAGCACAAAAGCTTGCGTAGCACAGGCTCTCGGATGCACGTCCACGGGTCGTTCTTGAACGATTCGTTCATTTTGAACGAATCTTTAATGTGACTCGCGAAGAACGAGTCGTCTCGGGGAGTGATTCGTTCAGTCGCGCATGCGCAACATCCTATTAGGCTCTGTACTGGAATTAGTTCACCTGTTTTGAGTCTTTGGGTTTTTTGAGTCGTTCGTTCGTCTTATGGGGCTGTCACATGAGACTGATTTTGCTAGAATTAACGAAACGACTCAAAAAAAGATTCGTTCGTTTTGCTGAACGAGACTCAAAGGTCAGAGTCGGTACAATGATGCGAACTTCCCATCACTACTACAAATTTCTTTACGACTGAAGACAGAAAGACATGAACATCTTGGATGACAAGGGGGTGAGTAAATTATTTGTAAATTGTTGTTCTGGAAGTGGACTTCTCCTTTAACATTTTCTTAAGTAACTGTTATTACACTTTTTTTCTCAGTAACTAACTGATTACAGTTACATTTATTTTGTAATTAAATTACATCATGACATGTAACTAGTTACTCCCTAACAGTGGTTTTCACATGGTTTTAGTGACACTTTAGCAAAGTTTCAGTGTTATTAGACACGTAGCACTATAAATTCAGACAGAAATCTCTGCCCATTGCATCTAGTCTGGCACTGTTTTCGAGCGTCTCACCACAGTTTGAAAGACGAGTTTGTGTTTTCAAGACAATGCAGCCAAGCAGTCAAGTTTAAAACAATAAATAATCCAAATCTTACAAACACATCTCAAGACTTCTGCATTCTGATGTGTTCAATCAAGATCGTCTTTAACGCAAAGAAAAAAAGACTCCAAAATCCATGTCCAGCCAGGGGCAGAATAAGAGTGTAGACTAGTAGACTTGTCATTCTGGCAAAGTTTTTTTCTGGCAAAGTTTGAGATTTCTAAAATCTATAAATAAGATTTATATATAGGTACTGTACAAGTAGATGAGCAAAAACTAGAGCAAAAATGTCTGTTTGTTTCCAAATCATTACAAATGACCACAGTACAAAACTTGGTCCATGAATATTAAACACGGCCTGTGAATCAAACAGGATAAATGAATCTCGGCACAGATCACAGGACTGTTGAACTTGCAGACCATCTGATCCTGTCCCAACGCATGGAGCAGCAGTGCACGGAGCAGCTAGATAAAAAGGAAATGGATGAAATAATAATGGCGCGCATAAAATATGCAACGCTAATGCGCGAGAGCTGACATGTAGAAACCGGTCTGCGAGTGTGGCTGAAAACGGTGGCTGCATTAGTCACAAGGCTCTCGGGTTCCACCTCCCAATGCACTCTGGGAGGACTGCCACTGCCTGAAAAGAAATGCATTAAAATAGAATGAGCCTCGGGCTTTCTGTTGAGCAACAATGCTTGTGAACCATGTTTACCTCTCAACACCGCTAATGTATCGGACTGAGATTTGGAGAGATTTCAGATTCTGATTTTAAGCGATGGGTGGTCTGTAGGGCAATTCATGCCACATGACTCAGTAGCTACGCTAAATCACAGCAGTACGTGCTCTGTGCTGCCAATAACTTTCCATTGCGAGGCGAATGCACGTAGCAAACGACAATGGCTGTATGTTTAGCGGTGAGAAACCTTTCATACCGTGTCTCTGGCTTCCTCTTGTGAATAAAAAGACTGAGTGATGTTTTTAGGCTACGCTGTGTGCTATTTTCCACATTGGAGTCCCTCTCAGGAGCATGTCACATGAATCTCATGCATTCCTGCTTGCAGTTTCTGAATTGGGCGACGGACTTTTCAAAGCGTTTGTTGTTTTAATTTTTAAATCAGGAAATGAAGAAGTGCATGTACTGTAGTCAGTGTTTGCCTCTTTTTTTTGCATTTCACTAACCAGTTAAGGACATCTGAGGATCTTTCAGTGGAGGGTTAATTATTTATGTTTGCTGTTCTTGATTGCATGAATTGTGCATTTTCCCACTGCATTATTCCAAGCATTAAACTAAAGGCCCTGAAGTACTCATGGCAAAGATCTTTTTTGTTCTTCACTTGGGGGTAAAAATAATTGCCTTTACACACTAATAAAACAGTGTCATTGTCACTTTCAATTAGAATTACAACTTCAATTTCTACTTTTAAGCAGCTTTTCAGTGTGTCCATGTTTTTTTCTCATGCCTGACCTCGACACGGGTTAGCATAGTTAACTTAAACAAAAACAAAACCATTAAAAAGTTACATGGAGAAAAATAAATAAATAATGGTAACACTTTACAATAATGCCATTTGTTATCATTAGTTAATGTATTAACTAACACAAACAAATGAACAATACATTTATTACATTTATTAATATTTGTTAATGTTAGTTAAAAACAATAAAAATACAGCTGTTCATTGGTAGTTCATGTTAGTTCACAGTATATTTACTAATGGTAACAAACACAACTTTTGATTTTAATAATGCATTATTAAATGTTGAAATTAACAAATGAACATTAACTAAGACTAATAACTACTGTATGAGTAGTGTTCATTCTTAATTCATGTTGTTAATATATTTAACTAATGAAACTTTATTGTAAAGTGTTACATATATATATATATATATATATATATATAGACACATAGATAGATCTTACATATATATATATATAATACTTATTTATTTTTATGTAGTGAGAAATGTTTTAGATGTAAATAAATAATTTAGATTTAGATTTAAATAAATAATAATAAAAAAATAAAATAAATCTGGAATTATAACAAGATCTCTTTGGAATATAGCTTGTGCAGACATTATATTATAAGTATATATACATTTACATATATTATTAAACATAAAAAAATATACATTTCTACATATTTTTAAACATTTACACACACTCTCTTTCTCTCTCTTTAACATTTTATTTACTGATTAACATTTTAGATTTGTAATTCTAACAAGATCTATATATATTTTAAAATATCTATACATTTTTAATAATATTGTTTAGATGATTTATATATTTTTTGATCATTTGAACAGAAAAATTTTTTCTTGTACTTATTTATCTTTATGTAGTGATAACATTTATAATAATAACTTAATTTCATCATTTTATATTTAATCATTACTTTTTAATTTAAACTTGACATACTAAAAAAATTATTAAAATGTATTAAAACTATACGGGCACATATAAAAAAATAATAATAAAATAAAATAACAAAAATTAATACAATTTTAACTGAAATTAAAATAAAAATGGAAAATATAAAAATAAAACTTAAATTTTAATAAAAATAATACTCGATGCTAAAATCTCCTCGACGGACTGAACAGAAAAGAACGAACAGGTGTTTACCAGCCTTTTTTTCTGAAAGTTTGCTTTAGCTAGCTGTTTTGAACCCTTGTAATGTACTCAAATTGGCCTGAATTTGTCTGAAATTATGTCACTATGTTTTTTGATTTCGCTTAAATTATATAATACAGTATATCAGGGCCTTAAAAGCCATGTTTTTTTCTTTAACAGCCATGCTTTTATTTATTAAAAATGTGTTTTTTTCTTCTTTCCTTATATATTTATTTTTTACTTTTTTTTTAAAACAAACTTTCTCTTAATTTACCTTTTTTTTTTTATTCTGGTAAATAAAGAGACATTAAAAGTAAAGCCCTGTTTAAAAGCAAAAGCACTCTCCCGCTGGCAGATAGAAACAGAGTGAATCAAGTTCCATTTGTGTAGTGGTGGGGCACTAAGAGAGCAGCTCACCTGTGTCTTAATATTTCCATCAAGCGCTCTCTTGCTCGCTTGCTCTCTCTCTCTGTCTCTGCCTCTTTTTTCTCTCTCATTTAACTTAGTGCAGTGTTCCAAAGGCAGGTACGGAGCCCCCAGGAAACTAATGTGTGTGTGCGAGACAGAGACACACACACGCACTCTGTTGGAGGCACGTAGACTGATGACTCAGAGGCCACTATGCAGCAGAACAAAACACAAAAGAAAAAGAGAGGGAGCAAGAAGGAGAGAGAGAGGGGACCAGAACACATTGTTAGAGAGGAAAAAGGCCCATGTCCAGAGGTGTGTCTGGCTCGCTTTGTGCTGAGAACCGACAGAAAGAGAATAAGAGGACAGGAGAGGTTAAGTACCTGAAAATCTCCTCACACAATGGCAGTGTGATTTGATCTGTCTGAAAGGCACCGTTGTCACGGCTGTGTAGACGAGGAGCGTCAAAAGTAGCGGTACTTGGGTACCAAGTCAATACTAAAATTTAAAAAAAGTGGAACAATGCCAGTCTTTCTACAGCATTGTTATTGATTATGTTTGTTACCTGCACTAAGGAGGTCTATAATACCTGGAAAAAGCTATCCGTTATTGCATTTCATCTCAACAGCAGTTTTTTATATGCCATTTTGAGCCATTCACTTGATGGTGTGTGACTAATTACTTTTTAATACATCGATTTTTTATGAAACATAATATGCATCCAAATGTGTTCCCTGTTCCTGATGTATATTGACTGCTATAAAACAAAATTTGCACTTACATTAAAAAAAAACACTGGGTTGAAAACAACCCAGCGCTGGGTGAAATATGGACAAACCGAGCAATAGCGTTGATGTGAGCTAGCGGTTAAGTTAAATGTTTAACCCAGCCCTCTGGGTAGCGCTATTTAACTCAACTGTTGGTTGAAAATTATTACACTGTAAAAAATGGCTGGTTATTTTTTTGCTGGGTTCAGCCTGCTGGGTCATTTTACTGGGTGGTTTTAATATTTTTACCCAGGTGCTGGGTAGTTTTTCTGCACTCTAAAAAATACTGGGGTGTTTTTTTTAACCTCAATGCTGGGTTTAGCTTGCTGGGTCATTTTATTGGGATGTTTTTAATATTTTTACCCAGGTGCTGGGTAGTTTTTTTGCACTCTAAAAAATGCTGGGTTATTTTTTTTTAACCCAAATGCTGGGTTCAACCTGCTGGGTCATTTTTTTGGGATGTTTTTAATATCTTTACCCAGGTGCTGGGTAGTTTTTCTGCACTCTAAAAAATGTTGGGGTATTTTTTTTAACCCCAATGCTGGGCTCAGCCTGCTGGGTCATTTTATTGGGATGTTTTTAATATCTTTACCCAGGTGCTGGGTAGTTTTTCTGCACTCTAAAAATGCTGGGTTATTTTTTTTTAAAACACAAATGCTGGGTTCAGCCTGCTGGGTCATTTTATTGGGTTGTTTTTAATATCTTTACCCAGGTGCTGGGTAGTTTTTCTGCACTCTAAAAAATGCTGGGTTATTTTTTTACCCAAATGCTGGATTTAGCTTGCTGGGTCATTTTACTGGGTTGTTTTTAATATTTTACCCAGGTGCTGGGTAGTTTTTATGCACTCTAAAAATGCTGGGGTATTTTTTTTTTTAACCCCAGTGCTGGGTTTAGCTTGCTGGGTCATTTTACTGGGATGTTTTTAATATTTTTACCCAGGTGCTGGGTAGTTTTTCTGCACTTTAAAAAATGCTGGGGTATTTTTTTTTAACCCCAGTGTTGGATTTAGCTTGCTGGGTCATTTTATTGGGTTATTTTTAATATCTTTACCCAGGTGCTGGGTAGTTTTTCTGCACTCTAAAAATATTTATTTATTAATTTTTTAACCCAAATGCTGGGTTCAGCTTGTTGGGTCATTTTATTTTTAGTATTTTTACCCAGGTGCGGGGTAGTTTTTCTGTAACTAAGCTGCCGGGTCATTTGTATTTACAAATGTATTTGTATAGACAGCAGTTCACAGTGCCACTGATTTGGCGCACTTCTTCAGCGAAATAAAGGTTTGTACACATTTAGTTTCATTTATATGTCTGTACTGTGCAGTAAATTACATTATTTTACGCAATGCAATATACAATGTATCAGATGGAAACTCCTTTTGCCTTGCATAACGTACATTCATTTTATTCGTTATAATACTGAACTGAATTGAATCTGATATAAAAAAAATGTTATCTAACCTCAGTACTGTTTGTTTATGGGCAGGTTATGGAGTCAGTCACGGTCTGAGGTTGTACTTCTCCTGGTGAACAGCAGCCCATCACCAGCAGACTCACTGGGACGAGAATTTACACTATTTTGGTGAAAAGTGATTACAGAGAACGGTTGAATACACTTAAAATAAAATGCTAAACTATGCTGTATTCATATGCAGTGATATTTAATTTCCAGCCCATTTTAAGAAAGCAATATTATAATAATTAAACAAAAGTTGACTTAAATAACACAACCCAGCATGTTGTGTAAAAACATTTAACCCAACTAGCTGAGTCAAAATAACCCAGCATGCGTTCTGTCTAATATTTACCCAGCGCTGGGTTGCCAGATAACCCAAGTTGGGTTGTTTTTAACCCATCATTTTGAATGTGTATATTTCTTGCTTAAAATGAACCCAAATAGGCTGGAAATGAACATTTATAAATATGTTCAAAAACGAACATTTATCAATACATTGAATAAATAATACTTAAATAATAAACACACTCTAAAAAAATGCTGGGTTAAAAGCAACCCAGCGTTGGGTGAAATATGGACAAACCCAGCAGCTAGGTTGATTTGACCCAGCAGCTGGGTTAAATGTTTAACCCAACCTTCTTGGTAGTTTTATTTAACTCAACTATTGTTTATTGTTTAAAAATTCAGACACATAATTACTAGAGGCATTAGCAATAATCAAATTTTAAATGGTTTTAATGTAAATCTTGCTTAAAAAGGATCGATTCAGTACTTTTAACATTAAAGAAACATCTAGATAAAACATTTAGATTGACTAGGAATGTTAGATTATGGTTGATTGGTTAGTGTAAAAAACAATTTTCAATTTGTCCAGTTTGATCAGCAGTTTTTGAATTACTTAGCAAAATTTTAACATAAAATAATAAACATTGTGTTTCTTTAATTAAAATGTGAAACATTTTTTGAGGCTTATCAATGCTACTCAGTTTGAAATATATCTGAAACAATTTAAATACAAGTCAGTGAGAAAACAGAATGTTATGTTTTTCAATTATTTGTTGTAATATGTTTCTACTGGCTGCGTTTCACTGTAGAAACTTACTGGCTGCTTGAGAAGCCATGAAAAGACTATTTTATTAGAATCTGGCGCTGAAACTGGCAGAATATTAAAAAGAATTTTAATAAGAAACCCGATATGATTTATTTTCTTGGAATATACTTGGCGTCTTTGAAAAGATAGATTTCATCTCAAAAAGATGGATTATTTGTAGCCCAGTGATGCTCACAAAGATGATTTAATGCTCTGTCTTTAATTATAATCTAGAAATATAATGTTTTCACTCCTGCATAAGGAATGGCTCCATTGATCCCTATTGTTCCTCGTAAGCCCACTAAGCTAAGAACCTCATATAAAAAGCATTAATGGAATTCACTGTTCTCAGAACACTTTTTTTTTAATTTGTGAACTTCACCCACTTACTTTCATTGTTAGGACCAACTGTGCATGCTGGGGACTATAGGGACTATAAGGGACTATAGGGCCTAAAATAAGTCGCACAAGCTTGCTGCGTTGACAAAGAAATATGGGGTTGACAGGAAGAACCTGAGACAGAGATGAAAAACAGTCCAGGCAGACGCTCAGCTGGAGAAAAGAGAGTAACAGAGATACTGCAGACTCTAAGGTATTAGATTAAAGAAACATAAGTATAGACTGACTAGTTTTCAGCTGATTGGATGCTGAAAAAATAATTTAGCCTATTTAGGTGTGTATTTATTTTAAATGCAAAGAAATTACATGCAAAAGTATATTTGGATCATAGCTGGCCTTAAATGATACACATGTACTATTCTAGACTGTTTAAAACATAATACACATAATAATATATACCGGAATTTATCTTAACATCACAAAAGTCCTTAAATCTTTGTCACCTACATGAGAATTGTTTTGATGGATCTATCATCTTTAATATTACAGTTCAATCCCGACTTGCATTTCATCTCGAAAATATGAGTCTTAGTGTTGTTCTGCCTTCACACAGCAATATGTGCCAGGGCTTCTATATAAAGCTCATCATTATGTCGCCTTCACTGTCACATGAGTATCAAGGAGGCAAGCTGCGTCAAATATATGCAGAGCAACCTGCACAGCGGAGGCACTAAACACACAGTGCTAATATATGCAGAGCAGATTTCCTCAGCAGGGAGAGGAGCTTGCTCTCTGAATACAGGCTTCTGAGCAAGCCTGCCTCTCTTTTTAAGATAAGTCGCACAAACCCACCCTTACACGACGCTCCATCTCTTCACAGGTCTGCTCACACTCAGATAGCATTAGAACTTGGTTTGGAAAACAGACACATGCACATTTTTACATGGCAACATCTGTTCTTTTTAGTTTTAGTATTAAAGGGAGTTCTGTTTATGTTGTATCAGAGTCAGCAGATACAATGATCGTATGTTGATGCTGAAAGACACACTGGAATTTTGGTCACGGAAATATGTGAGCCAAAAACTTCATTAAAAACATCATTAATGATGTTTTTAATGATGTAATTATTAACAACTTCATTAAAACTTTAACAGATTTGATATCAGAAACTTTAAAATGGAGAAAAAGAAAAAGTAGTACGTATTGATATAATATTTTTAAAATTGGTTTAAAATTAAATTATGTTTAAAATTATTTTTAAACCACAATATAAATATTATAACTATAATATACTTATATGTATTTTATATATATTTTAGACATACATACACACAACACACTCTTATACTTGTTATTTTTATTTAGTGATTAATGTTTTAGATTTGTAACTGTAATAATAATAATAATAATAATAATATATACATATACAGTTTTTTTTAAAGAGCTATATATTTTAATAGTAATTTTTTATAAGATTTATATAATTTTTAAACATTTACACACAAGTATTTTTTTCTTATACTTATTTTTCTTTATGTAGAGATGTTTTGATTTAAATAAAAATAAAATGTATAATTATAACAAAATCTCTGAAATATAGTTTACAGACAAAATATATGTTATAAACAATATAGATTTTTAAACATTTACACACACAAACAAACACACATACACATACATTTTTATCTTTATTTAGTAATTAATTGCTTAGATTTATCATTTTAAGATTATCTATCTATCTATATTTAAAAAAAGATCTATATATTGTTGTATATATACAAGGTTTACACATTACACATTAAAATATTTTAATTATTATATACATTTATATATATTTATATTAATATATATATTAAGATGGCACACACAAATATATTTATTTATTTTTTAAATGGCACACACAAATATATTTTGTCTTATCTTTATGTGGTGCTTAAAAAATTATTTGTAATTATAACAAGATCTCTTTGAAATATAGTTTGCACAGACAATAACAAACATGAATAACTTTGGTAAACCTTTGCAATAAGGTTCCATTAGTTACTAACTACAGTATTTTATCTATTCAGTTGTCAATTAAACAGTATTTAAAGAAAAATTAAAGCCTAATGCACCAAATTAAATGTAATCCCTTTATATTAACCTCTTATAATAATAGAACTGTTATTCCAAAAAAAAAAGGGAAATTTAAAATGATTATTTTTGAATTTTTGGCTCAGTTTTGTCCAGGACTTAGTTTCTGCCAAGAATTTTGAGCACCAAGGCTCGATGTAGAATTGCATGTCTACTGTAGCTGTTATAGAGGAGGACAGATTTCTCTCTGTGCAGAATATGGGTGAATAGTTTCTGCGTCAGCACAGAACCGCCACCTAATCAAGGCACGAGCTTGGAAAGAACTCGCTTTATCACTTGGCAACAAAACGCGAAAGCACATTTACCAAACAAAGCCTTTGTTTCCCTCTTCAATAACACTCTGGAAAGATAGAAAACGCTACAATTACCAGGCACATCTTATCATTAAACACCTTAGAGAAGAGAACGCACATAAAATCTTGGACAACGTTACATCGGCCCAAGCCAATTTCCACAGCGAATGACTCCTGTCCTGTTTGGATGGAAATATCTTTGTATAATTTCATTCGTTTTTTTAAAGGAATCTGTAACGGGTTAAAGCCACCGCCAGACGCCCCTCGCTTCATTGGATTCAATAAATACGCTTGTCCTCAGGGAAGCAGTTTGCGACTGTATTATTGTTCCACCAATTGTTATTATGATACAAGCAGTGCTAGATTTGTTTTCTGGCATGGCCACGGCTAGTACATTTAAAATGGAAAGAAAACATGTACAGGATATTCCCCAGATGTTAAAAAAAATAAAAAGATAATGCAAAAGTAATTGAGACTCATCCAATCAAAGTTCAAATAGATGAGGAGGAGAAGCTGTAAATTGCTTTCTAAAATTAGAAAAGAGCTACAAACCTTTCTTTTTCAAAGAAAACAGCATTAGTATATCAAGGGGGAACCAACAACAAAATGAATGCGGCAAAAAGAGCGATTCAGGATATTCTTGAGGGGAAAAAATGATCCTCTTGAGTAAAAGACAACAGCATCAATATTTCAGTAAAAGTCCTTCAATAATAATGACACTATTTTTCTTTTAACTGTGCCGATACTCTAAACCTCGAGGCACAAAGAGGGGAAAAGGGCCTGTGACGTAGCCCTGGGGTATTTCAAAACTCCTGCGAAACACAAACGCTATCCTGGCTGAACCCGCAGGCTGTCGACCGCATCCTCCCTCTGCGGAATTGGAAATGGAAAAGAACTCTTGCTCCTTCAGGTAGGGACCGTCTCCACAGCAACCGGAGGATCCAGGAGAAAAAGGAAAATGTATTCAGTCCAGCGTTGACAAAAGAATGGCCCCCAACAAGCTCCTTGAGAATTGCTATTATTTTGCCCACTGAAAGGCTGTCACATCACAGTCGAAACAATTGTAGCATGGTGATTCGCTGCTATACTAGATTCTGCTGTTGTATTAGATAAAAACGTGTAGGTTTATAAGCTCAAACGTGTCAATGCCATACTCATTTGGATTGAGTGTACAGTATATAGTGAAAACAAGTCTTATCTCGCTCCCTAATGGTTGCTAGGTTACAAACTAGGACATGGCTTGACACATGCCGGGGGGCTACGGCTGATTTCATCAAAGTCTAGCTCTCACATCTGTGAAATATGCACAGCGTTTTTAACTTTAACTCACATGCATATCAAAACAAGTCGAGCGGCAGGCTGATTCAATCTGGCGAGCGTGAAGAGAGAATACTGACATGCAAATTGGCTAAGCAGGAGAGTTTTAATTTGTGGTGGCGACAGTTTTCCCGATGTATTATTCTTAGAGCATCTCTGTTGCATTGCTTACGGTGCAAGATCGGCACTGCGTTTGCTGATTGTGGAATGAAACAATACATCCGGGAGTAATTAACAGAGCTTTGCCGTAATACCGTGCGATATCACTTCCATCAACGTTTCATCACTTCCATCCTATATATAGCAGGCGACTTGCAGAAAGGTATTCACGCCTGGATTTTTACCATACTGTGTATTAACGACAGATTTTTGTCTGATTGCATAAGCGAATGTAACTGTGCCAAGGAGAAACCCTACTTTATGCGTCACGAAGATCCGTGATTGTCAAAAATACCAGGGCAGGGTTGTTACAAACTACACAGGCAGTGATTTACCTCAAAACACAAAAGAATCCATCATTAAAAAGGTATGAGAATATGGAGCAACAGTGTATCTTGCCAGAACTGGCCTTTTTCCAAAAAGGAGTGTTAAGACGAGAATAAGTCCATCAGTGAAGAAGTTCCAGTCCGACATGACAGATGGGAGAAAGTGAGTATGAGATAATAATAGCATTTGGAAACCATGCTTGTACAGAAAAGTGTCAAGACGAAAGCTACTGAATTTTTTGATTCCACACAAAAAGCATTTGGTTTGAATAGGTCAGGATTGATAGGAAACTATTTAAACCATTTTTTTCAGATTTTACGCAATACTGAGAAATACAGATAATAATGTTAAAACACCTTAGTGATGGATTTGTTACTTTAAAAACATGCAGCTTTTCATTTCACAAGATGTTAATTGAGTCGTTTTGATTACTTAAATTATTTTGATGTTTTTAAAGGGGTCATTGGATGCCCATTTTCCACAAGTTGATATGATTCTTTAGGGTCTTAATGAAAACATGCTTTGGATAAAATTTCTCAATGGTAGTGTAAAACAACACCCTTTTTACCCTGCCAAAACAGCTCTACACCAAGCTGTTTAGGTGCATGTCCCTTTAAATACCCCAGTGTTGCCAAGTCCGTGGATTTCCCGCAGAATTGGGCTACGTTATCACTGTTGCTACGGGTGGTTTTTCATGTCCACGGGTTGAAGCGACCCCAGAAATGTGATATTTAGCCCCTGGAATGCTTATTTTTCTAGGGGAGTCCCGCCAAAAAACATATTTTACCTGCTGGAATGCGATTTTTACTGAGAAACCCCCCTCGAAACGCAATTGGGCTAATTTTGGGCTAGTTTTGAGTAGCAATTGGGCAGGTTTTGTTGTGAAAACCTGGCAACCCTGCTCCGCCCCTCTCTTCCGTGGGGTGACAGTCATTCTCTGAGAGACTGTAAGTTTTGGCCACATTTAGCCACGTTTAGCTAAATTTAGCCGCGGGAACTTGCTAACTAGCACATTATTAGGAAAGGCGATTTGCAAAGATTCATAAAAGAACCTTATACTGACTGCTTCTGGAGGTGAAGCTAGATCACAAATGATTTTTTGCACGAACATAGAGACACATTTAGGTAGATCGGGGGGGGCATTCCCCTAAAAAACTAAAGTAATCCTCTGCGTCTTCAGCTGTTTAGATGTAAAGTGGAGTAAATGATGACTGCTATTTTTATTATTACATCCAACAATAGAACACTTAGGAGCCATTCTTGTCTACACCTTCTCCAGAGTCTAAACAATGGTGGACTGTTCACAGCTCACTCAGGGTGGGTCTAAGGTAAAACGCCAGTGTCAATCAACTACTGCGGGAACGGCCTGGGTTTGTGTGATGTCAAAGAAGAACGAAGGAGGAATGAAAAGGAACTTCGTTCTGAGTATATCGGGGCATTTATCAGCTGTTTGGATGCCACCCATTTACTGCAGAGGATCTACTGGTGAGTAAGTAATGTAATGCTAAATTTCTCCAAATCTGTTCTGATGGACAAACAAAAGTCATCTACATCTTCGATGGCCTGAGTGTTTTCAACATATTAAAATTTTTGGGTGAACTCTTTCTTTTGTCACTAAATAATAGTACTATGCTTTTCTACTTTTTAAAGTATTGAACCATTAGCTTGAAGGATTAGTTCACTTCCAGAATAAAGAATTCTTAATAACTTACTCACCCTCATGTCATCCAAGAAGTTACTGTCTTTCTTTCTTCAGTTGAAAAAGAAATTAAGGTTTTTGAGGTTAAACATTTCAGGATGTTTCTCCTATAATGGGAGCCAATGGGTTGAAAGTCCAAAATTGCAGTTTCAATGCAGCTTCAAAGGGCTCTACACAATCCCCCCCAAAAAATAAATAAATTAATTAAAATGTATATATATTAAATATATACCATAAACGCTCGTCTTGTACTAGCTGGACTTCACGCATTACGTAATCAAGCTGAAAAGGTCACACGTGACATAGGCAGAAGTACCGACCCAGTGTTTACAAAGCAAACGTGCAGAAAGAAAGTCAAACGTCCTTTACAAAAAAATGTTGAACAATGAGGTTGGACGATTTTGAAGTTGGAGTTTTTTGCCCTACCTTACCTTTTTGAACTAGAGTACACACATGAAGAACTAACGGCACGTGACCTTTCCAATGTGATTACATAATGCGTGAAGTCATGGACGAAGAGCTAGTGCAAGACAAGCATTTGTGGTTAAAAAGTATACACATTTTTATTTCTTTTAGAAAATGGCTGATTGTTTCGCTAGATAAGACCCTTATTCCTCATCTGGGATCGTGTAGAGCCTTTTGAAGCTGCACTGAAACTGCAATTTGGATCTTCAACCCATTAGCCATCATTTAGCTCCACTATATGGAGCAAAATCCTGGAATGTTTTCCTCAAAAACCTTAATTTCTTTCAGACTGAAGAAAGAAACACATGAACATCTTGGCATGGGGGTGAGTAAATTATCAGGAAATTTTCATTCTGGAAGCGAACTAATCCTTTAACGTCAAACTGAAATCAACAACATTAGTCATCATGGGTAAACACAATGTTTATTTTTTTGCAACTTGAAATGAGGCTCTGAGTGTCTGAGAGGTACAGTCTGTCCAAAGCGTTGTGTTTTTGCGTACCTGGTTGTCAATCATGCAGCTGATGCAATATTCTGTTGACAAAAACATTTGTGCCTCACAGCCTCATTTTTATTATCAAAAATTGAATATTGCCTATGTAATGCTTAGGTAGAGAGTTTCAATAATTGTTAGGATGCTGCTTTAGAAGCTATCTGTCTATGTAGGCACTAGGCAGTGCAGTTGCCTACTTGGTTTTGGAACAGAGCTTTAGTGCAAAGCACAATGCTTGGCTCAACACAACATATCACAGTGAGAGTGTTTGATGCTTTGGGGATGCATTTCTGCAGCAGGGACTGGAAAACTCATAAAGATGGATGGAGTTAAGTACAGAAAAATCCTCAGGGAAAGCAGCGATCTGTAAGAGAACTGGGACGAAGGGTATGAAACAAACAGTAAAAGTACCAAAGGAAAGGTTTAAAATAAAAGGGTTAACTGTGTTGTACTTGCCAAGTCCAAACCCAGAACTCAGTCTGGTTAAGTATCCACTGAATCCACTGTTGTTTGCAAACACTTTGCTGATATTTGGTCTATTAGAAGATGAATTTCAGAAAAAAGAAGAGAATCACAGCAGGTCTGAATTACCCTCTATTATCTCTCGGGTAGGAGATGTGAACGTCTACATTCAATATCATCTATTTTTTATATTTTATTACATTTAGTTTTGTTTAGTCAGTGTATATTGAGCATTTGAAATGCTTAAACATCATTTTAAACCACAGGAGGTCACAAACAGAAGGTATAAAATGTTTTAACAGCAAGTTTGAGTTGCTGTGGGAAATGCTAGTTCGAAGTTGCTACATTCGTTTTTAGTTTCATTAACGACAGATGACAAATAAAAAAGTCTGGTTGTTTTGTTGTTTCACTCTGCACTACTGCAAGAATATATTAGTGCTCTGGATTTTGTGTATAATGTCTCAAAATGTTAATCACACCGAGGCTGACATTTGCTCGTAATGTGAGCATGTTGTGATAATCATAGTGTTTGTTAATATACTGAAGTGGATGGCTTGGTAATGTTCAGTCCCTTGTTAATTTATGTCCTGTGATACAATGCAGATGTTTATACAGTATTTACGTGACTTGGTTGTTGATTTCATGTATATTTGGTTTCATAATAGCAACTACACTGCAGTTTTTGGGATCAGTAAGACTTGTAATGTTTTTGAAGAAGTCTCTTATGCTTATCAAGAGCATTTATTTGATCAAAAAGTACAGAACAAAAACAGTAATATTGCAAAATGTTATTACAATATAAAATAACGGTTTCTATCTTAATACTCTTTAAAAATAATTATGCAATTTATTGAAAATACAAAACTTTTCTAACAATATAAGTCTTTGTTATCACTTTTCTTTTTCTTTTATCAATTTAACACATCCTTGCTGAATAAAAGTATTAATTTCTTTCAAAAAAAGAAACAATATAAATGCACTGACCCCAAACTTTTAAACAGTAGTGTACATTATTAGAAAAGATTTGTATTTTAAATAAATGGTGTTCTTTTTAACTTTTTATTCATCAAGGAATCTTGAAAAAAAGTATCACAGGTTCCAAAAGAAATCTTAAGCAGCACAAGTTTCCAGTTCTGATAATTAATCAGCATATTAGAATGGTTTCTGAAAGATCACGTGATTGAAGTAATGATGCTAACATTTCAGCTTTGATCACAGGATTAAATTAGATTGTACTGTATATTAAAATAGAAAACGTTATTTTACATCATAATAATATTTTGCAATATTACATTTTTTTCTGTATTTTTAATCAAATAAACGCAGCCTTGATAAACATAAGAAACTTTAAAAAACATTACAAATCTTACTGATTCCAAACTTTTGAACGCCAGTGTACTTCATTAATCATTTGATAATGCAGTCATTAAAGGTTCAGTATAACTTGAGTATTTTTAATTCTTATGCTTAGCGAGACTGCATTTATTCAACAAAATATACAGTAAAAACAGTAATATTGTAAAATAGTATTGTTAAAAGTTAAAACAACTGTGTTCTATTTTAATATATTTTAAAATGTAATACATTCCAGTGATAGCAAAGCTGGATTTTTTACATGATTCTTCAGAAATCATTCTAATATGCTCCGAATTTTAGAATGGTAGTGTATACAGTACACTGTAAAAAACAATTTGTTGAGTCAACTTAAAATAATTTGTTACCTGACTGCCTTTAAAATTAAGTTCAGTCAACTTGAAAAGTTTGGTCAACCTGAAATGTTAAGTTGTATTAAGTGGCAACTTATATATCTGAGTTGATACAACTTAAAATTTTGACAAATTTTTGACATTGGTAACAAGCCCAGCTTTTAAGTTTAACAAACCAAATTTTTCATTTAGTCAACTCAAATATGTAAGTTGTGACTTAGTACAACTTAACATTTCAAGTTGACTAAACTTTTAAGGCAGCAGGGTAACAAATTATTTTAAGTTAATTTAACAAATTGTGTTTTTTTTTTTTTTTTTTTTACAGTGTATATACTGTATATGCTTGGAGAAAACACACACACACATACACACACACTGTATAAATATATATTTTCGCTCTGGGTTTAATTTGCAAATGTCATACAAATGTCCTGCAGTGTGGAGGCCTGAATTCAAGCTCAAATGCACACGCTTGTTTAATAAGACGGTCACATTGCCTGTCCCATATGTCTTCTCCAGTGCTGCTGCCCAAACGTCTAATCTCACCCATTCTGTCACAGATTGTTCCTCTCTCACTCCATACAGAAATAACCATGTGCTGCAGCAAAAAAATAGTCCAGATATTAAACAAAACAAAATATTGGTACAAAAGTACAGTAAATGCACTCAGTTACTGTTTACGCGCAAACTACTAAAAGACAAGTTTATGGGCACGGCTGAAATAGGAAACAACGGCCAGTACGAGGGTCGTTAAGAGCGTCTAATTAAGCCATTTGCCTTGTGCGACAGTGCAGTAGTAATTGCTGCTCGGCTTTGACAGTACTGTTGTATATTCGCTACTGAAATTAAACCATGTAATTAATTGGACCAACACAAAGTGGCTCACGCTGGCCTCTTTCAGTAGGATGTAGGTAATTAGGGGATTGTGATAAACACGGAGCACCCTCGAACGGTAGCGCAGCGGTCACGGTGCTTATGAACCATACGTACAAATGGCTCTCTCTGATTGCCCGCATTCACCAAAGCGCTCAACATAATCGTCATCAAATTGCACCCTGCTCAAGGAAAAAATAGGCTGCTCCTCAGGTATCAAGCGATTATCGTGCTCTCTGTAAAGGTTGCACGACGCTGCAAAAACAGCACCTCGGCTTCACCTGCACGCAAGCAGTCAAAGGTGAGAGTCAAAAGTGGGCGACGAGGAGCAGAAGAGCCGAGGAAACCCGCATGCACGCTCGCCGAAAAAAGCAAAGGCGTTCCAGGCGAAGCGCCGGGCTGATTGCACCGGCTCGAGTGTCTCCTGCAATCACGGCTCAAGGCACGGCTGATCTGATTACGTCGCTGTCACTGATGATTTCTGAGAGGGCTCGAGTGTTCTCCCGCAAAGAGCCGATCCCATCCGAGGAGCTCGAGAGAAAAGCGAGAAAAGCGCTTTGTAATCCCGCTGAATGCGAATGCCGGCCACTTGCGTTCGAGAGGAAAGCAGAGTCCATTTGCTGACCTCGTCGAATGAACTTAAAACGTCCTCTAGCAGAGTCTTTTGACTGAGCTGTTCTTTCATTCGATAGAACAAAGCATCGGATTCAATAACAGAAAATTAAAAAGTAGATCTGGGAAAGCACGGCTGCGGCGCACGCTCCGAGACTTCCGAATGTAGGCCAATATCTCTAATGATGATTAAAAGAAGCAAACTTTGAAGGTGCTGCCGGCTGGAAGATGATTCTGGAGCAAGGTCGGGCTTGATACGTCGGCGAAAAACGAACATTACATGGTAAAGATCAAAGAGAAGAGAGAATGGAAAATAATGAGAGAGCAGTGAGACTCAGATTAAGCAGCTGAGCAAAGAGGTGCGATGGCAAAATAATGAGAGCAAAAGAAATCCAGCCCCAGCCAATCTGAGGGCCTGTTAACTGCAGCATGGACAACAATGAGTCTTAAATCATTGTGCTGAATTGCACAAGAAGCATTTCAAACCCTAAAAGCAGCCGTAAATCACAGCGCCAGTCAAAGACAGCGGGGTCACTATGTCACTTCCTGTGTGTGTATTCAGCTCTGCTTGCATACAAGTCCATATATAACTATTGGAAACGTCTGATTTACATTCGAAGGGAAGGCGATTTCTGTGCCACTGCAAAAAATGAACATTTCATCAACGTTTAATGATAATAATTATTAATGAAGTTTTCTAAGTGCCATTTAAAATGAATAAATTATTTATTTAAATAAATTCAATAATTTAGTATTTAGATAAAATATCCTAGAATGTTTAAAAAGCAAAGTTATAATTTATTAAAAATTAATTAATTTTATTTTTTCACCACAAATTACAATTGTACAATAAGTTACGTTAAAATATTTACTATACAGTTGAGGTCAAAAGTTTACATACACCTGGCAGAATCTGCAAAATGTTAATTATTTTACCAAAATAAGAGGGATCATACAAAATGCATGTACTACTGATCTGAACAAGATATGTAAAAGACGTCTATATGTAAAAGACGTTTACATATAGTCCACAAGTGCAAATGACAGCTGAATTCATAAAAATGACCCTGTTCAAAATTTTACATACAGTACACTTGATTATTAATACTGTGTGGTTACCTGAATGATCCAAAGCAGTGTTTTTTTTTTTTTTGTTTAGTCATGGTTGTTTGTGAGTCCCTTGTTTGTCCTGAACAGTTAAACTGACTGCTGTTCTTCAGACAAATCCTTTAAGTCCCACAAACTCAATTTTTGTGTATTTGAACCCTTTCCAACATTGACTGTATAATTTTGAGGTCCATCTTTTCACACTAAGGGCAACTGAGGGACTCGTATGCAAAAACGACAGAAGGTTCAAACACTCACTGATGCTCCAAAATGAAAAATGATGCATTAAAAGCCAGGGGTGTAAACTTTTAAACAGAATGAAGATATGTACATTTACATTGCTTAAATATCATATTTTTTTTTTTCATTTAGTACTGCCCTTCAAAAGCTACAGAAGATACTTACATGTTTCCCAAAAGACAAAAGTTACATTTTTCCTGATCTTTCAAATGTAAGTTTTCAACCCCTGGCTCTTAATGCAGTGTTTTCTTCTTATTTTGCAGATTTTGCAAGGTTTATGCAAACGTTTGACATCAACTGTAAATGAGTTATCCGTGCACATCATTATTTTTAGTAAAACTTAATTTGCAGTTCTAATCTTTAATCAAAAACATTAACATCCCCTCCCCCCCTCAACGACATTCGTGATGGAAGAATTGAAAAAAGGGGTTAAACTATGCTAACTATCAAATGACCAGGCATTTAGCACCCTGTGCCAGGAGTTTGACTGACAGACGATCTGGCCAATCATAACACCGAATCTGCCATTTTGTTCAGCAAACAAACCAGAACTTAAAAATGCTGTATTAGAGTTTTTTCTGCAGTTGTGACAACATGTTCATTTATATGTATTTAATGCTGTAACTAGCAGGAAGAGATCGATTCACATTTGAACTACTAGAACTGAGGCACTACAGTGTACTGTCACATTAAAGAGCCCCGAAAATGACATCTATTTGAATTTCTTCAAATAACTACATTTGAAAGTGGAGACTTTGTTTAATAACAAAAGTAACCTGCTCTGTCTTGTCTGTCAGCGTGTTGTCAGTGTCCTCTTTGCTCTGCAATGTATTTTTCACTGTGTGATGACGTGTAACATGAGAACACAATCACCTCAGTTCAAGTGGCATGTGAACCGAGCATCTCTTCCTCTTTACTACTAGTTATAGCATGAAATAAACATGAATGAACATTAGAGTTATGTTGTCTCAAATGCAGAAAGACGACAATACACCAAACACTGTTTGCATTATGATTGGTCAGATCGCCTGTCAGTCAAACTCCCAGGGAAGGGCGAAATCCCGCCTTGCATTCCAGAAGCGGCTTCGCTCAGATATAGTCACAATACAGAAGAAAAGACTATCGCAAAATAAACATTCTCTTTTTGCCATTAGTCAGGCAGACAGTCCTGCCCCCAAACTCATGCCATTGGTTGAGCTCAATTCAAAAAGATTGCAATTCTCTTTGATGCCACTAGTAAACAGAAATTACACATTTTAAAAGTAAAAACAACGCAGTCAGCATGTCTATATTTGATTTTAATCAACTAAACTCAAATACATGAAAGGTTCAGATTAAGACGCGCTTTAGAATTCGCTTTCAACATTCAATTTAATGGCCATGCATTATTTAACTACAGACACCCGCGAGCAAAGCCGCACAGCGGAAGTTCTTACGCACCCTCAGCGGAGTTGATTGGGACGCTGCAGTGAGGAGATCTGGCCTGGTAGAACGGCAGGAAATTTTGAAGTTTCAATAATCCCCTTTTTCACGGCAAAGCCACAGAGAGAGCAGAATGCTGCTGCAATTCCCCTTATGCGAGGGCATGAATCACACGTCTGCCGCCAATATTATCATCACTGTGTGCTCGCTGTGCGCTCGTCTATCTGTGAAATTGTGTAATCCTTGGAGATATTGCCAGGAATAATTTTATTATCTCTCTAAATAGCAAAATGAGCTGTATCCAGTTCTTTGCAAAGTCCCAATCCCCAGTCTTGCCAAATGTTGTTTAAAAATAAATGTGCAAAACTTTTGTAAACATGACCGAGATATATGATTGTGTTCTGTTTTGTTCTTTTATTTTTAGTCTGCCTCTGAAGTCTCCCTTTTTTTTAAGGAGGGATGCACCGCAGCCCCACTTCAGAAATCTGACAGACAGAAACAAATGAAAGGATACCAGTGATTTCAGAGGCGTCTCCATTTTCCGAGGCCAGACTGTGTTGTTTCTGAAAGAGCGCCGGGGTGTTCTCGACTCTGTCAGGGGAGAAACGAGTGGGTGGATCCCGGGCTTGCGCATTTCAGACCTGAAGACTTGGGGCTCCACTTCTCAGCACTGTTGTTTCTGCCGTTCAACACCCTCTACAAATAACACTCTATTCTTAGACGGACATCACAGAGGTGATTGGTTGTCAACAGCACTCAAACAGCATGAAGAGCTAACGACTGCGCTGCTGTTATTTCGGGAGGTTTGACAGCAACGGTTTTTAATTAGGTATGTGGGTATAACTTCACAGGTTATGCAAAAATAGATTACAGATATTCCATTTATTCCCTTCCATTGCTGCCTGTTATTATCATTAATTTGATAGAACGCTTCATATACTTTCCTTGCAGGGGAAAACGCTCCGGGAATTTAAGATGTTACATTGTGTAATGAAAAGCCAGGCTGTCAGGTCTGGGATATAATGATGGCACATCATCAAAGTTGTAACACATGGCTGCACTAAGAACTTCATTAAAAATTATGAGGCCCTTGATTTGTGTCATGCAGTGACGCTCAGGCTTAAGTAGGAATATGGGATTTAGTTGGTTAAAGTTGGATTAGCCAAATTTTCTGTTTGCGCATCTATGTGGACCAATACACTTCACAACACAAAGCTATCAGAACCCATCAAGGCCAATTAGCTTTCCAAAAAACGATTACAATTTTAATTTCTCCAGGATCTGCATTAAACAGTTTGCAAAGAGATTCACAGATAATATTCTGTTTCAGAAACATACAAATACATAAAATCTACAGCTTGAGATTTATTCAAACTCTTCTAGGAATAAAATACTGTATTTTTTCTGTGTCGATCTAAAGCTAGGAATTCAAATATTTGACATTTAGAGAATGTTTATTAAACTAACAAACTGCCATTTCAAATTCCAAAAAATGGATCAATAACTTCAAATTTAAAAAATAAAGATCACATATCCATTTAAGCATGTGGAATATACAGTAGCTCAGCCAAAAAACTCTTAGAAGACTGAAAACAATGCTTTGCCTCAGGGTTTTGAACAACGATTTTGTAACTTTTCCAATCCTTTGTGTTTAGTAGATAAATATTTTTAAAAATAATCTTAAAGAGATTGAACTCAAAGAGCAATTAGTCAATAAAATATTGACAGAAATCATAGTGATTATTATGGTGAATATATTTGTGTATACTTTATATAGTAAATTACATTATTACATTAGGTGCTGTGCAATAATCGCATCCAAAAGTTATTGTTTATGTAATATATGTGTGTGTACTGTGTATATTTATTACATACAGCGTATATTTTTACTGATTTAATTAATATTATATATAAATATTTAATATATAAACATATTGTTTATATATATCCATGCATGTGTGTGTGTGTGTATATATATATATATATATATATATACACATAAAAAATATACACAATAGATACATATATATACTATGTAAATAAAAACTTTTATTTAGGATGCGATTAATCTCGATTACATTGGATATATTTTCTAATTTTATTTATTATGCTCAATCAAAAATATCTAATTGACTTAAAACCACACATATTATACAAAATATGAATGCAATATATTGCAATATATATATATGCAATGTAAATACTACATAATGTATACACAGATATATTCACTATAATAATTTTTTCTATCTACTTTTTATTATTTTTATTTATTATTTAAAAAAAGAAAACGTGCAACGGGACTTGTCACAACACTTTTAAATTGTTACTCTTTTGATTGCTTCTATTGTCCTCATTTGTAAGTTGCTTTGGATAAAAGCGTCTAATAAATGATTAAATGTAAATATACTATACAGTGTATAAACAAATATATTAACTATGATTTTCCAGATTTTCCATTGACTGTAGGAACTCTTTTGTAAAAGAATAAAAATCAATCCTGTATTGTATTGTTAACGGTTAGATGGTTTGGCTGGACAGAGTGCTGGTCATATAGCAAAGTCAATGGGTGTATTTTGCTACAGCCCTGGGATGGTTTTTGGCACGGTTGAGGTAGTTTTAGTGCAGGTGTAAGAAGAGAAATCTAGGCAACTGGAGACTGATTTCACCCCTCACAGCTCACAGCATGGCTGTCTCCCTTTAGCAAGGGCTTGGGTGAGATCCAGACCAAGCTATTTCTCCTCAATGTCACATTTAGTAAAACACACACCACAGGTCTGGAGCACAGAGGAATGGGAGTAACCTCAACCCTGCTGCTGCAGTTACCGAGCATTACCGAATGCGCTATTAATCTTACACGTAACGCAATTGCCGGGCCTTTCAGGAAGGTGTAGGGACCAAAGCGGCGCTTTTAGACAAAGCCAATATTTTCGTTTTGACTCGAAAGTTCACATTTCTCTTGGGAAGCACAGCCTCAGCGTCAACAGCTGACCACTCACAGGGTGCCGAGAGCTCAGTGGCATAGAGTTCGCTCGATCCAAACCGCAGTCCTCTAGTTTATTGTCTAACTGCTTTGCCCATCACATTGATTGGACTGCAGTTGCGGGTCTATTCTCAGAAGCGGCGCTGAAATGACACATGCACTTAAAGTGATGGCTCTACATCTAGTCGCTTCTTTTGAGAAGGGGGAAAATTGTGAAGAACTCTTGTTTTCAATAACACTAGCAGCACAGAGAACGAAAAGGTCACTGTTAAATGCGCTCTCATTACTAGCCCACATTTAGGCTATTCAGGACAAACAATGGATCACTCCCAAATCACAAGGTTTTGAGTCACTGATCAATTATTCCTTATTGTCCAACCCAACACTTTTTGTGTAGCCATTTGGAGCTTGACTCTGAGACGGTAATGGATTGCCGCTCTCGCTGGAGCAAAGTGCTTTTGATGAGGTCCAATCTATAGTGTACACACCAGTGATCCACAAAGGATAGCCCCTTTTCACCTGTAAGGGGTCGCATCCATCATGGCTTTCTCGAGTGGCGGCGCATTAGGAGATGCCCTTGCTCAGATCAAGGTGCGCCCTTGAGCCTCACGGAAAACGAATGTTTGATCTGGGAATCGTGCGGAGGGGGCGACGTCTTCGCCATATATAGCGATGACCGGGAAACCCCACATCAGCATGCAGGGGCAGGCGTGAGTGAACAAACAGAACCTGCTGCTTGTCAAACATCACGCCTCCATCAGCGCATGGAGCTTTGGGTATTAGAGGAGGAGGGGAGGGGCGAGCAGCATTTCAATGAGACGGTGACAAAAAACAAGATGGAGAGAGAGGGAAAGAAGCGATATATTAGATTTCTGCTGTTTGGCAGATCCTCAAATAAAACTGTGGAAATCCATCAGGCTGTGGAATCGATGGATCAGTGGGTCAGTGGCGTGGCAGGCGGCCCGCAGCTGTGTTGTCAGGGGCGACGGGTGAATGATTAAAGGTCGAGGGGGCAAGAGTTAAAGAATTGGGACAAGTGCGGAGAAAGTCGCTGCATGATTGGTGTGGCTAAACACAAGTCAAAAGAAAAGCAAACAGAAGAATGACGTTTCCTCTGAGGAGGCAAGGGAGGCAGAGTACAAAAACTAAACAGCACCAGTATTACAAAAATATAACATTAAAAAGCATATAAATCACTTGAAACACTGTTCAACAGCGACACCAGCAGGTAAAGTTTCAGCAAGAGTCCGCGTCTCTCTCGCCTCCCCTGAGCCCATTGAGTTTTAACAAACATCCTAAAGTGTTCGGTGAAGTTTGGTGGGGGGTAATTGAGAATGAATGGAGGAAAGTTACTTGAGAGGAGGCAATGCCTCTATCGCGATATGATTGGATACGACTATGATCGACTGTGATTGATTCGATAAATCCTGCCTCTTTGTGTTCATGCATGTTTTGTATTCGCCAATCAGTCTGAATGAACAATATAATGGCGTTAATAATTTTAAAAAGTAAACAACTCACACACTGAAATTTATGTCATGTCAAAAAAAGACTTCAAATGGCATGAAAACATGATCTGTGGGAGTTTTTAATTAGTAAGTCTCAGTGTTTGTGACCAATATTTACAGAACTCTGATGACTGATTATCCAAAAAAATTAAAAATAGTTCAAAGCTAAATATTAAAAAGAATAGATAAACATAAGTTCACAAATATAGTGTTTAAATTGTTACTGCCTCAAGTTATTATTTTGAAATAAATGTAAAAGACTTAAAAACACTAACTTGATGAGATTCATACTTGGCTAAATAGAATATTGATTATATTGCTAATGTAAAAACAGAAAATAGATTTTTTTTTTCTTTTTCTGATAGTGTAAGTAATGTTTATTTAACCAAGTGTATGTTACAGGGACCAACACATTCTCATTCCCAAGCCATCACATGTTGACGCTTGGTCAGGACCCTTTGGCGTCACTTTTTGATGCACTGAGTACCCCTTTAGCGCCATTTTTTGACATGCAGGGCCCTTCATTGCTTTAAATAAGAAACCCTTGATGTCAATATGCTGACGTGAAAGGCAGTGGGAATTTTATTGTCATGATCAAATTATATATTGGGTATCAATTTGCTATTATTGCATATATGTTGGGGTGTGATTTTTCAATGTAAACAGTCACAACAGCTTTATTTACATTACACTATTTACACATTTATGAGCCCGTAACCTTACCCCAGCCCCTAAACCTAACCATTTGTCAAAAAAACAAAGAATATAACAGACAAATACAACTACAGTCATAATTGATCCAAAAAATATAACACGGTAAAATGTTTTCACCAGTTTCAGCTGCCTTAAAATTTTAAGTTTAACCAACTTAAAAGTACAAGTCATTTCAACTCACTACAATAAAAAGAGTTAAAATGACTTGTACTTTTAAGTTGATGTAACTTATGAGTTGAAATGACTTGTACTTTTAAGTTGATTTAACTTAAAATTTTAAGTCAGCTGCTAAGCTTAAGTTTTTAAGTTGAAACTGGTGAAAACTTTTTACAGTGTAGTATTTCAAGTCTTCTGAGGCAAAACGATTGATTTCTGAGAGGAACAGATAAAGGAATAGATAAATAGATAAAGCTTGTCCTGTGTGTTGCAGTTTGTGTGCAAATTCAAAAGAAGCGTTACGTCAGCTTTGGTTGTGAAATGCCATGGGCTCTTGTGTGTCTCGTGACCGATCTTTTTGAATGAGATGTGAGCAGGATCATTTTCAGTGACTAAAACCTTATGTTTTACTCTCTTCTTCGCATAAAGATATCATATGGCTTCAGAAGACTCAGAATGCAACAGGACTTTGTAATGCTTTTATACTGCTTGTTTTGCAATATATACCTGTGACTGTACTTTTTGCCTGTTACGTGTTTTATATTGTTCAGAAGTGGGTAGGTTTAGGGTAAGGGTGGGGTTAGGTGCTCCAATGAAACTATAACTTTATTTAAAATTATTTCTATTTTTATGCATGCAAATGATTAAGTTAAGGCAAACAATAGAATAGGAAAACAATAGATGACCCTACACATTGAAAAGTGACGCTAAAGGGGTACATTGTGTGTTAAAAAATGATGCTAAAGGGGTCAATATTTGACGAGTTGGGAGTGAGAATGTGTTGCAGGGACATGAATTTACATTTGATTAAAAAAAAAAGAAAGAAATGCCTCCTCATCTCAAAATACCATCGCACAGAACTGAAGTTATTAGTAGAAATAAAAGTACAAATTTATGACTTTTTACTAATGAACTCCAGCTCCATGCCAAATAAACAGCTGCTACTTAAATTCAGCTATTATTATTATTATTATTATTATTATTATATAGAAAATAATTGTCCATCTTTTTTTCTACTAAGATGTTAATTAAATAAGAATAATAATAGTAATAACATACTAGTAGAAGTAACAGTATAGTTTTATGACTCTTTAAAGATAAACTCAGCAATTTTTGGAGAACAGCGTCATGCCTGATAAAACAGCTGTTACCAAGTCTTAAATTCATGCACTTAGACGCCATTTAACAGTATTTTATAATGTACTATTCATGTTGTACTTTTCGTCAAACGTTTTAATGAAAAAAAAAATACAGAGTCCGCCTTCAAAATATAATAATAAAAAAATAGATAAACTGGAGCTGTGACAGCCCTGTACAATAAACACAAAGTGCATTTGAGTGCTGGTTTCCAGCATGTCAAGCAGATAAGTGCCGTGCCAAGAGCTCTTCAGATGGCATGAGATGCACAAATGACGAGCAGCGTCTAGTGCAAATGTCAGCAGCATGCGATGGAGGCAACGGTCTGCGTGGTGTGACACCTCTTTCTCCCCCTCTATCTCTCCATCATTTCATCCTTACATCAGCCCGGCCCCTGTACACCTGATTGACTTATTCTACTAATCTACATATCAATTACATCAATTATCTCCACCTTGCTGCCAGGGGCCGCTTTGAGTGATGGGATCTGGCAGGATGTGATTATTGGTCAGTGGGGGTGAAGGTTTCCAGCTTGCTGGAGATGCTTTAGGACTGCATGGAAATGCATTGCAAGTCATTATAAACATGCTTAAAATGCATTATATGTATAAAACTCTGAATGCATTTTGAATAAAGGGGCGGAATTTAGAGTCATACAGTCATTAAATTGATCTGTCTATTTTGTAACATTATCAGCTGTCGTGCATCAGGGTTGGACACTCTGACAGCGGCATTCAGTTGTGGGACTCCGGTAATGGCTGTGTAGATGCCTTACAAGAGCGGTGATGTAATTCACAACGTGTCGGCTCCACCTCGGCTCCGTCAGGATTGCCAGCCCTGTTTCCACGCGATAAGGACGCTGAAAATTCATTGCATATTTTGCGGCAGACGGATGGGAGGGCAGGTGAGATTAATGTCGAGACGGAAGCAGTGAATCGGACTGACAATACCAGTTGTAATGAAAAACTCTGAAAGGGCCATGATTCTGCTAACAGTTGCCTTGATGATCCCATTACTGTGCGGGATCACATTCCCCGTTGAACTACTTGTCATTGGGGATGAAGGACTGATCCCTCTAACCCTCTCTGTTTAAAAGGATCATTTAGCACTGTCCTCCCAGACTCTTCAGATGGAAAGCTTGGCTACTATAACTTCGCGCTGTGTGGGAGGTGACACATTGATTGTGGCTATCCAATGTCCCCACTCTCGTTGCTTCCCTCTTCCACTAAGTGTCCAAGCAGCCATAAATGCGTCCAGCACTCAGACAACAAAAACAACGCATGACCGCTTTACTGATCAACTGCCACATCAAAATGAAAGTCATCTTGTTGGTTACACCCATATTCGTTCTCAGAATGTGAGAAGGCTAAGATAAAAGCAAAGCTAAGTTTACATGATGAAATTCATTAAAATGGAATGAAAAGGCATGTGTGGTTGGTTGGTGTTCAAAACGAGTTAGAATTTTCAGCATGAAGAACAAGCACAATTTGCACAGCAACACAATACATCTTTATAACGTCCTTCACAATGAATCCAAATTATTGCAGAGATATATATATATATATATATTTTGCTTTTGGTTGAGTTTTGTCCATTTTTTAGCACTAGTTTGATGTGATTTTTTGTAAATAGGTTATATTCTCAAAGTAATTGATTTGGACTTGGTGTGAACAGGACTTAAAGGATAAATTCATTTTCATGATAATTTACTCACCCCTATGTCATCCAAGACGTTCGTGTCTTTCTTTCTTCAGTCAAAAAAAAAAAAAAAAAGGTTTTTGAGGAAAACATTCTGGGCATTCTAGACTTCAATGGGATCTCAGCAGGTTGAAGGTCCAAATTGCAGCTTCAAAGGGCTCTACACGATTCTAGCCAAGGAAAAAGGGTCTTATCTAACAAAACGATCAATCATTTTCTAAAAGAAAATACAAATTTATATTCTTTTTTAATCACAAATGCATCTTGCACTAGCTCTGCAATGTATATCTACGACTTCACTCTTAAAAATAAAGGTGCTTTAAAAGGTTCTTCACATCTATGCCATAGAAGAACCATTTTTGGTTCCACAAAGAACCATTCAGTCAAAGGTTCTTTAAAGATCTCTTTCTTACCTTTTTATAATCTAAAGAACCTTCTTTCACCACAAAGAACCTTTTGTGAAGCAGAAAAGTTCTTCAGATGTTAAAGGTTCTTTATGGAACCATTTAGACAAAAAAGGTTCTTCTATGGCATCGTGAAGCACCTTTATTTTTAAGAATGTTTACGCATTATGTAATAATGTTGGAAAGGTCACATGCGGTTAGTTCTTCGTCTGTGTACATCGGTTCAAAAAGGCATGTTAGGGTCTCATTTTCTATTCCAACTCCAAAACGTCAGACGTTGTTTTACCTTTTTGACTTTCTTTGCACATTCGCTTTGTAAACACTGGATCAGTACTTCCAACTATGTCACACGTGACCTTCCCAACTTTACTACGTAATGCGTGAAGATGTGGACGTGCATCGCAGAGCTAGTGCAAGATGAGCATTTGTGGTTAAAAAAGTATATACATTTTTATTTTTTTCTTAGATTAGACACTTATTCCTCAGATGGGATTGTGTAGAGACCTTTGAAGCTGCATTGAAACTGCAATTTGGACCTTCAAACCACAGATCCCCATTGAAATCCACTATATGGAGAAAATCCTGGAATGTTTTCCTCAGAAACCTTAATTTCTTTATTTGATTGATGAAAGAAAGACATGAACACCTTGGATGACATGGGGGTGAATAAATTAGCAGGAAATTTTAATTCTGGAAGTGAACTAATCTTTTAACCCGCATTGCGTAGCAGTTAATTCTGCTTGATTAGTCAAGTTAAATCCCAAAATAGCTGATGTACAATACAGTACAATGTTGTAGTCTGTGTTTGTGGTGTTCTAGATCTCAGTATGTGAGTGGTATTGAGTGGAGTTAAAAGTCTCAACATCTATGAAAGGGAATGGAACTGGTGAAGTTCTGTTCTTTTAACTCATTACCATATGCACAAGTTCTTTTATTAAAACAATCATTGATAAAAGACGTTCATTGATTAATTGAAAAAAAAAAAAAAAAATCTAATGACTTTGAACAATCACCAGCTCTGTTTCTCTGTTTAAAGCAGATCTTCATGGACTGCTTTGAGTTCATGCAGATGTGACAACACTATGCAACTGGCAACACTGAGCTCTGTTAAGCTGCTCTGTTTTATACAATGCTGGTTTGAGGGATAGTAAAAGCAAGGGTCTGACAAACTGAGCAGTGTGAAAAAAAGCCTTGTGTATTTGCAATGAGATCTCTATTTGACTTGATGTATATTTATATATACTACCATTCAAAAGTTTGGGGCTGGTGATATTTTGTAATGTTTTACAGAAGCCTGTTTCTTGAAGAATTGTTTCTTGCAAATAAAGAAAACACGATAACACTTTAGAATAGGGAACTCTTATTCACCATTAACTATGAGTTTTACCTCAATAAATTCCTAATTTGCTGCTTATTAATAGTTAGTAAGGTAGTTGTTAAGTTTGGGTATTGTGCAGGGGTTAAAAACATTAGGGATGTAGAATAAGGTCATGTAGAATAAGGCATTAATATTGCTTAATTAGTACTAATAAATGGCTAATATTGTAGTAATATGCATGCTAATAAGCAACTAGTTAAGATAAAATAAAGAGTTAAGATATCTAGTTAAAATAAACCATAAAATAAAGTGTTACTGAAAACACATTAATATTCATATGTTTGGGTCAGTTTTTTTAAAAAAGATTTCTCTTATCCTTACCAGTCTGCATTTATTTGATCAAAATACAGTAGAAACTGTAACACTGTGAAATATTATTACACTTTAAAAGAAGTGTTTTCTATTTAAATATATATTTTAAAATGGAACTTCAGCAGCCATGATTCAATGATCTTTCTGCAGATTTGGTGCTCATGAAACATTTCTTATTATTGTCAGCGTTGAAAACAATTGCTTCATATTTTTGTCAAAACATACATTTTGTTCCAGGATTTTTTGATGAATAGAAAGTTGAAAAGAACAGGATTTATTTGTTTTTGTTTATTTGCTTGTAGCATAATAAATGTCTTTACTGCCACTTCAGTAATCAATGTGATGCATCCTTGCTGAATAAAAATATTAATTTCTTAGAGAAAAACAAAACAAAACCTGACACTAGTGTATAGCAAATGCCGCACAAAGTGGGAAAAAAGATAATTTTTTGTGCTGTTTGTCTAATGCATACATGCATTATTATACATGCATATATTTTTAATCAATATACTCTTAAAAATAAAGGTGCTTCACGATGCCATGGAAGAACCTTTTTTGTGTAAATGGTTCTATAAAGAACCTTTAACATCTGAAGAACGTTTCTGTTTCACAAAATGTTCTTTGTGGCGAAAGAAGCTTCTTCAGGTTATAAAAAAGTAAGAAAGAGATGGTTCTTTGTGGAACCAAAAATGGTTCTTCTGTGAAGAACCTTTTAAAGAACATTTATTTTTAAGAGTATAATAATATGATAATAACCAAAATTATTGTTGTTGTTGTCCTCTTTTATTTGATAATCAGAACGAAAGGTGGGAGAACAAAATCAAATGAATCACAACAAAAAACTCTGACCTATCATAAAAGATGCAAGACCTGGATCCTAATCCAAACACCACAAAAATAAATATGCTAAAGCAGCCAGAAACTCTCCCAGGTGATTAAAGTCTGTAGCACAGGGCAGCTCTTTGACTTTAAGGATTATCGCTGGAATATGACAAGCTCACTGGACACTCAACATATGCTAGAGCTCAGCAGGAAGACAGGTTGTCAATGCTGCACACAATCTTTGATTGACACAGGTGTCAAAAAAGATGCCTGGCAAGGAGCAGTGGCGTGGCTGGACATCAAAAGGAGCACATCTGGCCAACACTTTTTATGCAACAAACCCATCTCTCCTCTAGATCTGCAGTGAGTGCAAAGAGCACAAGGCCACTCCCCATGTGATCTATTAAGGAACAGATCAAAGCGTGTACATGACGTACCAAGCGAAACCCGGGGCATGCGCACATGTATCAGGGTGCTGTATCAGTAATAACTCTCCTTAATCAAATCAAAGCTTTCTAGACCCATTGGGTCTGAGAAACCCGGTCGATAAAGCGGAAGGAGTGAGGGCTTACCGTGGCCTCCTCTTGTGAGGAAGGGCATCCTGTTGATGGCGATGGGTACGGTACCATGCTTGTTATGGAAGTGATGGACATGGTGTGTGGTGCTCAGGCTGGAAGACACACGGGCACTGGCCGTTCTGTCCGGCATCGAAGCCAACAAGGCCAGAGATAACGCCAATCTCCACCAAGAGCCGAGGCCCAGCCAGCTGCCTCCGCCACACTCCCAGCCCAGGAGCACCACCTCCAGTCTGGGGCAAGAAGGTCCGGCGTAGGCCCTTCCACACCCCATTTGTCCCACCCGTTGGAAAGAGTACATCTCAGAGAGGGTTGCCCATGTCAATCGTTATCCACGGGTCAAGTAAACAATGCAGAAGAAAACAATGCTACCCAAAGCCCCAAGGCTTTCACAGTAGGTTTCCAAGCGACGATAAAATCCTCAAAAAGAAGAAATTCCTTTCAAGTCCGGCTTCAAAAATCCAAAAGGGGGAAAAAAACAATTGGGCAGTTCCTCCTGGCTTTCACGCTTGGTGGCTATCAAAAAAGAAAGAAAACCAAACAAGGGAGCTTGTCTGCGAAGAGGAGGAGGGCAGGTTCGATCGAGTCGATAATCATCTGCGCTGCAACTCCCAAAAGCGTTCTAATCACGGCCACGCCGATCGATATTTCTGGATGCAGATTTTGCGACTTAATTGACGAGGGGAGAAACGCTCCAGGTGCAAGAGATGCCGGGAGGCGTCTCCCTTCGAGTTCCCAGCCTCAGGTACGGCTTACGCGCTATTTAGACCACTCTCCCTCAGAGGGCAGCTCCTCTATCGCGCAAGAGGAGATAAGAGACATCCCGGTGGCTAATGGATTATTCTAATGCCGATTAAAAGATGACAGGAAACAGAGAAAGGAGGAAACAGATAGGATGAGACTGACCCGACGTGAAGAAGCGCTCACGTTTCCTTTTCGCAGACGGAGAGAAAGAGAGACTTCTGCTGCAGCATGGTAGAAGGAAAAAGCAGCAAATAAATAAATAAAGCCGGCTGTGACTCCTGACGCGTTGGCTGCAGATGCAGCGCGAAGCTTCTCCGCTGCGCGTTCCCTCTCAAAGTGGAAGACCTGGCGCGGAGCTGGATCAGTTTTCCAGCAGCATCCTGGATGGCTCTCTCGGATTGTTGTCTCTGCCTCTGACGCGGACGCCGTATCGATTAGCGCTGCATTTTATCCCTCTTTTCTCTTTTCCCTCCCCCTTTCCGATAAGCATTCACTTGCTAATGTGCTTAGTCTGACAGTGTTACCAGCAAAATGCCCCTCGAAGTGTGGACGACCAAAATCCGTACGTGCGCCGCTGTGCTGAAAAGCATGCTAATTCAATTAGGCTCCTCGCGATCCTCGATAGCTCTTCTCCCGGGATTGATGGGACCGAGAGCAAAGGCTGAGAAAAAACCCCTCAGAAACAACAAGCGTTGCTTGCCGCAAGCGAGCGGTGCAGGACGCACGGTCCTCCTTCTGGATGCTCAACCAGAGACTGCTACAGAGATGGAGAGAGAGAGAGAGAGAGAGAGAGAGAGAGCGGTGCAGTGTGTGTCTGAGGAAAAGAGAGAAAGAGAAGGGAGGGGTGTGCAGGGAGCAGGCGATCGTAGTGCATAAGCACACATGCAGACATAGAAAGAAGCCAAAAGATGGAGAAGAAAAAAGAATCAGTTGCACGGCACACACGCAACCAGGAATACAAATTCAGGGCGCTGCGCACGCTCACCACAGCTTCTGAAAACACACCAGCCTCACACTGCAGAACTTGACCAGTGAGACTAGCAATAGAAGATGCTGTTTATTCCTGCAACGGTATGTGAAAGTGCCAAAGAAAGATGGTGGTTTTTGCATTTTTTACAGGTGGTCTATTTTCAGCCAATGTGGAAATCACGCTCAGAAAATCTGAAAAGTCTTGCTGGTGCCAGATGCAACCAACCCCCCCTGCGACCAAGATAGCAGTAGTTGGTTCCCGATCTTGATGAATAATTTAGTACGAGGCAAAATTTGACGGCAAATGCCTGCCGCTGTCTCTCTCACATTTTCTAAATGGTTCCATTTCATGCTCATTTGTTTAGGTTGTTCTATTAAAGGTGTGTTTATTTATACAGAATCAAGGGTTAGATATTCAAATTCATTTATGTATGTCTAAAGGCCCATGAGATAAAATGTTTCTGTTTGTGACTTTCAGTAAAGATCACATTTGAGCCAATCTGCAAACCAAAGGATTTCAGTACATATGAAGAGTTCATTTGCAAAAACAATTAAATTATTTTAATTAAATGCAAATCCATTGTCCCAGTTACATTTTCTTAATTCAATTAACAATACTTACTTACATTAACAAAGTAATAAAACCATGTATGAATCTCACATTTTATATTTATTCCAAAATAACAACAATTCGAAATAGTAACAATTTAAACTTTTATTTAAACAAGTATATATTTTATTTGTGAACTGATGTTCATCTGATCTTTTTTTTTTTTTTTTTTTTACTAATAAACTCATTTTTGGATCATCAGTCATTAGAGGTTGGTAAACCACACTTAGTTGCTCACTAAAACCCCTCACAGATCATGTTTTATGCCATTTGAAGATTGATTTTGACTTGACAAAGTGGTGAGATATTTATTTACTTTTTTGTTCGCCATTAACGCTATTATATTGTTCATTCAGACTGATTCGCGGATACAGAACGTGCACAAACACAACGGGATTTATTGTATGAACCAATCACAGTCGAACATAACCAGTCATATCCAATCATATCGCGATGGAGGCATTACCTCCTCGCATGTGACTTTGCCTTATTTATTCTCATTTACCCCCCACCCAACTCACTGCACGCTTTAAGGAGTCTGGTAAAACTCAGTGGGCTCAGGGGAGGCAAGAGAGAGACGCGGACTCCTGCTGTAACTTTAACTGCTGTTGTGTAATATAGTAAATAATCTTCATCTTCATTCTCAGCATGAGACCTTACCAAAATGTTTGTACAAAAGGCAAGGTTAACACGCATGTTTGAGCTGTTTCAGTCAGCTAGATTGCTAATGTAATCGCCAACGGATAAAAAGAGATTAAGTGAAAAAAGAAACAGCAAATTGGTAATCAATTGCAACACAGCATGTAGATACCCTCATGAAGTATTGCACTTGGTATAACGGCAAGAATTAATGGAGGGTCTCGTGCCTCTGCATGATACCAACCAGTTAAACAATGGCACATGGTAAGTTAGCATTTATCAGTTGCAAATTTAGCATGTTTATGACAGATAAACAAGCCTTAAAACATATCCCAAGGCAAATGTTGTTTCAATAGGAAATCTATCAGCACTGCAAAGAAACCTGTGCTTGTAAAGCAATTGGCTCTCTAATGGTGTTACTTGTAAGAGCAGAAGTTTTTGATCAGTAAAAATGTATGGACACAACAAATGATGATCGCTCCATCACAGTGTGTGAGAAAGAGAGATAGAGAGATGGACTGAATCTATGCTTCATACATCAGATAAATCACCCAGGATAGAGATCTCAGTTGGGATTGCCTTGCCGGTTGAAAGGACGTGCGTGGAAAAAAAGGCCGAACAGCAAAGAGCCAGAGCCACCTTTCATGGTGACAGGAGGGGAGAAGCAGGCCATTACTCAGACACAGGGAGGGAGCGAGGGGGGCTGGTGCCGCCAATGAGCTGGGTTGATTGAACAGAATGGAGAAGAGGAGGGGGCAACTCCGTGTCACGGCGAACAGCAGCCAAGTCTGTAAATCCACCACGTCGGACGCAGCTAACGGCCACAGTTAGCCACACTGTCGACGCCGTTCAAATGAACACACAGGCCTGCTCGTCGAGATTTAGCCTCGGGGCAGGCCGAAAGAGATGCCCGTCCCACTGTAATCGATTCTCATTTCTCTGCAGACCGAGATACACAGGAGATAACCTTGAGATCAGGTGACGCGCTTTCAAGATGTGCAAAAACATCCATACTGAAGGATCTGGGATGCGGCGGCGAAACATAATCAATGATGGTAGTCGCCATTTTCTATCAAAGAGGTAGAGAGAGACACATGCAGCTCCGGTTGCATAATGAGGCCTAGATAACCTCAAAGACTGATGATGATGAAGGTTGAAGTGGAATTAGGGTGCCGGTAATTCATAAGAGGTGTCATCT
This sequence comes from Labeo rohita, assembly GCF_022985175.1. Taxonomy (NCBI): domain Eukaryota; kingdom Metazoa; phylum Chordata; class Actinopteri; order Cypriniformes; family Cyprinidae; genus Labeo; species Labeo rohita. The sequence goes on along the minus strand of NC_066889.1, from coordinate 12,322,834 downwards.
ATTGTCAGTCTGCTGGATTGGGGACATTCTCCTCAGCGGCGATGATATCTTCACGAGGGTTCTCGGAGATGAAAGGCTGGTATTAATCAATTTGCCAACCCTGGGGTTGCTCAGCATGATAAGAGACGATGCTATCTGGGCCGCGCGCGCTTCTGGGTGCGAGACGTCCCTGAGTTTAACCATCTGCCACTAGGTAGTCTTAGCTGTTGGCCATCTTCTCTCCACACAGCACGTTGGCCCACTCAGAGTCAGAAGGTTGAGACGACATGCAGCGCATGTGATAAAGGTACTCACAAGGAGGCCAAACACCAATCATGTCCATTGTGTTGGCTTCAGAACCCGAAACACTTACAGCATTAGAGCACACTGCTGTTAGCCGACTCTTTACATGGAGGGATAAACAAAACAACCTAGGAGAACATTGTCAGCTTTTATCCGCACATATATTTGGTCAAGTTGACACAAAAATAACATTTGTGCCAGCATTTATTTACTTTTACGTCAATCCAAACCTTGATGCAGGAGCTGTCATTCCAGACATAGAACCTGGATGTGCTGTGCTTTGTTTACAAGCAGATGAAGACGGATGCTGTACATAAAAACAGTCTTCGTAAACATGTCTGAAGATTTCAACAGAGAGGATGACTTGCAATTTTTGCCTAGCCTTACTTATTTGAAACAGAATATACAGACAATGAACTAAAAGAGATGGATGTTCTACGTCAGAATGCTGGCTCCTGCGTCAACAGCACCACATGCATGCATCAAAGACTGACGTGGAACACAAGAAATTGTTGAATGAAGTCATTATTTTTGTTTTCTTTGCACACAAAAAGTATTTTTACAGCTCCGTAAGATTACAGTTGAATCACGGGCTATTTTACCTTTCTGGGCCTTAAACGTGTCAGTTGCTTTGCTGTCTATGCAGGGTCAGAAAGCTCTCAGATTTCATCAAAAATATCTTAATTTATGTTCTGAAGATGAACGGAAGGTCAAAGGTTTGGAACGATATGAGGTTGAGTAATTAATGAAGGAACTGTTCCTTTAATGTAATAGAATGCCACTTAAGTGTACTTAAAAGACTAAATTTTCATGATCATGATTATGTTTCTCAGCATACTTAAGTATACTTTTAAAAAGCTTTACTTTAAAATACAAGATTTTGTATTAAAATCTTGATACTTGTCAAAAAATTCTTGGTAAATTTTACTGTAGTGAGGTATAAAGTGCAACATCATTACAAATATATTTAAATACATGACAAGTTTAAATAGAAACAACTTTAAATTCTATTTTAGTTTACCATGCCTGATAGCACACGTACATCACAGAGATGTCTATTTGACGTCTACATTTACATCTGGAAGACATAATTTTTAGATTGTTTGCTCATCTGCAATACGTTTTCAGGATGTTTCCTATCAGGTGTCAAATAGATGTCTATTAGATGTCTTTAGAATGTATAAAAGTGACATGTTACATCTTACAGACATCTTGCAGAAGTATGTGTGCTATCTTGGATAGTTTACACGTCATTTTAAAGACAACCCTAATACCACGCGTACATCACAGAAATGTCTATTTGATGTCTACATTTACATCTGGAAGACATTTTTTAGATTGTTTGCTAATCTGCAATACGTCTATAGGATGTTTCATATCAGATGTCAAATAGATGTCTATTAGATGTCTTTAAGATGTTTATAATTTAGAATGTATGTAAAAGTGACATCTTACAGACGTCTGTCAGATGTTTGTACACAGCAGATGCTTTCCAGATCAACTGTTCTTTAACAGACATCTTGCAGACGTACGTGTGCTATTTGGGATAGTTTACACATAATTTTAAAGACAACCCTAATAGCACACACACATCACAGAGATGTCAATTTGACGTCTACATTTACATCTGGAAGACATATTTTTTAGATCGTTTGCTAATCTGCAATACGTCTATAGGGTGTTTCCTATCAGATGTCAAATAGATGTCTATTAGATGTCTTTAAGATGTTTATAATTTAGAATGTATGTAAAAGTGACATCTTACAGACGTCTGTCAGATGTTTGTACACAGCAGATGTATTCCAGATCAACTGATCTTTAACTAACATCTTGTAGACGTACGTGTGCTATTTGGGATAGTTTACACATCATTTTAAAGACAAACCTAATAGCACACGCACATTACAGAGATGTCTATTTGATGTCTGCATTTACACCTTAACAATGTAGTTTTTAGATTGTTTGCTTATCTGCAATGCGTCTATAGGACATTTTCTATCAGACAGATGTCTGTTAGAAGTCTTTAAGATGTCTATGATTTAGAATGTATGTAACAATGACATCTTACAGACATCTGTCAGACATCTGTACACAGCAGATGCTTACTCGATCAACTGATATTTAACAGACATTTTGCAGACGTACATGTGCTATCTGGGAATAGAATAGATAGGAATCATACTCACTTAAAATAAACTCTCGTTGTAAATAAATGTAAATTTAGCGTTCAAAAATATCACTTTCATTTTGCACTTAAGTAGTTATATATTTTTTTATTTATATTATTTCTGTAATAATTACTCTTTTGAAAAGAACACTAAAGTGTACTTTTTTACAAGGGATGACATGAAGGTGAGTAAATGATGATAGATTTCATTTTCATTAATTTCATTCATTTTCATTCATTTCTGCCCAAGCTTTACATGCAGAGACAACTGTAACCAAGCTTTTTGTACTGTAGGCCGCTTATCTCAACCTATAGCGAACATAGCAAAATTAGCTTTAGGGACAGGTCAAGCAATAGAAGAGGGAGGGAATGTTTGGAGAAACCTACTTGAAAACATTATTTTTGCAATTCCATTTTCTGACAATAGCAGCACAGAAATGACTCAGTTCACCTTTAAATGCTGTCGCCCACGTTAGCAAAGCTTTTTTTGTTTATGCTGACACACTAATGACTAGCCTATTGTAACATTCCCTGTTGGTCTGAAGGATCGATCTCAGACGCCATTGAAGAATCTCATTTATTCCTTAATATTGTGTAATTCACGATAAAAACCCACAGCGTAATGGGTGTGTGGGGATAAACAACAGGAAGAGAGACATCATCTGCACTTTCCTGTATCCTGAGCATTTCCACCCAAGACATTTGTGCAGTAGCCCCCGGGGAAGATGAGGCCGGATTAATAATGGCAGTTTTGGTATAATTACTCATAATGCCTGCCTCCTCTGGAACTAATGGCCCGCGGTTGAGATATCTGCTGGATTTAATTCAACTTAAAGAGACAGCACCTCACATTGCTCTTTAGGGGAAGGGAAGAAACCCAGTGTGAATACACGCTTGGCTGCACCTAAACGCACTCATCCAAAACCACTGCGGTGCAAGGATCGTTTGACAGGTTAAGAAGATTGCATTGCCTTTTAATCTGGCCGAGGTAAGTTTGTGTTTGAGATTTCTGCCATTACAAAGACTTCTATTCAAAAATCAGATATTACGTCTTGATTTATGAAAACGCAGACTATATTTTTCTTTTGTCTGCGGCACAAAAGATAAGGGTAAGGTATTAAGAACTCAGGAAATGGCGCGAGTGCCATCTACTAGTGGATTCTCGCTTATCAGAACAAATTCTGCCTGAGCCGCTTCTGCTCATGTCCGCTGAGAGTATATTAAAGCAAACAACATTAAACCATCGGGATCTGGATCTGGCACCTTAAAAGAACAAATATATGATATAAAAGATGTGAGCTCCAAACAAAATGAAATCCTCCTTGAAGGCAATATAAAATATAGAATAGAATAGAATAGAATAGAATAGAACAGAATAGAATAGATTAGAAGCTGTTACTCCAGTCAATAACATTGATTTTTGTTTTGAAATAAATTACTACTTTTAGCAAGGTTGCATTAAATTTAGCAAATGTGACATTAAATACATTTATTATGTTTATTTATTTATTAAGATTTAAATTTAACTAGATTTAAATTTAACTAGATTTAACTTCTATAAATAAACATAATAAATGTCTTTAATGAACCTTGCTAAAAGTATTCATTTATTTCAAAACAAAAAAAATCTCACTGACTCCAAACTTCTAAACAGTAGAGTACATAGCTCCTATTCTATTCTATTCTATTCTATTCTATTGGCCGGAGTAACAGATTCTACTTTATTCTATTCTATTGGCTCGAGTAAAAGATTTTATTCTATTCTATTCTACTGGCTGGAGTAATAGCTTCTATTCTATTCTATTCTATTCTATTCTATTCTATTCTATTCTATTCTATTCTATTTTATATTAGAATAGAATAGAATAGAAGCTGTTACTCCAGTCAATAGAATAGAATAGAATAGAATAGAATAAATCTCAAGCTGTTGCTCCTGACAGTAGAAGAGAAAACATATTACTCCAGTCAATAGAATAGAATAGAATAGAAGCTGTTACTCCAGCCAGTAGAATAGAATAGAATAGAATAGAATAGAATAGTTTTGAAATAAATTAATACTTTAGCAAGGCTGCATTATATTTATCTAATGTAACATTAAAGGAACACTCCACTTTTGGAGTGGAAAAAAAAACACATTTTCCAACTCCCCTAGAAATAAACAGTTCAGTTTTACCATTTTTTAATCCTTTCAACCGATCTCGGGGTCTGGCGGTAGCACTTTTAGCATAGCTTAGCGTAGATCATTGAATCCGATTAGACCGTGCTCAAAAATGACCAAAGAGTTTTGATATCCTCTCTATTTAATACTTGACTTATCTGTAGTTACACCGTGTACAAAGTGTACGAAAAATAAAAAGTTGCAATTTTCTAGGTCGATATGGCTACGAATTATACTCTCATTTCGGCATAATAATCAAGGAACTTTGCTGCCATACCATGGGTTAACTCTGCTGGCTGCAACTCTGCATCTACGCAAAAGTGCCGGTCACTTTCAGGCACAGCGTAATGTACACTCTGAAGTCAGGCAGTGAGATTTTTTGGTTTTGAAATAAATTAGTAATTTAATTTTAGCAAGGTTGCATTCAATTTAGTAAATGTGACATTAAAGAGATTTATACAGATTATTTATTAATTTATATTTCTGGTTTGCACAAAAAAAATATTAATCAGCAAAAACTGTTTTATACATTTAAAATAATGCACTAAGCTTTCTAAAGTCTAAAAGTCTTCTAAGTCAGCATATAAAATGATTTCTGAAGGATCATGTGACACTGAAGAATGGAATAATAATCATCAGCACAAGAATAAATAACATTTGAAAAGACTTTAAGACAAAAAGTAAACATTCAACTTTGTAAACATTTAACTTCAAAAAAAGAAAAAAAAATATTACAGTTTTCTTTTTTTTTTGTAGGTATACTTTATAAATTAAATGCAGCCTTGGTGAGCACAAAAGACATTTTTCAAAAATAATAAAAATCAACATATTAATGTTAAACTCTCTAAAACCTTATATTTCATTCAAAAATAATTTAACAATTAGTTAATTGTACATACAGTCCAATATTTATACAGTAGACTAATACTGTAGCACAACAGTACTTAAATTACTATATTTGAGTATACTTACACAGTTTAAAACAGTGAGCTTAGTTATCTGCTTTTAAGTTGATTCTCAAATGGTATATACAACATGCAGTGATGTATTGCCAATGTTGATACTCTAAATCAGTGGTTTCCAAACCCTGGGTCGTGACCCTTAAAAAATGGGTTGCCAGGATGTTATGAGGAAATTGTATGTATGTTACACAGTTCAAGATTCAGGGAGGAAGGAAGCGAGAACCGGGAAACTATAATAACTAAATAAACAACAGAACGAAAGTAAGCGGCAGCCGCCTCAAGGCAGAATCCAACATGCATTTGTGTTTGCACTCTATTTTTGAAGTGTTGAACATTGTAGCCAACAACAGACATATCTGTTAATTTCCAGAACGCAATGGCCAATCAGAGGCGTTTTGTGTATCAGTATCCACTCGCCAAGTTCAGTCCTGCGCTCTGTAGATGCAATGTAAATAAGAGATTAATTGTGTCGTGTAGAGAGACTCACTGATTATAGCAGAATTTTCTGATATATATAGGTGGGTCGCTCTTAAAAATTTTGAAAACCACTGCTCTAAATCATGAGCTTCTATGATGCTGACTTAGAAGGTTGCAGCCTTATCAGAGGCAGCTCACTAGGTTTTAAAAAAAATACTGAGATTTAATCTTTTTTACTATTATTTTATTTACCTTTGAAAACCCTGGCAAACAGAGTTATTTAACAGCAACTCTGGTAAACATTAACCTCAGTGGGTAATGGTCTGAGGAAAAAACAAACTGCTCATATTGTAGATGATTTCCAATGTGAGCCCAGCACTGCAAAACAGGGCAGTAGCACAAGTAACCATCAGAACTTGGCCAAGCGAGGCATACGCGACTCCTCATCTGCTTGTAGAGCATACAGTGAGGAGTGTGTGAGAAGCAGCATGCTGCTGTCCATGTGTTCTGCAGGCCTGCCCACATGGTGTCAGTGCACCAGGAGCCTCATCATTCATGGTGGGTGGCACAAGAAGGGCGAAGAGACCGAACCAGCACGTGCATGCACGTAGGTAGGTGGGAGTATGTGTGTGTGTAAGTGTGTCTGGGGGCCAGGTGCCACTAGAAATGAACCCAACCATCTGTGACAGAAATACTTCTTCCCATTATGTGAACTGTAAAGGCCCACCTGTGCAAAAGCCAGCCCTTTGGCAGGGTGGGATCCACTCCAGCAGCAGTAGGCTTTAATTTCAATTAGGACAGCTCACACTTGTTCTCAGAGCCAACATTGGACAGATACATCTGAGGGCACAGTGTTAAAGGGCCATCTCCGCCGAAGCATTTAACGAGCAAGACACCAATCACTGTGCATTTCTTTGGATTTTTGGTGAAGGAACTCAGTAGACTCAATATTTAATTTGACGCAAATGAAAACGAGGATGGGAGTTCTGTTTCAACTGTTCCGTCTGAGGTTGTAGGTCACGTCAAATTTTCATAATCCATGTCTTTTTCTTTTTTTTGGGGGGGTCACTGGAATCTTACTTTTTTTGTTTCGTCAGCTGATCTAACTCAGAGAGACACTGACTGAATGGATTTTGCGCTAACACTTACACAATAAGTTTACGATAAGGTTCATTAGTTAAATACTTTCATTAACATTAACTAAGACTTCTACAGCATTTATCAATCTTAGCTAATTTCAACATTTACTAATGCATTATTACAATCAAAAGTTGTTCTTAGTAACGTTAGTTAATGCACTGTGAATTAACATGAACTAACAATGAACGACTGTATTTTCATTAACTAACATTGACAAAGATTAATAAATACTGTAATAAATGTATTGCTTCTTGTTTGTTCATCTTAGTTAATACAATAACTAACATTAACTAATGGAACCTTATTGTGTTACCAATTTTGGTAATGTCAAATAACTAAGGTGTGGAAAAACTAACGATTTCTAATTAATCAGCCAGTAAATTTTTACATGATAACAATATAATGATGAAATTAGTATCAATTTTACATATTATTATATTATTTTTTTTAATTCAATTTCATTACCCTCATTCATATTTCATTTATTTCTAAGAATTTAGCTTTAGTAAGAATAATGCATTTATTAAGGAAGGACACATTAAGGTAATCAAATGTGAAAGTAAGCACATATAAATGTTTATAAATGTTTAAAAAGTATATATTTCAAATAAATGCTGTTCCTTATATTCTACACATCAAAAATACATTTTATAAATCATGAAGAATGCTTAGCTTCCAAAAAAAAAAAAAAAAAAAAATATATATATATATATATATATATATATATATACACACACACACAGTAATTTTTTGTTTTTTAAAGAAATTTCTTATGCTCATGAAGGCTGTGTTTATTGGATCAAAAATACAGAATAAAATGTAATATTGTGACATATTACTACAATGTAATATACATTAAAATCAAATTTATTCATGTGATCATCTGAATTTTCAAAAAAAAAAAAAATAAATAAATAAAAAAAAATTATATATATATATATATATATATATATATATATTTCATTTTAAATTTTATTCATCTGAAAAAAGTAACCAAAAAATATTTGGCAGCACAACTGTCGCCAACATAGATAATTCTAATAATAAATCAGCATATTTTTAAAGGATCATGTGACTGGAGTAATGGCTGAAAATTCAGCTTTGCATCATATGAATAAATTATATTTTAAAGTACATTAAAGTAGAAACCATTATTTCTATTACAGTTTTTTTCTGTATTTGTGATTAAATAAAAGAAGCATTGATAAGCATAAGAGACTTCTTTAAAAAAAAACAAAAAAAAAAAAAACATTGCAAGTCTGACTGATACCAAACTAACTTTTGAACTGCACACACACACACACATATAAAAAATTATTTCCTATGATACATTAAAAATGATTTCTGAAGGATTATGTGACATTGAAGACTGGAGTAATGGATGCTGCAAATTTGGCTATGCCATCAAAGGAATAAATTACATTTATAAAATATATTAGAAAACAGTTACTTCAAATTGAAACAATATTTGATTCACAGTATTACTGTTTTACTATATTGGATATGGAATGCAGTCTTGGTGAGAATAAAATGTTTCTTTTAAAAACATTACATTTTAAAAATGGGTACGTCAAATTAAATAAAGGTTTTAAAAATATGAATTATTCATATTTTTATGCTTTTTGTTTGTTTAAATGACAATTATTCAGCCAATAAATTTTTACATGATAACAATATAATGATGAAATTAGTATCAATTTTACATGTTATTATATTAATTTTTTATTCAATTTCATAACCCTCATTCATATTTCATTCATTTCTAAGACTTTAACTTTAGTAAGAATAACACATTTATTCAAGAAGGACACATTAAGGTAATCAAATGTGACAGTAAACACATATAAATGTTTAAAAATATATATATTTCAAATAAATACTGTTCCTTTTAATATTCTACACATCAAAAATATCTGAAAAAATTTTTCAACATCGACAGTAATTACAGTAATAACTACTTTCTTGAGCTCTAAATATTAATATTAATATATATATATATATATATATAATAAAATATATTTTTTTATTTTTTTATTATATATATATATATATATATATATATATACAGTACGATTTTTCATGTTTTTTAAAGAAGTTTCTTATGCTCATAAAGGCTGTGTTTATAGGTTCAAAAATACAGAATAAAATGTAAATACAATTTCCCCCCCCCATTTTAATTAAAATCAAATTTATTCATGTGATCAAAGCTAAATTTTCTAAAAAAAAAATAAATAAATACAATTATATATATATGTTCTTTTTTAATTTTATTCATTTGGAAAAAGTAACCAAAAAATATTTGGCAGCACAACTGTCACCAACATAGATAATTCTAATAATGAATCAGCATATTAGAATGATTTTTGAAGGATCATGTGACTGGAGTAATGGCTGAAAATTCAGCTTTGCATCATATGAATAAATTATATGTTAAAGTATATTAAAAAAATTTTTTCTGTATTTGTGATTAAATAAATGAAGCATTGATGAGCATAAGAGACTTCCTTAAAAAAAAACAAAAAAAAAACAAAAAAAAACATTGCAAGTCTGACTGATACCAAACTAACTTTTAAACTGCACACACACATATATAAAAATGATTTCCTAGGATACATTAAAAATTATGTGACACTGAAGACTGGATGCTGAAAATTTGGCTATGCCATCAAAGGAACAAATTACATTTTTAAATATATGCAAGTAGAAAACAGTTACTTCAAATTGAAATAATATTTGATTCACAGTATTACTGTTTTACTATATTGGATATGAAATGCAGTCTCGGTGAGAATAAAACACTTCTTTTAAAAACATTACATTTCAAAAATGGGTACGTCAAATTAAATGAAGGTTGTCAAAATATGAATTATTCATACTTTTATGCTTTTTGTTTGTTTAAATGACCTGAACAACGCTGAATGACATATAATAACATGACAATCAAAAACACACAAAGCTTCCTCACTGCAACAATATTAAGCCTAACAAGAGCAACATCAAAATAAAAGTAATTTCTTTAAATTAGAATCAAATCTGAATCCCCAGAGCCCTAAACATCGTCTGCTTATGCCAGTCACATCCTGAGCTCATAACCCAGGGTAGTACTGTCATCATCGGCCTTATCAGATGCTGTATAATCCTCTTAGGTTGAGGGGGGGAGGAGGTTTATATACTATATGCAAGCTGCGTCTCATCGTTTACCCCTTGATGTGATTAAGTTTGAAATAACTGGGCCAATTTTATGGATATAGGGAGGATCAGTCCTATTGCCGTTGTGAAAGTTGCGCTTGAGAAGGAATCTTTACGGTGGGTGCACGGACTCGTCCGTAGGTGTGGTAACGGAGTCATTGAGTGGTGACGTGTTACATCATCTGAATTATGTTGGTTTTTTTAAAAAAGAAGATTTATGAGTTTTTATATGTATATAAAACATGTATTTTCAATTGGGAGTTTATGCAAAATGCAATGCCTGAATTCGAAATGCCATGTTTGGCTGCAGGTTCCAGTCAACTGGCAGTGAATTGAATTCTTCTCTACCTTGATTATTTGAATTTACTGCTGTGGATCACAAATACTGCTGAAAAGCCCTTGGAATTATCTAATAAGCAAATTACTTAAATGAATCCGCTTAGAGGTGAGAGATTAAATCTTTTCATGTGGAACATTCAGTAATTCAAGAAGGCATCTGAAACCAGCCAAAGGCAGGTGCTGAGCCAAGATAGAGCCAGACTCACTCTTAAACTCTCCGCACTGTTTACAAGAGCACATCGTACTGCTGCACAGAAAGATGATCGCGCTGTCAGATAAAGCCCATTGATTCGTGCTCCTTCTGTAGACCAAAACTTCTTCAAAGAGTAGGATGATATATATAAAAAAGAGCATGGGGCACGAAGGAGTGAAGTATAGACTCTACAATTAAACGCATAAAACTATGCATAATTTTACACCCTGGGAAAATCACTTCAAACAGTCGCTGAGGAAAAGATGAATCATTTACAGCAGAACATGACCAAGATCTTTGGCATGACAAAAGAAAGTGAGTCTAGCGCTTTTTATTTTATAACAGACACAGTGGGACTGGTGCTGTCAGCATGTGGAGACTCTTTTATGTTAAAAAAATACAAATCAATAAAGAAATGAACGTAGGCTGTGTGGGTTTAGAGGGGCGGAGCTAAGTGCTATATGATAATGGTTCAATTTGCGTGTAATAAACATGTAATAAACACTACAGAAGTGCTAAACACAACAGAATTGATTTTCAGACAAAATAAGTAATAAATCACATTGAATCCAATAAAAAAGTGGTTTACCTGAGTTGTGAATGTGAGCTTGCAGTGTGTATTGAATGGGATTCAATAAAAGGCAGTGAACCATGAAATAATGGCAAAAAGTGTCTTTCTATTGAGTTGTCCTTGCGGGCTGAGAGTAAAAAGTGACACAGAATGTGTACAGTTCGATTCACGTTCAGATGAACTGGCTGCTTTTGTACTGTATGGATTCTGCCGAGTTGAATCAAAGTGTGGTGTGATTCACAATCGAATGAATCTTATGAGCCAGTTCTTTAATGAATTGATGAGTCATTGCTTTGAATAAGTCTACAACACAGCAGTGTACAATTTACAGCATTAGCAGAGATGTAAATAATGTAAGAATATGTCAGGAAAAAATAAACATGACCTGAAATACTAAATAAATAGAAAGCAAATCAACATCATACTACATGTAGGGCTTGTGAATAAGAATCAAATAGAGAATTCTGTATGCCTAAATAAGTTTTTTATAGATTTCATCTAGACTTGAAATGAAATATTTAAATTGCATATAAAATTTTAATCCATTTGGATTACACAGTTTCAACAAACTAACTTAATGTGAGGCATATTTGACAGTAAAGAGCATAAATTACTTTCTGCAATAGTACTAATCGTGAATGCGTTTTGAATACACAACAACCAGGTTTATATCATAAATAAATCCAATTTGTTGCATTCTCAACCATTCATACTTTTTAACTGAATAAATGTACTTGTTTTTACATCTGTATCTATGCTGACTCTAAGCATGCATTTTGAAAACAGGATTATTTAAATAAAATCAATTAGATGCAAATGCTTAATGTCTCTTACAGTACCTGTTTCATGCATGTATGACTGACAAATATTATTAGTTCATGTTAAAAGTGCATAACCCAAATGGATGAGAATTTTCTGTCCAATTCAAATACATACATTTGGAGAGCAGTTTTCAATTGAAAACCTACAGTGGCATGCAAACGTTTGGGAACCCCTTGCAGAATCTGTGAAAATGTGAATAATTTTAACAAAATAAAAGAGATCATACAAAATGCATGTTATTTTTTATGTAGTACTGTTATTTGGTACCCTTTCCAGCAGTGACTGTATGATTTTGAGATCCATCTTTTCACAAAGACACAACTGTTAAAAAAGGTTCAAACATTCACTGATGTCTCAGAAGGAAACACAATGCATTAAGAGCTGGGGGGTGAAAACTTTTGTCCAATGTCCAAATTTGTCTTATTTTGTTGAAATATAATTTTTTTTGCATTAAGTACTGCCCTTCGGAAACAACAGAAGATACTTGCATGTTTTCTGGAAGACAAATTAAGTACAATTTACCTTGATCTTCAGATTCAAAAAGTTTTCACCCCCCGGCTCTTAATGGATCGTGTTTCCTTCTGGAGCATCAGTGAATGTTTGAACTTTTTTTAATAGTTGTGTTTGAGTTCCTCAGTTGTCCTCAGTGTGAAAAGATGGATCTCAAAATCACACAGTCACTGCCGGAAAGAGTTCAAATACGCAAAACATGCTGGAAAACCAAAGAATCTGCAGGACATGAAGGATTTTTCTGAAGAACAGCACTCAGTTTAACTGTTTAGAACAAACAAGGGACCATCCAGGTAACCACACCGTATTAAAAACCAAGGGTTCCCAAACTTTTGGAGGGGGTTATTTTAATAATTTCATTTTTCATCTTGTAGACTATATGTAAACATCTTTTATGTAAAATATCTTACTCAGGACAGTAGTACACAAAAAATAGCATGCACATTGTATGACCTCTCTTATTTTGTTAAAATTATTTACATGTTCTCAGAATCTGCCACTGTATGTGCAATAGTATGGATATAGTCTTCCATATCAGCTGAGAACATTGGAAAACAGCTTATTTAACTTCATTACTATGACAAATGTTCTGATTTATAATCTCTCAGTTTGAGATGGTTCAAATCTGATGCAATCGTCATATTTGAGGTTTGAATATATGGATTCGGTCCAGTAAAGCGAGCGAGTCAGCAGTCGATATGACGCTATTACCACTGGGAAAGCAGCCTGCACCTGATTCACACTCATGTTTGTGTGTTTATGTAAGTGGAAGGAGGGGGTGGACGGCCGAGGGCTGCGGGTGGCGTGTCTGTCAGCCAGGTTCAGCCTGCAGCCTGAGTCCAGTGATGTGCAAATCAGGTGGAGGTGTAGCTGAGGGCCAGCTTCAGAACGGCAGAAGTCCAGTTCAGCCGGGCTGAGGAGCAGCAGATTGGACAACCTGTCTCCACTGCCGCCCTCCGGACATCATCCAGCCCACTGACATTGCGGCGAGGTGACAAACACAACCCTGTCCGCCGCACGGCCAAACAACCGCAATCATCTCCGTAATGGCCTTGTCCACAGTGGCCCACGCGCTCGCTGGCTAAACTAACCAAGACATAACTGCACTGCAGTGCAGCTAGTGCCTGAGGAGAAAAACGATGCCTGTCTCTTCCTTAACATGGCCGGGTTTCTCCGCCAACCGAGGCAACATCTCGCCATTGACCTGTGGAAGACATTCTATCCATCTCACGTTGGGAACGGCAATTGCTAAGTGCCAGGGCAGACCCATTCATAATCAGTCTGAGCAGATCACTGCTAATGTTAAGAGTGCCGGAAGAGGGATGAGGAGAGCCAGCGTCACAGAGGGTTCATTCATCAGGCACCTGCAGTGGGTCTGATACTGATACTAAAATACCATTCCTCCTAGGCCCGGACTGTGGGGGTGTGCATGATGGATGCACTAGATATACTGTTCCCACTCCACAGCAACCACACACAGCCCACGGCTAACAGAACGTAAGCTGCGCCAGCCAAAGCAGCTTAAACGTAGCCGAGTTGTCGCATTCGAACACGCTTATTACAGTGTTGCCCAAATGTTTTTCTTTAGGGAACCCCCAAAGCTCAATTAGTAAGCATACTCTCATCATTTAATACTACCTGTATTGCCATAACACTATAAGAAATATTAATATTCACTTTAAATTGAAAATAATCAGTGCTAGTGTGGGTGAAAAACAGATTCATCAGGAAATTCTCACCTTTTTCCTTAATGAGACACATTGCTTGCTTGTCTTTAACAGGTTTCAACAGTTCTTGAGGCAATCAGAAAACAACTTTCCAACTATCAAGAACAGTAAAGGGGGCTATTTTCACATTTACTGATAAAATTATTATATAAAAAGTATTCTAAAATATATATATCCATTATTTCAAAGGGATAGTTCACTCAAAAATGAAAATTCTGTCATTACTTACCCCCTCATGTCGTTCCAAACCCGTAAGAGCTTTGTTTGTCTTTGAAACACAAATTAAGATACTTTTTCTGTCCGTGCACAGACATCAACACAACTGATACATTCAAGGCCCAGAAAGGTAGTAAGGACATCGATAAAATAGTCCATGAGACAGTGGTTCAACCATAATGTTATGAAGCTACGAGAATACTTTTTGCGCGCAGAGAAAACAAAATTGACTACTTTATCCAACAATTTCTAAGTCTGTATGCCAGCTCCTGCGTCAGCAGCACCACAAGCATGCATTGTGTTACTCTCGTGAATGCGCAGCGAAGATTGACGTGGAAGAGAAATTGAATAAAGTCACTATTTTTGTTTTCTTTGCACACAAAAACTCATAGCTTCATAAAATTATGGTTGAACCACTGATGTCACATGGACTATTTTATTGATGTTCTTAATACCTTTCTTGGCCCTGAACATGGTAGTTTCATTGCTGTCTATGCAGGGTCAGAAAGTGCTCTGATTTCATTAAAAATATCTTAATTTGTGATCCGAAGATGAATGAACGTCTTACGGGTTTGGAACAACACAAGGTATTTCTATTTTTGGGTGAACTATCCCTTTAAGTAATAATGTTAAGATATTATGGATCTTCCTCTGTGGAAACAAACAACTTAAAAAACCAAAAGTAAATAATAACTGTGAAACTAAGCTGAAAAATGTCTTGTTCTGTACTTTATGTAAGTTTTATGACATTAATATATGCCCACATTTACATGTCAATGACACCTTTTTGAAATTCAGAAACTTATACTCAATAACAGCAAGGTGATAAGAAGGATAACAAGCTGTTATTTCTAACACCGAAAGAACTAATTATGTGTGAGATTTTACTTGGCTGTGAGATATTATTTGAATATTAATTTGTAATATTACATTAAATTTGTATTTCAAATGATTTTGATTCTTTTGAACTCATCAAAGAGTGACGAAAATAGTATCAACTTCTACAAAAATATAAATCAACAAGACATTTCTTAAGCCTTTCTTAAAATAATTTCTGAATGATCATGTGACACTGAAGACTGGAGTAATGATGCTGAAAATATACAGTTGAGGTCAAAAGTTTACATACACCTGGCAGAATCTGCAAAATAAGATGGATCATATAAAAGTACTGACCTGAATAAGATATTTCAGATAAAAGACATTTACAAATAGTCCACAAGAGAAAATAGTAGCTGAATTTATAAAAATGACCCCTTTCAAAAGTTTACATACGCTTGATTCTTAATACTGTGTTGTTACCTGAATGATCCACAACTTAAACTTTTTTGTTTAGTGATAGTTGTTCATGAGTCCCTTGTTTGTCCTGAACAGTTAAACTGCTTGCTGTTCTTTAGAAAAATCCTTCAGGTCCCACAAATTCTTTGCTGTTTCAGCATTTTTGTGTATTTGAACCCTTTCCAACAATGACTGTATGTTTTGAGATCAATTTTTTTTTACAATGAGGACAACCTAGGGACTCATATGCAACTATTACAGAAGTTTCAAACACTCACTTATGCTCCAAAAGGTAACATAATGCATTAAGAGCCAGGGGTGTAAAATTTTTGAATTTGAAGATCAAAGTAAATTTAACTGAGTTTGTCTTCTGGGAAACATGTAAGTATCTTGTGTAGCTTCTGAAAGGCAATACTAAATGAAAAAAAAAATATGATGTTTAGGCAAAACAAGAAAAATGTACACATCTTTATTCTTTTCCAAAGTTTTCACCCCCCGGCTCTTAATGCATTGTGTTTCCCTCTGAAGCATCAGTGAGCGTTTGAACCTTCTGTAATAGTTGCATATGAGCCCCTCAGTTGTCCTCAGTGTGAAAAGATAGATCTCAAAATCATACAGTCATTGTTGGAAAGGGTTCAAATACACAACAATTTTGAAAAACCAAAGAATTTGTGGAACCTGAAGGATTTTTTCTGAAGAACAACGGGCAGTTTAACTGTTCAGGATAAACAATGCACAAATGAACAACTATCACTAAACAGTGAACTATCACTGAACAGGGTCATTTTTATAAATTCAACTATTATTTTCTCTTGTGGACTATATGTAAACATCTAATATGTGAAATATCTTAGTCAGGTCAGTACTAAAAAAATAACATGCATTTTGTATGATCCTTCTTATTTTGGTAAAATAATTAACATTTTGGAGATTCTGCAAGTATGTAAAATTCTGACTTAAACTGTAGCTGCCATCTTATGAATAAATTATATTTTAAAATATATTGAATTAAAATGGTTATATATATTTAATATCTGTTACTTTAAATTGTAATAATATTTAAATAAACAATAGGAAAAGAAAAATTATTTAATATATATGTTTTAATATAAATTAATAATGGACATAATATTAATATATAATATTGTTCTACATTAGTTTTCTAATATTTTAAGTCAGCATTTCTGTGTTACAGTTTTACCAAAACTGAAACCTTTCCAAGCACTCCCTAGAAGTTAATTAAGTACCCGTGGGGGGTACTTATACTCCTGCTTGAAAACCGTTGCTTTAACAAAATTTCAAGAATAATAGTGTCTGCACTCCCACATAACCAAGTAACATTTATTAAAAAACACATCAAGTCACTGGTACACACAGTCTTATCATGTAGGTGGCTGAACACAGAGCAGCTCCCACAATTCCCAGGTGCTTCCCACCCCCACCTCCAGCCGAATTGTGTTGCGCTTCTGCAGTGTCAGCTTTCTTTGCTCCTTTCATTTCCTCCCAATGTCCTCCCTGCCTTAAACCTCATCCCTGATTGGCCGATCATTACCCAGCTTCCATCAATCACATGCCTCTTTCTGATGGAAAGCACTCAACACGTCGCATTCTTACAAACTATTGGCAAGCCTGTCAAGAACAATAAGGGTCAACGGGCTATGGCCATGTAACCGTGAGATCGAGGCTGGAGGGATAGAATGCTGCAGAGCGAATTGAAGCTCGCCAGGCTATTGTTTGGGGTTACAGTCATGCATACGATTATTTGCCCACAAAGCATCTCCATAGTGCTGATGGTGGGTTTGAAATGTGCGAGTGGGAGGAGGTGAGGGCTTCGGGCTGCTGCTGTCTTTGGCTCCGCTGTAAACAGCCCTGGCTAGACTTGACGCTAGCAGGCACAGTGAGTCATGTCACCTAGCGGTGCACACAAACACATTAGCTTTCCAATTAGAGGCAACCAGGTTCTCCGAAGCCCCTTCCTCATGCTGGGCCTAGAGTTGGGCCGACCTCAAGGTTTTTGACGCGAGAGGAAACGAAGAGGACAGCAGGAAAGGAACGAGTGAGTCAGAGGCCGAACAGAGGACGACTGGAGTGAAGATACCACTATATATGGGGGGGAAGGACAGCACGGTACCCACTGGACAGGTGTCCTCATTGCCGCTCGCTTGGAGTGGGGCAGGGTTGATGGTTGGTCCTCTGAAACACTCCATCAAAACGCCATCGGAGACATAGATCTATCTCACACTGGGATATTTTTAGGTCGTCGTCAAGGAACAGCATCTCCTTGATCTTTGATGTGCGCAAATGTTCTATGTCTAGTAGTGCATGATTTCCTGCTGTTCCTTTTTCATTTCGGTAACAATACAGACAAATGTTTCATATACACACTTTATGTAAAGATGGAAAATATAATGAGCCACATTCATGAAAAATTTAATTCTATGCAAAACCATTCTTGTGTAAATAGTCCCACTGAATCGAATGTGACAACTAACATAAAAATGTTTTTACAAACAATTCAAACACAAATTGGCCACAGTCATAATTTAGTTTATTATGATCATGTTTTTATGACCAAGATTAAAAAAGAAGTCTTATAAGCCACGCCAACATTACAAACTTTTATTTGAAGTAAAGAAATATTTGAAAATCTGTCAAAAAGATAAAGATGCGAAACTGTGTACTTAACAGATTTAGTGAGGAAAAGTAAAAGGAACTACAATCCCATGACACACTGCAAATGGCAATTAAATTAAAAACAAAGGGCAAAATACAAAACTACTAAAGTTTTTGAATATAGAGACTGGCTTAATATTATTTGGGGTGCTTCATGGGAGTGTGAGCTCCTTGTGAAATCTTTTGGAGCGATTTACTTACTGACTGTTAGTACAGAATCATGGGTAATGTAGTTTTTCAATTGAAATTCCTCTGTCAAACACGACTATTTAAAAATATGTTTAACTGATGTAGACCGCTGGCTTCAAAAAAGCATATAATACCAATTAACAACCTCAGAGCTCCCAGTGCATTCATTTTATCTCTAAAAATAAAAATCAATTGCGTTTTACTTCCAGAACCCCACTGTTGCACTCTATATTGGGTGCTACACTTGACCAGGAAAAAAAACAACATCAGACAGACATTTCACACATTATTAGATCTTCTGGTGTTTGGAATAACGCCATCTGTCATACTCTCTCCACATTACCTCACTGTGACTGGGTGAGACAGGTTTCTGAATAGCAAGCAAGTCACTAACACGCAAATGTGGTCAGTCACGCATTAGACAGTAAGTTTAGTCTGTTATATATAAATACGGTCACTCATGAACACTTTAAAGGAAAAGTTCACTTCCAGAAAAAAATAACAGATAATGTACTCACCCCCTTGTCATCCAAGATGTTCATGTCTTTCTTTCTTCAGTCGTAATGAAACTATGTTTTTTAAGGAAAACATTTCAGGATTTTGTAATGGTGCCAATATAGTGGACTTCAATTTGAACATCCAAAATGCAGTTTCAAAGGGCTCTAAATGATCCCAGCCAAGGAAGAAGGGTCTTATCTAGTAAAACAATTGGTTATTTTCTTAATAAATAAATAAATAAATAAATAAAAAAAAAAAAAAAAAAAAAAAAAAAAAAAAAAAAAGCTTTGGATTCTAGAGACGATTTGATTGGACAAAGTTTGATGAGAAGCTAAAGTGCAGGGTGATGTCATCAAAATTGTTGATCCGTATTAGCGGAAGTGAGAGTGTAAGTTTTGAATGTTTATATCTTCTAAATGCATATTTTGTATTTTTTTTTTAAACACACTAGATAACCTTAAAGAGCAGTTCACTTCCAGAACAACAATTTACAGATAATTTACTCACTCCCTTGTCATCCAAGATGTTCATGTTCTTTCTTTCTTCAGTCATAAAGAAATTATGTTTTTTTTAAGGAAAACATTTCAGTACTTCTCTTCATATAATGGACTTCTATGGTGCCCCCGAGTTTGAACTTCCAAAATGCAGTTTAAATGCAGCTTAAAATGGCTTAAAATGGCTGAGGAAGAAGAGTCTTATCTAGTTATAGTTAGACAAGACAAGCGTTTGAGGTTAAAAAAGTATATCATTTGTAATTTTTTAGAAAATAACTGATCGTTTCGCTAGATAGGACCCTTCTTCATTGGCTGGGATCATTTAGAGCCCTCTGAAGCCTCATTTAAACTGCATTTTGGAAGTTCAAACTCGGGGGCACTATAGAAGTCCATTATATGAAGAGAAGTACTGAAATGTTTTCCTTAAAAAAACATAATTTCTTTACGACTGAAGAAAGAAAGACATGAACATCTTGTATGACAAGGGGGTGAGTACATTATCTGTAAATTTTTGTCCTGGAAGTGAACTTCTCCTTTAAGGCTAACATATTCATACTAAAAGCCAAAAAACTTCAATTTTGATTTCATGGGGCCTTTAAAAGAACTAATATTAATAGATTTTAAAATGTAATTTGTGTGATGACAAAACATTTTTCAGAAGCCATTACTCCAATCTTTAGAATGGTATTCAAAAAATCATTCCACTGATTTACTGCTTAAAAAAAATAATAAATAAAAATAATGAATTAATATTACCAATGTTGAATGAAGCTGTGCTTCATTTTTTGAGCATGATATATATTTTTTTTTCAAAGCATTCTTTGAAGAAAAAGTTCAAAGGCATTTATTTGAAAAGAGAAATCTTTTGTAAGTCTTTACTGTCACATTCAATGAATTTAACACTTCCTTCCAGAATAAAAGGTTCATTTCAAATAAATAAATTATAACATAAAAAATAATACAAAATGTATTTATTTATTTACACATTCTATACTATTTATTGTTTTATATTCTTAATATTCGGCAAGCAAAACATTTCAAATTTTATTTGAAATTACTTTTCCTTTAATTAAACTGCATTAAATTGCTTCCTTCCAGAATAAAAGAACATTTATTTCAAATAAATATATTCATACTGTATCTATTTCTTATGTTTTTTCTTTTGTAAATGTTCTTATTTATTTACATATTTCCATATATATATTTTTTCTTATGTTCTTCCTTTTGTAAATATTCCTTATTTATACTTTTCTATATATTTGTGCTTGCTGTTCATACTGTAAATTTACACAAATCCCCTTCTGCGTGAAGCTGCTCTAGTCAAACTGTGCTGTGAAGTTCCTGCCATTATGCACTTGAATAGCTACACAATGTGGCAGCAGTAGCTATTCACGGCTTCGTGTCCACATATATTATGGTACTGTAAATGTGATATACCCTCAATGTGAAGCTGTGTGTGCTTTCATGTTGCAAAGAACGTATAAATGCCACCAAAACACCGTGAAGTTTCCCTGCCCCTGCTCTCCAGAGCATTACATTAGTCTTGGAAATCCTGTAGCTAAAGGGCTAGCAGCCTTCACTTAGGTTTTGAATCAACACCTCGTCACAGTCTATTAAGAGTCTGATTGCCAGGTAATTATTATGCTCCCAAATTAGATCGGACCACATTGAAAGTAAATTAAATAATCATGCATTAACAGTTGCTCATCCAATGGGATGGCTGTACACACACATTAGGCAGATGCCAAAGACGCGGCCATAAAGGTAGAACGTGAAATCCCTAGGGCTCAGGTTGATCACAAAGCATATACTGTGCTCTGACAAAGTAGATGACATCAAATATTCTAATGAGGATCTTGGAATTAACGTGAATTTGGAATTAAAACACCAACGAACACCACACACGCTGTGCGCCTTAAGAGACTGTGACATTGTATCTCACACCTTATAATTTTACACTTAAAATAATTATGACTCATTTTAAGGAGTGTAACTACAGGAATGACCTGGGGTAACAACAAATGGAATATAAATGGAATTGCAGCACTTTCCTCTTCCCCGGCTGTAACTTAAGGTCAGATGACAGGCTTGATGCAACGCCTTAATGCATAATTCATCTGTTGCAGTCATTTGTATGAGACAACGAATGCTATGAATATACCATTACCTTGATTATAACTTCATCTGCAATGAAATATACCGCAGTGAGCATCGGCGTTATTCACCACGGCCTCCACGCTGGAATCATTTTTATTATTCATTGGATTGAGTAAGCGCTACCGGGGTGATCCATAAAAGCTATCGTGTGAGGAAGTTTTTCCTATTTTTGCTGAGTAAGTGGCCAAGAGGCCTGTTTACGCATAATGACCTGTATGCGTGTCTACAGGAGAGGCGGACAGGTTTGTGCCGTACCCTGAGAAAGGCCGGCCCGTGGCAGCTGCATGCGAGGAAAGAAATACAACCGAGTCCCATCGGCTGAGGTCATTCCAGGGAGCCGCACTAAAACACCCACAGATTTTTAGATCTGCTGCTCTGGCATGTGCACGCTATTAAGATGCAAAAACAGCCAGTCGCTATTATTTTTGTATTATTAAAGCAAACACCCCTCCCCCACTGTTATTGCCAATATAGGAATACATACACAACCTAATCCGCAGTCCCAGCATGCAAACTTTACAATATGTAAGGGCAAATAAAAAATGCTAATGCATGAGAAAGAAATATATATTACCCTTCAAAAGTTTGCATCTGTGAGTTCTTTTGAACTGTTTATTGATTAGAATGGAAGAATCCTGAAATATATCACAGTTTCACAAAAATAAGTGTTTTCTTAAGCATATTAGAATGTAGGGATCTTGTGACACTGAGACTAGAGTAATGATGCAGGAAATTTTTTGCATCACAGGAATAAATTACATTTACAAGTAGAAAACAGAAATATTTAAAATAGAAAACAGTGATTTTAAAGGTAACATAAACATCTGACTTTTTCTGTTTAAATGCTATAAACAGGTCTATGGAGTGAATTGTGTGCCAATATGTATCAAATAAATCCAGCGTTTTGCATATAAACACGTTCTGCTTTGCAAGAAAAACTTGACTTTCAAACAAACGCAAAGTGATTTGCAAATACCAAACTTTATCTGAGAGAAAATGCAGAGGTATGGACAAATATACGGTACAGTTCAAAAGTTTGGGGTCAGTAAGACTTGTAATAGTCTTTAAAGAAGTCTCTTATGCTCATCAAGGCTGCATTTATTTGATTAAAAATATAGAAAAAAAACAGTAATATTGCAAAATGTTTTTACAATATAAAATAATGTTTTTTTTTATTTTAACGTACTTTAAAATAGAATTTATTCCTGTGATGAAAAGCTAAATTTTTATCAGCTGTTACTGCAGTCTTAAGTGTCACATGATCCTTCAGAAATCATTCTAATATGCGGATTTATTATTAGAATAATCAATGTTGGATAATATCAACAGTTGTGCTGCCAAATATTTTTTGGAACCTGTGATTTTTTTTTTTCAGGATTCTTTCATGAATAACAAGTTTAAAAAGTACAGTGTTTATTCAAAATATAAATATTTTATAACAATGTAAATTATTTATTATTAACTTTTAATAAACTTTTAATTATTAACTTAATTAACTTAATACATCCTTGGTGAATAAAAGTATTAATTTCTTAAAAAAAAAAAAAAAAAAAAAAAAAAAACAATAAAAATGTACTGACCCCAAACTTTTGAATGGTAGTGTATGTATTGTGTGTTACAACTCATTTGCCATCAGACTTATTTGCCTTTTTTTATGAGGAAACTTGGCTTGATATTCTCACAAATGCGTGCAGGCAGATTTTCTCACAAATGCAATTGAGCAACTTCCTTTTCCAAAAACAGCAGATGGCGCTGTCAGTCAATTTACGCTAGTCTCCAGAAACCTGAAAAACACGTTTACATTTTCAGCAGACCAACATGAGTGGGGAACAGGTGAGTTTCTGTCTTACTATGTCTATAATTAACCATTTAGATGTTTTCACAAAACAACCCTATACTACAATGTCAGTGAAATTCAAAATAAGTGCTGTAAAGTTGTTAACATGATTGATTAGTACAAAAATCAATAGTGACATGGCTAAACATCTAACTATGCAGTCTTTCCCTATAAAGACTGATCCATTCTCCGTACTTCTTATCCTCTGCTGGATCGCGGGATATAGAATATATACATATGTTGATAAAAACATATGTATATATTCTATATCCCGCTCATGTCCCCCACTCATGTTGGTCTGCAGTATTCCCTGAAAAGATAAACGTGTGTTTTGGGTCTCAGGAGACTAGCGTAAATTGACCGACAACTCCATCTGCTGTTTTTTGGGAAAAGGAGTTGCTCAGTTGCATTTGTAAGAAAATTTGCCTGCACACATTTGTGAGAAAATCAAGCCAAGTTTCCTCATAAAAATGCAACTGAGTCTTACAGGTGTAATACACAATACATATTTCTCCATACCACTGCATTTCCTCTCAAATAGTGTTTTGTATTTGTGAATCACTTTGCGTTTGTTTGAAAGTCACATGTTTTCTTTGCAAAGCAGATTGTGTTTATTTGCAAAACGCTGGATTTGTTTGATGAATACTGGCACAAAATTAACTCCATACAGGTCCCCCATCAACCAAACCAGAAAATGCGAAAAAGAAGCATACTTGTGAAAACGAAACAAGCACTCAGATTTCACTCCCACGTGATGCAGGAAGCTGTACATTTTGTTTTTGGAAAAATATATTAATAACTGATGTTTTGTTATTATGGGAAACGGAAAACAAAGCCACTAAAGGGACATGGTTAGTCGCGCTAGCCTGTTACATTAGAGTACATAATATATATTCCACTTACCACATAAACAACGTAAGGAGAGATGACTGATAGGATGATGGCGAATGATTTGCAGATCCTGAGCACCACTGACAAACATCTAATCTTGTAAAATATATGGTAGGTAGAGCTACTGTCGCTCCGTGTGATCGCAAATCTCGAAAGTGAAAGTAAAACACAAACGCGCATTCAAAAGCGAATGCCCCGCATATTAATAACAGCTCCCTGATGCCTGCAATTTGTGTACAGTATAATTACCTAATTAGCAATAAGACGTGAAAGAGAAGTTTACTCATATGCTGTGTGACATATGCTGCGCGTTTTCAAAATAATACAATTAATGATCTGTGGGATATACTGAGCTGAAACCTAACAGACACATTCTAGGGACACCTGAGACTTATATTACATATTGTAAAAATGGGCATTATAGGTCTCTATTATTGATCAAATAAATATAGATTGGGCAAGCATTTTGGGGCAATTTTTTGAATAAACTTCCCAACCCCAAACATTTGGATTGTACTGTATATTTCAATTTGTTTTATATATATGTGTGTACAGAGTTGGAAGGAGCAATAATGGGGTCAGTTAAAGAGTTAAATCCAAGAAGCCTCGTATATTGATTCGAACAAACAACCTTCCTGTCAGCAGTCCAGATCTTTAACCTTTGTACCATTGCTCTAGCGTAACCCATTACTCAGCATAACTGTACTTAATATTGTTGAGACTTGCATGATATATTGCTTGTGTGTCTCACTTCAGATAAAAGCATCTACTACATGATTCAATGTAAATATAATATTCAAAATTGTGGTGAGACAGTATGGCTGACCTATAAAAATAAAAAATAATATGCTCAGTAAGACAAAGTAAGAAATGTAAATGTAAATGTAAGATCAGGCCAATAATTTTAGGCTAAAACCATTTGATAGTTATAATATGGAAATACAGTATTATACATTTTGGCATTTATTTTTTTATGTGTAATACCAAAATTGGCATTATAGTGCCCTTATTATGCCATTTTAATGCTGTTTTAATGTTCCTAATACTGTTTTGGGAGTCTCCTACAATAGATTTACATGCATGCAAGACTAAACAATGCTTTAGTTTTCTCAAAATACACTATCAGTCAAACGTTTTGGAACAGTAAGATTTTTATTGTTTTTCTTTGTTTTTTTTTTAAGAAGTGTCTTCTGCTCACCAAGCCTGCATTTATTTGATCCAGCAATTTTTTTTTTTAACTATTTAAAATAACTGCTTCCTATTTGAATATATTTTAAAATGTAATTTATTCCTGTGATCAAATCTACATTTTCAGCATCAATACTCCAGTTTTCAGTGTCACATGATCCTTCAGAAATCATTCTAATATGCTGATTTGCTGTTCAAGAAACATTTATTATTATTATCAATATTTAAATCCATTACATTTTAAATATATTTAAACAGAAACCTGTTATTTGAAATATTTCTAATATTTCAAATTTTTACAGTTTTTGCTCTACTTTGGATCAAATGAATGCAGGCTTGGTAAGCAGAAGAGACATTTAAAAAAACATTAAAAAATCTGACTGTGCGATTCTCAAGCGATTCGTTTGGAATCTAAGATTCAGTCTTTCTAAACTCCTCCTTTCCGTGAGCCTTCTCTGCTCTGATTGGTCAGATGGCCCAGTCTGTTGTGATTGGTCTACCGTGTACATAATGTGTTGCGAGCACATGAACTGATCATCGCTTCGTCTCTACTAGTTACAGCATGAAATAAACATGAATAAACATCAGAAGGTATCTTGTTTCAACCATGGAAAGGTGTCAACACCTTTGATTTTTCAAGCTCCAGTCCACCGACCTCAAAATACTCTCCTGTCAGACAAAAATGGCAGATTCAATGTCATGATTGGTCAGATCGCCTGTCAATCAAACTCACTGTAAAAGGGTCAATCTGGTAAAGGTGGCAACAATAAATAAATAAAAGTGCAAAGATAATATGAGCCATATTTGGCGAAGAAAAATATTTAGCAAAATACACAGAGGGAAACAAAATAATTATTGTTACTAGTCAATTATTACAACATAAGCTGCAGAGGCTGAAAAAAAAAAAAAAAAACAACAACAAGGACAAGATTTATGAGCTACATCGCCACTACAGAAAAGAAACATGCTGATTAGCATCATGATTTTCTATTGAGGTACAGCTGCTATTTTTTATCATTAACAGACATGTGCATTAAACATCCATCGGATAGAACTACATTAATCTGCTTACGTTGCAAACTCCAGAATGCATGCGTATACATCAACATCACTTTAAGCGGACAATATTTGCACCCATTTCCCCACTGATTTACACCAGCGAGAGCATATTCGGAAGAAATTACCATCCTGTGATGTTTTATGATGACGCATTAGAAAACATGCAGAACATTTACAAAAGAGAAAAAGGTGTTAAAAGCTTGCTTTCACAAGAGACTATAAGGAAAAAGGTGCTTAGGTTAGTTACTGTATATTAGACTTTAAAATGCACCACACCACCACATACTCAGGTAACAGACGATCAGCCTCACGGGTGGCCGGGTGCACAAATGCTGTATTTACTTGTGCTACTCTCCATCTCATATTCTCCAGCAGTGCCGGTAATAAATTAACAGCTCAGAACTGGACCATTTCCTGTTCCCCTGAATCCCGACGCTGGGCTGAAAGGATTTCTCCCCTCGGCTGCCGCAGCCTGTGGCTTATTATGCTGTTATGAGTCCATTCAGAGAAAAACTCTGCTGTTAAAGTGATTTAGCAGGATGGCTTGGCAGAGGTGAAAGGAAACAATACCGAATTGTGCACCAGTAGTACCACTGTGCATGACTCCACTTGGCCTGCTCCCTTCCTAATGTAACTCCACCAGCTTGAGCCCTCCGAGCTATTAGATAGAGAGCGCATTTCCCCACTCGACACCTCACAGAATCTATAATGAGAGCGCTGCTGTACGAGGAGATGCTGGCTTTATAAATAGACTCATGCACAAACAAACACACACATGTGAATGAGCATACTGTATTGTTTCATACTGCAGGGGTGGATGGGGCAAAACCAACCGGCGCTGCTAGCGAGCGCACCTGGCGCTCATTTCACCTTGTCACCACTGACATACACCCACCATTACGAACACCCACCTGGTTTCAGGAGCTTATAGGCGTTTGTGCACTAATGCCCTGATTTTCAGAACAGAAACACATGCAAACTCGATTATGCGTGCCAAAAACATTCAACATTCCCGGGATTGCGCAAAAAGCACATCTTGACTAATTCTGCGAGCTTTCCTTGGTGGTGACTTCTTTGCAAATGAGTAAATTAGCACCTTGGAAGTGGTTCGTCGACCCTGAAAATCTCCCTGTTGGTAAATTTACACACAACAAAAAGGCTGGTGGTAAAAGAGAATCTGAGAAAAGAAATAGCAGAGATATTAAATTATTTCTTGTGGGCAGTTGTATTCAGAATAGACTTTGAACATGAAAGGCTCAACAATAAAATAAAAGGCACTTGTAAGCTTTGGCTGTTTTGGTGTATTGTAATAACTGTGTAATTGCAATGCATTATTGCAAATTTACTTTGAAAGGGATTAAAAAAGAAACATTGTTAAAAAGAAGTTTTTCAGTATATGTTTATACACTTGAAAATCATACATTTAGAAATTTCAATTACACTAAAAAGTTTTCACCAGTTTAGCAGCTGCCTTAAAATTTTAAGTTAAATCAACTTAAAAGTACAAGTCATTTTAACTCATTTAAACTGAATTTAACTGAACTTAACTTTTTAGGGCAGCTGTTGAACTTAAGTTTTTAAGTTGAAACTGGTGAAAATATAAAGCGATGAAATAAAAAAAAGTGTATTTAATACAATGTTTTGATGTTAGTGTTTTACTGTTGGTTTGTTGTTTGTCATTTTTTATTCACTCATTTTTTATTGTTTTATGTCTATATAGCCATTTATTTTAGTTAATTTAGCACATCAAGATTAATTAAATTAAAGAACATGTACCTGAAATAAAAGGTTTTGTAATCATTGTATTTTATTGATTTATTTTATTTAAAGTATTTATTTGTTTTGTTTTTCTATGAGGCAATGTAAACACATTAAACAGCATTTTTTATGAAGCAGGAAAATATAAATACGATATCCCATTTTGTATCAATTTTTGCTTTTTTAGTTTGTTGTTGTTTTGTTGTATTTGTCATTGTTTCATTCAGTTTTTATTTTTTATGTCTATATAGCTTTTAATTATTTCAGTTGTAGTTTTAGTTATTTGAGTACATCAAGATAAACTAAATTACAATGAGAAATGTAGCTGAAACAAAAAGGCTTTTTCTATTATTTTACTGATTTATCTTATTTAAATTTTTTTTTGATAGTTTATAGTCTGAGGCGATGCCAACATATAAACAATATTTTCTTTTATATAAGTATGCAACAGGCAATAAAATTTGTGGTCTGTGAAGCAATATCAACATGTAAACAGCATTTTTAAAAATACAATATCCCATTATGTATATAAATTTTATGGTTTTTATGGTTTATAAGCCAATTTGAACATATAAACAAGATGTTATTTTCATATGAATTATGCATCAGGCAATACAATTTTCCATTTTGCAATAAAAACAACAAAAAAATATTTGTATCAGTTTTTAACAATTTTTATTTTGTTATTGTTTTGCTTTCTGTCGTTTTTGTATTGTTTTATTGACTTATTTTGTTTCAAGTATTTATTTATTTATTTATTATTTTTTAAGTTTATGGTCTAAGAAGCAATATCAACATATAAACAGCATTTTTTATATTAATTTTTGGGTCATTTTTATTTTGTTGATATTTTGTTGTCTTTTTGTCATTTTGTTATTCTTCCATTTTTTTTAATGTCTATATAGCTTTTATTATTTAATTTAGTTTTAGTTGTTTTATTACATCAAGATAAACTAAATTAAATATATATTTCACTGATGTATTTACTTCAAGTATTTATTTTTCTTTTATAGTTTATGGTCTATGTGGCAATGTCAATATGAATCATGCCTCAGGCAATAAAATTCTCCATTTTATAATATTTCATTTTGTTTCAGGTTTCTAATTTTTATTTTGTTGTCTTTTTGTCATTTTTTATTAATTAATTTAGTTTAGTTTTAGTTATTATAGTACAATAAGATAAACTAAATTAAAATGAGAAATGCAGATGAAATAAAAAATAATTATTTTATTTTATTGATTTATTTTATTTAAAGTAATTATTTCTTATTTACTTATTTTTTAATAGTTTATAGTATATGGGGCACTGTCAACACATAAAGAGCATTTTTTTTTTATAATATGAATTATGTATCAGACAATAAAATTCTGCTTTTTACAATATCCCAATCAACCACGCACGTGAGCGTTCAGTAATTAGCAGAAGTTTCAAGTATGATATGACTATTCAGTCACGTAAATAAAGATCAGAAACATTTAATAAAATCTTTTTAGTGAGAATTAACAAATGTACTTCTTCTCAGTAATTCTTCTAAGTCAGTCACAGACAGTACATCCATGTAAATATATTACAGAAATCTTCCTCTCCTTTGGATCTTAGCAAAGTGTTTAATTTGCACAATGTCCAGTTTTTTACAAGTCCAAGGCTTCATCCCAACTTTCATGGACACTCCTTTATCCACTCCTTTTATCCATGTTGTTTGGTTCAGTGAATTCATCTACTACATCATACATACTGTCATTGTGAACTTCGAGCATGTAGCCTTGGGTTTTAGAAATAAGAACTTTCATTTTCCAGCACTTGAATGGCACAGAAAAAAAAAAAAACATTACCGTAGCTACGCACTGTAGATGCTTCCCATGGCGTAGAGTAAAACAATTTAAGGAAATATTTATTGAGCAGATACTAGATCTAAGTGGCTGTAATTTCAGTCCAATTACATTAGCACTGGACCAATGTATTAGAGGAACACATTAGTGAAGGTATGAGTGGTATTTTATTCATCTTTGGCAGCCATCAACTCACTAGCTAATAGAGTTTAGAGTAAATTCCAATGCATTTATAAGTACAGAGCGTTCCTCTTGTGGTTTTCTGGGCAAGATTCACTCTACATCCGTATCGACTGTAAGCCTAGTTGACCTCCACCATGTATTTCTTCAAAACATGGAAATGTTGATCTTCAGCTGTGTGCATCACAGCCTTGACACTGCACTGCATTGTAAACACCTTTTCTGCAGCACATCTATAGAAAATCTGAAGTGCAGAATCTGCAGTGCATTTTGCTCTCTGTATAGTTTATCAATAATAATAAATAGCAAGGTCAGGAAGTGTTGTAACTCTGGGCTGGGCTGTTACATAATCAGTTAAAACAAGAAAATATGAGCTACGGGGATAAAACCAGCATAGATGATGCATCTATGAAAAATATAAAGAATTTAAAGGACAAAAAGGTAAGAAAGCTAAATTTTATGTCTGCTATATAATTTGTGATCAGGTTAATGGATATCAAATTATGGATTTGGTATCACATGAACCGCCAGGTTATTATTTAATTGGTATAGAAGATACACAAGCTTTGCAAATTACAAGATAAGCTCAACTGACAGAAATAGTTGTTGATTACCCCCAAAATAATACTGTTTTATTCCTCAGTTTCTTTAAAGGATGCCCATTTTCCGCAAGTTGATATGATTAGGGTCTTAATGAAAAGTCTATAATATACTTTGGTTAAAAATTATCAATGGTTGTGTAAAACAACACCCTTTTTACCTTGCCAAAATCAGCTCTGCAAAAATCATCCTGTTCTGGTCGAGGTTGCTTTAAATGTTAATGAGCTCCGCTCGCCCCGCCCCTCTCTTCTCTCTGTGGAGTGACGAACTTGTTTACTGTAGCTGCATTTAGCCGTGTTTAGCTGCTAAACTTGCTAACTAGCACGTTATTAGAAAAGGTGACCGCAAAGATTCATAAAAAAACCTTTATACTCACTTCTGCTGTAAGTGAAGGTGGATTACGAATGATTTGCGTGGACATAGACGGACATATGTAGATCGGGAGGCGCATTTCCTTCACAAACAAACATGATCCACTGCATCTTCAGCGGCTACGATGTCGGGAGTAAATGACGACCACTATGTTCATTATTACATCCAGTAACACAACACCTCAATTGCTCAATCGAAGATAGTCTTGTCCAACTTACATCCCTGCTTCAGCATCAAAACAATGGAGGTCGACTGTTACAGCTGATTTAAGGTGGGTCTGAGGTGAGACCCTCACACCGACAGGCATCTGAGAATGGCTCGATTTGAAAAAGGGGATATTATTTTTACAGAATAATTAAAAACCACAGCATGGATTTTTATCATTATAGGGTAGATTTGTACATCCACTGCCAACACACATTAATGTTCAAACAACAATTATTGAAACTTTTTTACTTTACAGCTTTTTTACTATTTTATTTTACAGCTTAAAAAATCAGCCAAAGTTGGCCCCGTGCCTTACCTCGATTTTGACTTTTAGAAAACAAGGAAGTTGTTTTTGTGTGTGTGTGTTTCTTAAAAAAAAAAAAAAAATGAGGGACTAAAATGAGGCTTAAAATGAGGCACTTATAATGGAAACGTATGGAGCAAATCTGTAAATATTAAAATACTGTTACAATAAATAAATAAATAGAACTAAATAATAAATAAATTATTGGAATACATTTAAATTTAAATGTTACTTGTTTCATTGTGATTTTTTGGTGTGAAATTTATAACAATTTATTTTTCCCTCAACATGTAAATAATATGCATGCTCACACGATTTTAGTATGAAAAAAATCACTTTCTAACCATTTCTGCAGAGAAACTCAACTTCATTGCCATGACATAATAATGCCTAGGTCTGTGTACTTTTGCAATCATCCATTTTTCCTTTTTAGAAATTAAATATGGAAAGTACAGTTTCTTTTTTAATGGTTTTAATAATGATGAATAGAATAAACAGACACAAACTCATTTTTAAAATGTTAATTTAAACAAACAAACAAATAAAAAAGCTCAACTGACAGAAATTGTGGTTGTTGATAACCCCCAAAATAATACTGTTTTATTCCTTAATTTTATTCCACAAATCTGTTACAGTGAGACACCTATGGATATAAATCTGTTTAAATTTGTGTACAGTTTTACTCATTTGAATTACCATAAAAAAAAAACAACTAACTAAACTGTCTGTAAAAATTATTTAAACCACTTTACAGCTCAAAAACAAAAACAAAACAAAACAAAAGAAAAATCTCCAAAATTGGAAACAGAGAACAAAATTATAAAAAAAAAACAAAACCCCAACCAAAAAAAAAAAAAAAAAAAAATGGGCATGCAATAATGCACTTACAATGATATAATAATACACTTACAAAGTGTAATGGGCCAAGCTGTAAATATTCAAATATTCAGTTTCAAAAGTATACTTTACTATATAATACTACATAATAAATATATAATATACAACTACAGCAACAAACAAATAAATAAATAAATTGGACATAAAGCTAAGATTACTGAAATACATTTTAAAATACTGCTTAAAAAAAACCCCAAACTACTTCACAGCTCCAAAAATCATTTAAAAAAGCCCCTTTGCCCCTTCGATTTTGTCTTTTAGAAAACAAGGGACAAAACAATTTTTTGTATTAGTTTAACTTGTACTGAACCCGTAATGTTCCATTTAGCACTTTAATCTACTTACTACACAAATTTGAACCTGATAAACTTGAAAATATTACATCAAATTTAGAATTTTGTGCAGAAACAATTTTCATTTAGAAAATGCTATAGTAAACGAACAATTGCATAAATGCATAAACTAAAAAAAATGGTGTAGAGACACCAGAAATTTACATATATGTAGTAAAGTAAAACATAAAAATAAATTTTCTTGTATCTTAGTATTTTCTTATAAAATATTCTCCAATCATCTTTACTATATTTTAGTGCTGGGCATCGCATGCCAAATGAAAGATTTTCTGTACATAATATTTATGTGTGTACTGTGTATATTTATTATGTATATATAAATACACACACATGAATGTATATAATTTAAAAAATATGCTATGTTTATATAATAAATATATTTATAGATAATATAAATTAAATTAATATAAATATATACATGTAAATACATGTAAATATTTTCAAAATATATACTGTATGTGTGTGTCTTTATATATTTATAATAAATATACACACATAACTAATATACACACATATATTATATAAACAAAAACTTTTTTTTTGGATGTGATTCATCGCTACCCAGCAATACTTACAAGGAAAAATGAAACATGAAATTTTGGCATAGAAAGTAAAACATTCACCAATAATCTTTATTTACAAAAAATCTGAGGACTGGAGGGTGCATGTGTGTTTGCTTATTTTTTGTGAAACTTATAACAATTTCTTTTTTTCAGTGTAGTCACAACACAAAACAATATGCATGTTCACTTGATTTTAGTGTTAAAAAAATCATGCCATGACAGTACAGCTGTAAGAAAAAGACAAGAGAAACTTTATAGCTCAAATAAAACAAGACTGAACAGAAAAGGTTTAAGTGCAGTTATAAAATGATAAGCTTTATCTGTTTTTATATCCTCCAAAAATGGCCCTATTCACTTCCACTGTAAGTACTTAACTATAAAAACGAAAATGTGTCTTTTGTTTCCTGATAATCACCATTATCCCACTATGGAAGCCTGTTTCCACCATTGAATAAAAAATTTAAAACAGGTAATTGCAACTCACGATTCTTTTTCTCACAATTCTGACTTTTTTTCTCCCAGTGTAGCACAAAATGGTTACAGACGTTTAAACAAAACATCTCCCCACTCCATCAGCAACTGTCTTCTACTCTGAGGTTAAACCTTCAACGTGCTTAGTGCTCTAGTTGCTGTAATTTTCCCCTCCTCTTGCTTTTGCGGTTTGTTAAGCACATACTATTGTGGTTGCAGGGGACCGGAGGACTGGAGAGTGCACGTGTGTTTGCTTATTTTGGCCATGCTGAGGAACATATGCCCTGAGCCGCCCCACCGTCCTCAGCTCCTCTCCACCATGCTCGACCACACATTCTGTATGCGTCTCCCCACTGAGGATTTCATGGCCAATTGAACTCTCCCACAACACATTACACTGCCCCAGCATGCCTCATACACACACACACGCACACAATGCAAACACACACGTGGAGCGTTACAACTGCTGGCAAAATCTCCCTTATATGAGGGGGTGGTGATAGTGCACCTCCGTGGGGTGTGCAAAATATGCCATCAACACCACACCCACATGATCAAGAGAAAAGAGCTGTTACAAATGTGGGTTTCAGAATTGTTGGTCCAGTTATATTTTCAGTATCTCAATATGCTTTCTGATAATAATGCCATTTTTTGTCTGTAGCGTTTGCTCTTTTCCAAAACCTAGTGTGCTGCTTCATAAGGCTGTAATTATGATTTGTCTTTCAAGTTCAGTACAAGTTAAGCTCAACTAACAGCACATTTGACAAGATGTTGATTATCACAAAAAAATTTATTTGACTTGTCTTTCCTTTTCTTATCTATCTATCTATCTATCTATCTATGATTATTGGAATACAAGAATATACTGTTTCAGTTTTCTACTTTAAAATTTCATGTTTAAGCAAACGTTACCTGTTGATTAACTTGCATGTGATTTTGTTTGTGAAACTTATAACAACTTCTGAATTTATAACAATTTCTTTCTTTTTGAGTGTAGTCACAACATGTAAACAATATGAATGTTCACATGAATTAAAAATCACTTTCTTACAATTTCTGTGAAATGCATAAATTTGTTGTCATGACACAATAATGCCTAAAACCTTAAATCTGCTGTAAAAAACAAAAAGAGAGAAACTTTATAGCTCAAATAATACGAGTTTGAACAGAAAACAATGTAAGCGCAGTTATAAAATGATAAGCTTCATTTTTTATGTTTTTATATCCTCCAAAATGGCCTTATTAAGTGATTATAAAGTCAGAATTATGAGATATAAAGTCATAATTGTGAGATATAACTTCAGAATTGTGGGATATAGAGTCAGAATTGTGGGATATAGAGTCAGAATTGTGAGATATAAATTCAGAATTGTGGGATATACAGTCAGAATTGTGGGATATAGAGTCAGAATTGTGAGATATAAATTCAGAATTGTGGGATATAGAGTCAGAATTGTGGGATATAGAGTCAGAATTGTGAGATATAAATTCAGAATTGTGGGATATAAAGCCAGAATTACGAGATATAAA
The DNA here is from genome assembly GCF_022985175.1 of Labeo rohita. Taxonomy (NCBI): domain Eukaryota; kingdom Metazoa; phylum Chordata; class Actinopteri; order Cypriniformes; family Cyprinidae; genus Labeo; species Labeo rohita. The sequence continues at coordinate 12,286,812 of NC_066889.1, read as the reverse complement.
CTCGCAATTGTGAGACAAAATCAGAATTGCGGGATATAAAGTCAGAATTATGAGTTATAGAGTCAGAATTGTGGGATATAAAGTCAGAATTACGAGATATAAACTCAGAATTGTGGGATATAGAGTCAGAATTGTGAGATATAAATTCAGAATTGTGGAATATAGAGTCAGAATTGTGGGATATAGAGTTATAATTGTGAGATATAAATTCAGAATTGTGGGATATAGAGTCAGAATTGTGAGATATAGAGTCAGAATTGTGAGATATCTAGCAATTATGGTTGTTTTCCTGCAACTTGGAGAAAACAGAATTGTGAGATAAAAGGTCACAATTACCCTTTTTAATTTTTTGACACAAATGCTGTTTATTGACTTTAACTTGTATTGAACTTTTGTTTCAATTATTATTTCTGAGAAAATTCTACATTAGCACTTTATGTATTCTTAGCAGAAAAAGCAATTCCAGAATGCACTGCAACAAGCTCAGTAAAAAACAAACAAACAAAACCTAATGTTATTATTAATAGTTGTGTAATAGAAAATTGATTAATCCACACAACATTTGTGTTTGTCATCTATTTTTATGTCTAATAGAGTATTTGCCAGTAGCTTACCAGCATGCTAATGACTAACTCTATTGAAATCAATTTTGAGTGAAGCCTTATGATGATTTTATGAAACCCTAGAAGGGAGCTACCCATGTAGGCAGTGGGCAACAAAGCAATTGACTAGGTTTTGGAACAGACTTTATGTGTTGTGTTGCAGCATTTCCCATTTGTAAGTCGATTTGAATAACAGTCTAAATGAATAAATGTAAATGTTCTGTTTAGTTGATTTATGCAGCACATTTTCCCGGTGCTGAACGTGAGCAGTTCAAAACATTTTGTGATTATCATCAAAGCAGCGAAAAACATCGAAATGAACTCTGAAAACAATCTGTGACCACGCCGCTCCAACAACACCGTAGCTTTTCTATATGTAAATTTGTTTACAGAGGTGTGCTGTTTTCAGTATAACAATGTCAATCTTTTCGTTGCTTATTTTTAAAATGGATTTAGGCAAATTTCAGTTGTCTTTCATTGCATTCGAGTGATTCTGTGGTGCGTGAAGCTGGAATGTTCACTGCTCCAAGGCCTCTTAACTAAGAGTGTATTTTTCGCACAGCACTGCAGTTTACAACAGGCTCCACACTTGCACCATTAACTGGCTACTGTGCTCATTAGCTTGACAAAATAAGGGGCCTTGACATTTTCCAGCCCACACAGTAATGTCTACGCCTCGTAAACACGCGCAAACAAACACACCACACACACCGCCGCCGCCACTTAATCTGGCCATCTTATTTCCGAGGGCAGTGGTCTGAGATTATAACGCTGGTATGAGGAACATTAAGGCTGTGAGTCAGAGAGACAGCAGATAAGAGAGTCGAGGGAGAGCAGTCATCCCTCATTCCCCAGATAGGACTCTCATCGCCGGGTGATTTTTGCATGGCAGGTCTGGCACAGCCGTTTAAGCTCCTCTCCAATTAGCGGCATGCAAAGGGCATGGGAGCAAGCACTTTTTGATGCATTGTGAGCAGGCGCAGAGACGGGCTTTGATAAATGTCTGAGGTAGATGAGGATTATTGCCTTTTAATGATCCTTTTAAGAGAGCCATTTCAACAAAACATAATTAAATAAATAAAACAAAACCTCCATTCAAGCCCACTTAAAATCCCTTACTAAAGCCATTCACTAAAAATATATATTGCCCCTGGGCTATTTGCATGTGCTGTCTGTGCAGTTTTAACGTCTGATTCTCTATAAAGTATGCTGTCGACAATCACAATATATCTACGTGATCTATCTATCTGTCTCTCTCTCTATATATATACATATATAAAAATAGTAGGGGTGTAAGGGTACACAGAAGGCACGGTTCAGTACGTACCTCGGTTTTGGGGTAACAGTTCGATACGAGTTTGGCGCAACAGGAAATGTGTTTTTTTTCATTAATTCTGAACAGACAGTAGTGCTACATACATGTAGCATGAGCAGTTGTTTTGAATTTGCGTTAGATTGTATAATTTCATGATATCATTTCTGATATTAGATTTGTGAAATTATGCTACACCTGCACAAAACAAAAACAGCAGATTGACTAAATGAAAATGAAAATTTATTTTCTGACAGGAGATGGTGTTTATATAGAGTTTTCTTTGGTTACCACTGTAAACAAAGCAGCTGCACTTATAAACACTACTTTAATATGCATTATATGGATGCAAGAGGTAAAGAAAATATCATCAAAACTTTTCTGAAGTCATTTCTTCTCAGAGATACATTCATATGCATCCCCACATATTTGTCTTCCTATATTTCAAGCATTGCGAACAATGAGCTTGATTTGCCTAGTACAGTATTTTCTCCTCTTTACAGACTTTATAAAAAATCCACACAAACTACAGTTCGGGAAATGATTGCAATGCATTTTCCGTAGAACCCAGAACTTTCCTACAGTGCTGATTTAAAACAGGCAGGTGGTTCTTCTAGCTCTTGCATGCCACCTGAACTGTGTTTTGAGTTGGTGCGTAGATTGTCTCTTCTTCCGCTCTTTCCTGTTGTGACGATTAGCATTGCATTGCCACACGCCCCCTTCTAGAATGTTCGCCTATGACTGTCTGTATTCGTTGGATGACTACGTGAAACGAACCGTGACGTCCGTACTGTGATAGTTTGGGGTGACTACATGTACTGTTACTTACACATCTCCATGGAGCATTGGCTAAACATCTGATGCATAAGGCACACTTTTCTGGAAAGACTTCAGGAGTTTCAAAGTCATCATCAGATTGGTTAGATTACACAGGATTTCTGGGAGACGTGCATGTCATGTTCTTTAACGTTACGTACCTGTCAGTCATATGGCCTCTTGGGCGGGCCTTGGCCATTCAAAGCGGACAAAGTTCCCAGACCTTCTGCCATCAGTCTGAAGGTCTGGCAACGTGAAACTACACTGAAGCTGAAGTTTTCCAGCTCTACTACAGTTTCCATCAAAATGAAAGCTTTAAAGTGCAGTATGAATTGTTGTCAGCGAGTGGTTTAAATGCAGTCCAAACTATTTAGAAATTTGGAAATAAGTATTGTAATTTCTGTAGTGTACTGTGGCTGGAGTGTTCTTTTTTTTTGACACTTTACTCTCTGTATTATAACAAAAACATTTATTTCAGTGAAAAAAAAGAGTCCAAAACTCTCCATTTCAACATTTTGAACAAAAGGGCCCTACAGTCTTTTTCTTTTCTTTTTTTCTTCAGAAATGTTTGTGTTTTAATTTTTATGCTAGTTTTCTCAAATGAAACGGTAAAATTCACATGAAATGACTCTTACAGCAGTTCTGGAGAAGAAGTCCATGTGTTCATGTCATCATATAATGTGACGCAGAGGCCGAAAATCACCGCGAGCCTCACGTGTAGTAAACAAAACCGTGTTTCCGCCATTCATACATACAGAGCCAAGTGGAACATCCAGGATTCATATCTAAACCTTTTTGCTTTTTAATGTCCACAGACATTAGTCCATATCGTGACTCGAATTAAGTGACAGACCCAATTTTGATTTATTCATCCAAAAATTTACGAATTCCGTGGCATTCCGCGCTATAGAGTAAATTCCGTTTTTATGAATGGACTCTGCGATCCCGTCCGTGTTTTCGCGAAGGACAAATTGTAGACGCATCCATGTAGAGACAGAAATGACGCCGTCATGTAAATAAAATAAATAACATAAGACCATTTAGTTTGTTTAATAAAAGAACAAGGTACAGACCTGTTTGATAGGAAAGGCAACCTTAAATAACTTTTGTTGTAACCTGGCGCTATATGGAACATAAAATTAAATACAATTAACTTGACCTTCAAGAGGGGCGGGGGGTGTAATATAATGACAAGGGAAAAAGTTGTTTTACAATATATGGCTATTACTGTCATTGCTGTTATTATTTTTATAATTATTATATTCTAATTTATTTGGCTTCCTAAAACACCAGTTTCAGGTTCAAGTCAATTCACTGACTTTTTCTGACCTAATTAAGAAGATGGGTTGGAGCTCTTAATTTTGAACTCTCAAAGTGCATTAGATAATAATAGAATAATTTAACTTTAAAAAGTACAACATTGTCAGTGCCAATAGCGTAGTTGGCAAGTGTGCCGACATACAGTGTCGTTGAACTACGGGTGTCCCAAGTTCGAATCCCGGCTCCATGACCTTTCCCGATCCCCTCCCACTCTCTCTGTCCCACTTCACTTCCTGTCTGCTCTCTCCACTATCCTATCATAATTAAAAAAAGGGAAAAACACCAAAAAAGGTACAAAATTTAAATTTTTTCCAATTTTTAATTTTTTTATTTTTTAAATATCGCCATAAATATTGTATCGTGAACTTCATATTGTGAGATTTTGATATCGCTACATCCCTAGTAATTAATATTCTATTTATTAAAGCCAAGTATGAATCTCATCAAGTTAGTGATTTTAGGTATTTAGGCATGTATTTCAAAATAATAACTCAAGCAGTAACAATTTTAACAATATATTTTATGTGTGAACTTCTGTTCAGCTATTATTTTTAACAGTTAATTTTTAACGATTTTTTCATTTTTTGGATCATCAGTTATCAAAGCTCGTAAATATTGGTCACAGACACAGAGATTTACTTTAAATTTCACCAAGCTGATTATTCACTAAAAACTCCCACAGACCAGGTTTTCAGGCCATTTTAAGTCTTATTTTGACATAACAAAGTGGTTAAATCTCGCAAACATATATATTTATATATATATAATATATGCACACATATTTTTGTTTGGGTTAATGCTTATTTTGCTCATTAGAAAGTCAGCTTTAGTCTACATCATTAGCAAGTTGAGTCAACTTATGTGCTGTGCTGACTTGCTGCCTACTTAAAAAAAATGTAAAATCAGTCATTTATCAGGTTCCATGACAGTGTGCTTTCAATAGAAGGCACCTCCCTATGTAGGCATTAGGCAATTTGCTAAACTTTGGAAAAGAGCTCTCGTCTAGAAGGTCCACTACACGTCTGGGTTACAAATAACTGAAGTGCTATTGGAAAATTAGCAATTCAAATCCGGAAGGCTGAGCTATCCAGCTCTTCACGTAGGTCAGTGTTTAGCACTCTGTTTCCTGCTTGCCTGAGCTTTGACAGGTGATAAGAGAGGAGAGTACAGAGGAAGACAGGCCGATTACAAGGCCGGAGTCACGCCAACCACATCATGACAATGGCGCAAAAATAAGCCACTCCGATGGAGAGAAAGAGCGAGGGAAAGAGAAGGAATAAGATAGAAAGGTAGCACAGTAAGAGCTCTGTCCGTCTTGAGATGGATGAAAAGAGAAGTGTGACTGTCCCTACAGCTCTCCAATAAAGCAGCTCACCCTAAACCCGGCTCAGTGTGTGCAGACAAGTGGGGGAGCGGCTGATGAAATCGACCATAAACAAGCCAAAACCAGCAGGCCTCTGCACACCAGCAGTATGAGATAGGGACAAACATACTGAAAGAGGTATATCCTGCACACACACACAAAACACACTCTATATTCTCAACCACACCGTTCTGCAGCAGATCTTTGGGCGGCGTGCTGTGGTGCTCAACAATTCCATAATAACAGATACATTTATGAGATTGATTTCTTTGAAGGCACTTTGTTAGTTCGGACACCTGGGAATGGCATTTTGTATGTTTCATTGTGCCCCTCTGACATTTTTATACGCAGCTGTGATCGTATTAATGGGAGCACATAATTCTTCATAGGGCCACTATTTGCTCTGTGAGTGGACTGAGAAATGGACCCTGCCTCGCAGACGCCTCAACCACATCTAGCCAAGTCAGAGGATGCAAATCACCATTATCTGTGTCTGAAACAAGCTACCTAAGCAGTATGTGGAGGTAGACATGTTTGAAGTCACATAAAGGTCGCAAAACTTAAAAAAGTAAAAAAATAAAACTAATTTTGCAGATAGTTTATTTATTAGTATAAAAATGCTGATACAATATAAAGTACTTTCTCTGGCCCTTGTTTTAAATGATTTTGTTTCGTTGCTGTGCTTTTTGTTGCCATCTGTCACTGTTGTACAAGCAGGATTTTGCGATTGGTCGGTGTGGAATTTGTCCTGCCCATCCTCCACTGTGATTGGACGGCTGACTAAAAAGTGACAATGATGAGCGCTGGATTACTGCATTACTCATCATTAAAAAAAGGCTCAGCTCTTCGCTCAGTGTGAAAAAAGAAATTCCTCAGTGCCTCAGTACACTCCTGACATTTAAAAAAATGCAGCGCTTCCATTGAAAACAACTGAAAAATTATGACAGCCTCTGGGGAAAAAAAAAACAAAAAAAAAAAAAAAACACATATTCTAGTTTCAAGAAAAGTTTCAGTTTAATGACAGAGAAATGTTGTGAAAAGTCATATGGTGCAACTGTCAAGCAAAAAGTGATATATTTTTATTACACCTATGAGTGTATACATCTTAACTATTATATACTTTATTATTAACTTTTTAACATATATTTTTCAAGTTTTTTTTTTAAACATACAGGAATTTTAATTCTTAAAATACAAGTTTAGACATTTTTGCAAATTTTCCCAGGAAATATTTCCCAGTAAAATGTCATTTTACTTTCTGCATAGTAATAATTTATTTATTTATTTTTTTAAACTTTTTTTTTTTTTTTTTTTAAATATTGACTTTGATATACTGTCATGATGTCCTCTCCATGATATAATTTCCTGTTTTTTGAATGTTGGTTACACCTCATGACTTTAATTTAGCATACAAAAGTTTTTAAATGATTCATTATTTTCTAAATTATTAATTAATTATTTTCCAATTATTATAAACTTAATTATTAACTTTGTAACATATATTTTCAAGTTCTTTTTAAACATACATCATAAATTTGAATTCTCAGATGCAAGTTTAGACATTTTTGCAAATTTTCCCAGGAAACATTTCCCAGTAAAATAACATTTTACTTTCTGCATAATAAAAAAGCAAACTTTTTATTTATTTTTTTATTTCTTTAAATACTGACTTTGATATTCTGTCACGACATCCTCTCCATCATATCACTTCCTGTTTTTTAAATGTTGGTTACACCTCACGACTTTGATTTAGCATACAAACGTTTTCAGATTATTCATTATTTTCTAAATTATTCATTAATTATTTACCAATTATTATAAACTTAATTATTAACTTTTTAACATATATTTAAAAAAATGAAACATACATCATGAATTTTAATTCTCAAATACAATACAATTTTCCCAGGAAATATTTTCCAGTAAAATGACATTTTACTTTCTGCATAGTCATAAAAAAGTAAACTTTTTTTTTAACATGTCTTTAAGTATTGACTTAAAGAATAAACATGATATCATTTCCTGTTTTTAGCGATTGTGTTGGTTACACCACATGACTTTGATTTACTGTACAAAAGTTTGCAAATGATTAATTATTTTCAAAATTAATTCATTATTTTAAAAAAAAATATTTGGGTTATGGGAAATTTTAGGAAAATTTAAAAAAAAAAATTTTTAGGACAATTCTTGACTGTATGTCTCTTTAAAAAAAACAATTAAATAAAAATGGTCACACTTTATTTTAAGGTTTAAATAATCATTAACTACGACTTTTGCCTCAATAAACTTTTGCTGCTTGTTAATAGTTAGTAAGGTAGTTGTTAAATGTAGGGATGTAGTATATGGTCATGCATAATATGTGCTTTATACATATAGCATGTAGCTAGTTAACAGTGTGATTTGGTCCCTATACTAAAGTGTTACCATAAAAATAAAATAAAATAAAAACTATTAACAAAATAATTAATAAATAGGTTATATGAGTTAAAAGAATTTTAAAAGCAGACATTAATACAGATTTTTTTTTTTTAAAGAATTAGATTTTGACTTACAGGCCTAATGTTGCCTTAGAAGGTACTAAAATGCTTCCCATGAAGCCTTTGAAAGATTTTGGGCACAGCCCAGATGTCCGACTCTGTCTGAATGATGGCATCAATATTTAAGGCACTCAGAGGCCAGCGCATTAGAGCGTCCCTTCTGCTGTTCAGCTCCAGAATGTCTCGAGTCAATAGCGACGTTCTGACCATCACGGTGGATAAGAGCTGCTTTATCTTTCCCTCTTTCTGTTTGTATAGGCCCGCTAATGCCCTTCTCTAATTTCTCGTTTGTAATAATGATCAAAAACCAATTACAGCAGCGGGAATAAACACAGACGAACAAAGCCGACCATCAATCACGGCACGCGGGGCGTCACCATTTCCACCTTATTCAGCTTGTGTGTGCGTTTGCGTGAGACTTTGAGCTCCTTTGTGCTGATGGCGAGTCGGGCCTAGACACCCATTGTTTTGAAAGATGATGTCTGCGTTGTTTTCCACTTGGCTCAACACGTGAGAGGGTTATTAATTGAAAACAAGAGTGGAGCTGACTTCTGGAAAAGATGCACTCAGCTTCTACATGAAAAGCCAGCGAAGTAAGATAAATCTAATTCGCACAAACTACTGATTCAAAGCGCTTCTGACAAGCTGGCATGACTGGATACAAGCATAATATTCCATCACCAATGCAATAATGTTTATTCACATCCATTTACTCGTTTGTTCTTTACTTCAGTTGATTTATTACTTCTGTTGACCTTCTAAGCAGCAGATTGCGCGACGCTACGGCTGCAGACACAGAATAACATGCCAATATTTGTTGGTGAAACAGCCAGCAGCTGTGAATCTTGCTTTGGACTCCAGAGCTTTTATCTGGGGTTTGTGACATGTGCTCCACTCATGTAAGGTATTGGAGGATTCATTGTCTGTTGAGGTCACGCAGCCTGGTTGTCGTGACAGACCAGCTAAGCCGCTTTGAGAACTACTGTCAGCAGACACGTAAGCCTATGGCAAGACAGAGATTTGGCCTTCTCAAAAGTCTTGTTATATACGTAGTACGCTTCTAGAAAATTGATCGGAATCGCTAGTGATGGTAAACGGAGCAGCAAATATTGCATTATACTCCCCTCAATGCCTTCCAAACAAATACGCTGTGTGTCATGATATAACTTGCAAATAAACGCAGTTAACGGGTAGCGTCGAAAGCTTCAAGCGCCAATTTATCTGTCAACAAAAACAGAGCTTCTCAAACTGAAGTCCGTGAATCTGGGTTCATCTCAGATAGCGGAAGATTTCTGAAGTGTAAACAAAACATGTCACTGAATAACCAGGGCAATATTATAGAGGAGAACATGTATACTATGCATGTATTTAAAAGAAATTAAAGCTAGCCGATTATGCTATTTTACAAAGTCTTGATTTTGGGGGTGTACTAGAACATGCCTTAATGTTTGGTTCATAAAACACATTATTTTTAATGTAATTTACATTACAATACCTTCCTCCCCAGCCTGGCACAAATGGCAGGGACTGATAAAGGCCCGCCTTCCGAAAAACAAAATGTGTTGTGATTGGCTAGCAGCTTAGACGGTGTTTCAGTACTGCCACGCCCCTTGCCAAAGCAGCAAGTTCCATCTGCTCCGTTACAGTTAAGTATATATTAAGGTATAGTTGACGCTACAGTAGTGTTATCATCTTATCGTCAGCCTGCAAGATCTCCGATACATGATATCATCATGTAAATTTATTTATTTACATACTTAGTTTCATTGCTTGAAACCAAAACCAGCTCCAGCATAAGGCTAAAAGCAGCCTAATGTTTTTATTATGACTTAATTTGTATTTAACATGACAACAATTGAATAAAAACATTGTAAGTTTCCTTAGTTATTCAAAAAGCAGCTACAGCAAATGAGTAAAGAACATTAACATCATCACTGATTAGCCTAGCCCAGTCTAGTGCAAGTTTATGCATTTTAAAAAACACTCGCGTTATAAGTGAAGCTATCTACAGTACACTGTATGATGAATAAATCGCTTACTACACACTTCATACGTCTGCGGCACGTTACGCCTCTGACGCAGCCACCGGAGCAGATCACGGCCACTCTAGTCAATGCTTGTCTTTATACCAGCTGCACCACGGCTCGTTGAAGCCTCCCAAAAGTGGCTCTCCATGCTGCATTGCTAAAGTTAGACTAATCCCCCACCTCGTCCCTACCCACCCCGCAACCATTCAAATTTCCGTAGGTGGGATTTGTTTTTATGATATTCTGATGAGCTTTGTGACATCACAACACCCGGAAAAAAACAACACTATAGTCCAAACAAGCTGTTCGTTGTAGTTCATAAAAAGTGATGATTTTTTAAAAAAAAATGAAATATCTCCCTTTGGAGTGTACTTTGAGATTTGTAACTTTGTAGATATTTTTTATGCCCAAACATACACACCACACACTGGCTAAAATTCAAAAGGTGAAAAAGCATAATAGGACCCCTTAAAACTTTAATTGAGAATGATGTCGTGGATTTTATCGAAATTGACAGTAAAGAAATTTTATAATCTTACAAAACATTTTAAAAAAATACTTTACAAATTGCAGTTTCAGTGCAGCTTCGCAGCTGAATAAGGGTCTTATCTAACTAAGCAATTGGTCATTTTCTAAAAAAAAAATAAAACTGTAGATACTTTTTAACTACAAATGCTTGCCTTGCACTAGCTCTTCGAGGCATGTCTACGACTTCACACACTACGTAATCACATCGGAAAGGTTACGCGCAGTTAGTTCTTCAGTAGGGTAGGGCAAAAAAATCCATCTAATTTTCTCATCCAACTTTAAAATCATCAGACATCATTGTTTCACCTTTTTTTGTAAAGGGGGTTTCACTTTCTTTGCATGTTCGTTTTGTAAACACTGCGTGATTACGTAATGCGTAAAGTCCAGCTAGTGCAAGATGAGCATTTGTGGTTAAAAAGTATATAAATTAGGTTTTTTTTTTTTTTTTAGAAAATGACAGATTGTTTTGCTAGATAAGACCCTGGGATCGTGTAGAGCATTGAAGCGGCAATTTGGACCTTCAACCGGCTGATTCCCATTGAAGTTTACAATATGAAGAAAAATCCTGGAATGTTTTCCTCAAAAAAAAAAAAAATATTTTCAACTGAAGAAAGAAAGACATGAACATCTTGAATGACATGGGGGTGAATCAATTATCTGTAAGCTTTAATTCTGAAGTGAACTAATCCTTTAAGCAGCATTGTTTTCTGTTTTCAAAATCAATAATATTAAAAAATGTTTCTTGAGCACCAAATCGGAATATTAGAATGATTTCTGAAGGATCATGTGACACTGAACTAATGACATTAATTGCCACCACAAGAATGAATTACATTTTAAAATAGCAAATAAAATATAATTGTAATACCACTTCACAGTATTACTGTTTTTGTGCATTTTTGATTAAATAAATGCAGATTTGGTTGGCATAAGAAACGTCTTTCATTTTCAACACATTTGAATGCTGATGTACACACATTCACACACACATCATTCTCAATGCGTGGGAGGTCACAAATGGCTAAAATGACATGGAAACAACTTCTCTGATTGGTGGATCGCCCACAGTACTTCACAGGTAGTGTAGTTCCTCAGCATGACTTAGTCAATGATTTATATAAAAATAAATGTGATTTCAGCTGAAATCACACTGACTTTAGAGGCATGTACCATCGCTTGACATATAAAGCTTTCAAAGCAGGCCAACCATGAGCTCTGAGGTTAAAAGGTAAAAATCTATTTCTCTATAGACATGATTTTTACCACCTGCAAAAAAAAAGAATATGAGTTTCATAAAAAAAAAAAAAAAAAAAAAATTGTTTATAAAAACAAACACAATTTGGACTGAAATCACACTGAGTTACAGCTTCCACAGAAGCATATATCATCACTTAACAACCTCAGAGCTCATGGTCAGCCAGCTTTATACGATATCACTAAAATCTACTTCTCTACAGAGAAAACAAATGGGATTTTTTTACCCACCTGCTGAAAAAGAAAACACAGCCTGTGTCTGTATAATTTTGTTTTGTGTGCATATAACCAGGATGTAAAATTTTACGTTCAATTTATGCCACATTTTGGTCTGTCTCACGTTTAATAGAGATCCATACTGCAGTTGTTTTATTATGACTGTTACCATCTCTAATGCCTTTACTATGTTATTGAGCTTCCACACACAGTCTAGGGTTAATTCCACTATAAGATACTTTGTAAAAAGCCTGAATTGTTTAATAGCTGCAAGAAGGAATTAGTTAAGCCTAAATTGGTTAACAGTTTAATATGGGTCAGAGGTTCTCTGCGCATTGTAATCGAGTACATTTAACCTACAGGTCAGAGTTGACAGCTGACCGATCTGTAATCTATGTAGATGTCAAGCCTGTTCGCAGAAGCTGATGAGGGCCTCGACCTCCGATAGTATTGAACACCTACGATTTAATCAAACCCCGGAAGAAAAAGACACATGAAAGTTGCGAAAATGGATTTAGAAATGAAACAGCAGCGCTGATTGTTATTCCTTCGACATGTGGCTCATTTATTACTTTTAATTGAATTGCTTTATCTAGAGCCTGTTGATGTTTCTGGAATACAAATCTAATTTGATCAACATAATTGAGGCACTGATACGTTTTGAAAGAAAGAGCTGTAATCATTTGAGTGAGTCAAATATGTAAAATAGTCCCGTGTATCCAGCACACCGTCCGTAATTAAAACTCGGATGCTCTCCTTCATTTCAGGTGTATTTGTTGCAGTAGTAGTTATTTCCTGTGCGCCGCTCGCCTGTCAATAGCTGCTACATTATTCGGGACTGAGCTGCAAACTCACTAAACCCCCTGGAGGGACTATCAACTAGCATTTCTCCTCCTGACCAATGGACCCATAGGCAGTAAATAGCCACTGATGGCCTGTCTTCCCTTTTATGCAAGGATCGAGAGCCCCGAGCACTGGATCAGGTGTGAGCGGCGCCCACGGATCCAGCGTGATGTGGTTGAGGCGTATGAATATTTCAAGCTCTGCTCTTGCGGAACAAATGATCTCTTAACACAAACACATAGCTCTGCGTGAGAGGCGCAGACACAACAGGCAAGGCAGATGTGTGGGTGTCAGTATGATCACCTCTGTTGGTGTGTGCTTTCATTGTTCATGCATGCGTGGCATACGGTGCAAGAATTTCTTTTGTGCGATAATGACACGCGAACGTGTGCGCGGTTTCCCGACATTCGCTGCGACATATTACAAACGTGTAAGTAATTGACATGTTAAGGCTCGCCGTTTTGGCAGGCGAGTCCTGTCGTCTCTCGGGAGGAAGGAGAGAGAGAGATTGGGAGGAGTGTGGGAACGAGAGACAAGAAAAGTAGACAACGGGGTTGGGCGAAATTCAGAACTGGCTTCCTTTAGTTCACGAGTTTGAATAAGAATCAAACTGGCCCTGTGCCACAGGATGCTGAACTGGAATGACATGACGAAGAATGTACTGAGGTGTAATTAAAATTAATTAACCACAGTTACACTAAATGAATTCCATTACTATCAAAATAAATAAATGCATCATTACACCTTGGTAGCTAAGTAGGACATTCTAGGAAATGAAAAATTCTCACAATAGTCCATAAAAAGTAATACTAACATGACACAAAGATGAAAAGTTGAAAAGCAATAATATTCGCTATAATATTGGCTTGTATACATAAATACACACTCATTTTAAAATATATTAAATAGGAATCTTTTATTACAATTTTATATTGTGATAATATTTCACAATATTAATGTTTTTAATGTGTGTATATACTGTATATGTATGAATTTTCAGCAGCGATTATACATATAATGTATAATATAATAATATGTATATAATATACATGTATAATAATACGTAATATAATATACATGTAATATAATTTAAGAATCAGGGTAAATTGTACTTTTTTTGTCTTCTGGGAAACATGTAAGTATCTTCTGTAGCTTCTGAAGGGCAGTACTAAATGAAACAAAAGAGATATTTAGGCAAAAAAATAAAAAATTACACCTCTTCATACTCTTAATGCATCGTTTTTTCTTCTGAAGCATCAGTGAGTGTTTGAACCTTCTGTAATAGTTGCGTATGAGTCCCTCAGTTGTCCTCAATGTGAAAAGATGGATCTTAAAATCATACTTTCATTGTTGGAAAGCGTTCATATATACAAAAATGCTTCAAAACAAGCAATGAATTTGAAACAAAGAATTTGTGGGACCTGAAGGATTTTTCTAAAGAACAGCAGGCACTTTAACTGTTCAGGACAAACAAGGGACTCATGAATAACTATCAAAATAAATAAATAAATAAATAAAGCTGTGTAACAACACAGTAAGAATCAACTGTACGTAAACTTTTGAATGGGATTGTTTTTATAAATTCAACTATTATTTTCTCTTGTGGACTATATGTAAACGTCTTACTCCGGTCAGTACTTAATGAAACATGAATCTTGCATGATCCCTCTTATTTTAGTAAAATAATTAACATTTAGCAGATTCTGCAAGGTGTATGTAAACTTATGACCTCAACTGTATTCACGCATGTGCGTGTGTATTTTTTCCAAACATCCATTATTAATTTTGTGAGTGTATGATAAAAGGTTTATGTTTTCATGAATTTAAAAAGGCATTCTTAATTCAGTTCTGAATGGCGACAAGTCAACAGAAGAGAGAGAAAGAGGGAGAGAGAGAGAGAGACAAATGCGTTGCTTCCAGCTCTTATTCGGCTAGTGGAACTGGGTGTAAAATGAGTCATTACACAGTGCAGGGGCGCAGGGCGGAACACAAAGGGCTGTGGAAAAGCTGCTTAGCATGCAACCCGTGTGCCGCCCAAGTCCCAGCGCACTCCCAAACCTGGACAGGCTGTCACTGCCTGAAGGAGACCTGGAGGAATGATTGCTGTCCCTGCTATTCACACAAGACAAGCAGAGAAGGTGGGATTGCCCAGGCTCCCCTCTCCTACAACACAAGGCGTCTGTTCTGTTGCACCTTGCTGAGGAAACCATGAAAGACTGCTGCTGTTGTTTTCCCCGCAAGCCGTGAAATATAGGCAATCAGAGAGTGTGTTTACCGTGCACCTCTGTTCTTGAGCTAGCAAAGACAAACGGCTATCAAACGGCCTGTTGTTTGTGTGCAAAAGAGGTATTGTTCCGGACCTGACAACAACGCCCGTGTTCGGCTCTTATCCGCACCGCCAGGCGCAGGAACGGTCGCCGGAGCTCACACACGCACGCAAATAGCCCTTCATCATAACCGCTGGTTCCTCTCCAAAATAGACTAAGGGCAATCAGTCACACGGCAGCCAGAAAAGTGTCAGAGTTTGAACCGGACCCGGACAGCAGCGAGAGAGAGATAGCCAGCGCTCAACAAGTGAAGCTGGCACCACCACAGAGCCTCAGAGAGATAGATGGATGCTTGAGTGAGGGCATTTAAATTTAAATTTAATGCCGCCCAGGGCCAGAGGCGGGGGGGAGGTTGCACAGGGAGAGGATGCAGGTGCTACGGGCTGGTGCTGAATCGTAATGCATCTTTTAGGAGAGAAATGCAGCACTTCTGTAGCACTGTTTGTTTGTGGCCTGAGGTTTTTTAGCAGGACTCTCAGACGGTTGTGTACGTGTGTGTTCGGTGACGTGATTAGAGATGGTTTGAGGTGATAATTTGTTTCATGGATGATACTGTTCGGTATAATTGTCTCAGTCAGCGGAGCATGTGTGTTTCTGTTGCTCATCATGTAAGGGCAGATGCAGCGTTAGCCTTGCCAGTAGGAATACTGACAAAATGTTCACTGACTAAGGCATTTTTTGTCAAAGACAAGACGAAAAGAACTTGAGGCGAAAATCAAATACTTTTAATTAATACATACTGCTGATCAAAACATGACTAGAAAATGCACTGATAATGTAGAAAAATGTAAAAAGAATTGATTCAAATGTCAACTATGTTGACATAAAATCATAAAGCTTCTTGAGGCGGCGAATTTTGAATTTGTTACAAGTGTGGAACTCATTAAGCCTTTCACTGGTAAGTTTAAAATATTCTAGCTGACCACCCAGAGTAAGTTTTTTTTAGGTGACTGTTTTAGAACATTTCCCCTTATTGTTTCCATCACGATGGGTCATGTGGCACACAGAAGCCAC
This sequence comes from Labeo rohita, assembly GCF_022985175.1. Classification (NCBI taxonomy): domain Eukaryota; kingdom Metazoa; phylum Chordata; class Actinopteri; order Cypriniformes; family Cyprinidae; genus Labeo; species Labeo rohita. The sequence goes on along the minus strand of NC_066889.1, from coordinate 12,270,653 downwards.
GGAAACACTGTATGACAGATGACATTTTTATTAAAAAAATATTCACACACTTGCTTACCATGTTATCAACTATCTGATATTCCAATTCACAAATGTGTAAGTGAGTGTATTTTGTATTTTAAAAACCTTTATAAATTATCTCAATCGTGATCTACCGTATAACGTGTACCGTATAATCTACCGTTTACCGTATAACAATACAATAAGATGGGCACCGCAATGTTTGTTCACGGCACAGTTCGGAGAGTCCTGTCAATTGGATTTACAGCACGCAAATTAATCAGTTTCTCCCAAAATACATGTAAGTGGCTGGTGAACTGGGAGAAGAATAGAGTGAACTTTATAGTTACTTACACTATGTTTATCTGATATGAATAAAACGTGTCGGCAAATTATATTTGAATGTATTGTAACTGCTGCTTCCATAAACATCTGTGTGTATTTTACAAACTCTAAATGTATTGCTTTACTAGTACCTACACTACCAGTCAAAAGTTTTTGAACAGTAAGATTTGTAATTTTTTTTTTAAAGAATTCTCTTCTGCTCACCAAGCCTGCATTTATTTGATCCAAAACACAGCAAAAGCAGTAATATTGTGAAAGATTTTTAATATTTAAAGTAACTGCTTTCTATTTGAATATATTTTAAAATGCAGTTTATTCCTGTGATCATAGATTAAGTCTTTAGTGTCACATGATCCTTCAGAAATTATCCTAATATGATTTGCTGTTCAAGAAACATTTATTATTATCATCATTATTATAATCAATATTTAAAACAGCTGAATACATTTTTTAAAGGTTCCTTGATAAAAAGAAAGATCCGAAGATGTATCTGAAATTAAAAGCGTTTGTAACATTATACAGTATACCATTCAAAAGCTTGGAGCCAGTAGAATTTAATTTAATTTTAATTAATTTTAATTAAACAAATTATAGATTTTTTTATAGGGGGATTATAGAAATTAATCGTTTTATTTAGCAAGGATGCTTTAAATTAATCAAAAGTGATGATAAAAACAGTTTCACAAAAGATTTCTATTTCAGATAAAGGCTGTTCTTCTGAACTTTCTATTCATCAAAGAAACCTGAAAAAAATTATTGCTCAAAGGGTTAATTTATTTTCGATACAATATACTCAATCAATTCCATAAATGCGTTGTTGATTAAATAAGGATTAGTAAACATTTGTACGTTTGTTAAGTTGTTAATATGTGATTAATTTACATTTTAAATATATCAATTATCAATGTTGAAAACAGTTTTTTTTTTTTTTTTTTTACTTTTTTTAGGATTTGCTGCTGATGAAAGTTGATAGAATGTTAAGAAACATTTATTTGAAAGCTAAATCCTAAAACCTTTCAAATATTATAAATGTTGCCACTTTTGATCAATCTAATGCATCCTTGCATGACATGCAGGTAAAAAAGTAAATTAAATTGTGTGCGTGGCATAATAATTTGAGTTGGGAATGAGTTATGACACATTCTCAAAAGCCTTGCAGCGTTGCCTGAAATCATTTGAAATATATCATCAACTGAGAAACCAAAAGTCCCTTGATCTTTTGACATTTAAGAGGTCACTGTACTATGAAAACACCCCATAAATTTCAGAACTCAAAACTTTCTCATTAGTCTAAAAACAGCTTATATTGGAACCAGTCTGCCAAAATGTCAGGTTATGGAATGTCCCACTCTATGACGTTAGTGTGACTAAACACCGCCTCCGCAGAAGAAGATCAACAAAGATCAATGAAGTTCCAGACTGCATCAGTAAGAATTGTGCACTTCATTTTTACCACAGATTAGTTTACAAACAACTCACATTTCAACGTGGAATTTTCAGAAAGATTGAAACTAAATGACGATGCTGTGCCGACTACATTGGATCTGACAAGTGAGAGTAACTGATTTTATTAAGTGGATATTATTGCTCTGTCTGTTATCACAGATTGTTTAATATATTTATGTGTCCTTCTAAGAAGGATGTAGGCTGTCAAACTTACACAACTATTAGCCAATCATAGCAGTGGGTCGTTTACTTCAGATATCTTAATATCTTAATAACATTATAAGTGGACCTCAAAGAACAGTACAAAATAATAAAAAAAGGCAGTTCATAACCCCTTTAAGTGAGAGCCATCTCTATCCATTTATGAGAATGAAGACAAATTATTTTGTTCACACGATTTACTTAAAACAAGGGAATGAATTAATAAATTGTCTGCAAAATTTACTTTTTTTTTTACCTGGATGTGTGGGGCTCCATACATACTGGATAGGCTTGACCAGGATCAAATACCGCCTCGTTGCTTGAGTAGAAAATACTTTTTAGCAAACTTTTAATCACAATGGTATCAACTTGTGCTCTTCCCTGGTCCAAGAATTCAAAGACTAAATGTTCAGTGGGAGTGATTTTTTTTTCTCTGGGTTTTGTCAGTTAATTTGGGAGAGGAATGGAAGAAACCCCTCAAAGAAAATAAACCTTCCTGCCAAACCCCTCAAAGAAAAACACTGTTGTGTCCAGATAAAAGGCTTACATTTTTGCCATAATGCCATTTAAAGAGTAGACAAAGTACAATACAATTTTCTGTGATAGACGTACTTTTACAATAACTGTTACAATGACATTTCATTTCATCGTCCTGACTGTCCGTGGGTGGGGATACAAAAATGTGTTTTGATTTTGCTGACAAATAAACATTAATTTTATCAGTTCAGGTAGCAGAAAAAAAATTTACATATGCTACCGACATTGTAACGATAAAAAGCAGGTTGAAAACTGAAGTTATACTTTAATCTATTTGTATTTAATCTATTTACTTTTAATCTATTAATCAGAACCAATTCATACATATTTTTAGATTTTTTTAAATTCCAGGACTTTCAAGGACTTTTTTGATTTTCAAGGACTTTAATCAGAGATCTCACTTATCAAACAATGTCTTCTCTTTTAAATTAAAATCACTGTTAATTTTCTTTCTTCTTTTTAAGGGATGTGTATTTGCATATACTTTCTTTTACTTTGTTTTGTTTTTCTAACTGTACTGCCTTAATGGTTTCATGTTTTCTACTGTTTAATAAAAAAAATAGAATAAAAAAAAAAAAAAAAAAAAGGTTTGTGAAGCCACTTTGAAACAAATGATTCACGATCAATGCTCTGAGTCCCGAACTGAATCAAATGATTTGCAAACCTGCACCTAAGTCTCGATCTGAACAAAATGATTTGCAAACCTGCACCGAAGTCCGGATCTAAATCAAATGATATGCGATATGCGAAGTTCCAATCTGAATAAAATGATTTGGGATATGCAAAGTTCCAATCTAAATCAAATTATTTGGAATATGCGAAGTTCCAATCTAAATCAAATTATTTGCAAACCTGCTTCGAAGTCCCGATCTAAATCAAATGATTTGTGATATACGATCTGAAGTCCCGAACTGAGTCAAATAAATTGCAAACCTGCACCAAAGTCTGGATCTGAATCAAATGATTCACGATCTGTGCTCCAAAGTCTGGATCTAAATCAAATGATTCACAATATGCAAAGTTCTAATCTAAATCAAATGATTCGCGAATCTGCTTTGAAGTCCCGATCTAAATCAAATGATTCGCGAATCTGCTTCAAAGTCCCGATTTAAATCAAATGATTTGCAATACACGATCAAAAGTCCCAAACTGAATCAAATGAATCGCAAACCTGCACCAAAGTCTGGATATGAATCAAATGATTCATGATCTGTGCTCTGAAGTTCGGATCTAAATCAAATGATTCACGGTACGCGCTCCAAAGTCCGGATCTAAATCAAATGATTCACGATATGCGAAGTTCCAATCTAAATCAAATGATTCGCGAATCTGCTTCGAAGTCCCGATCTAAATCAAATGATTTGCGAATCTGCTTCGAAGTTCTAACCTAAATCAAATGATTCGCAATACATGATCTGAAGTCCCGAACTGAGTCAAATGAATTGCAAACCTGCACCAAAGTCTGGATCTGAATCAAATGATTCACGATCTGCGCTCTGAAGTTCGGATCTAAATCAAATGATTCACAATACGCGTTCCAAAATCCGGATCTAAATAAAATGATTCGCGATATGCAAAGTTCCAATCTAAATCGAATATTTCGTGATATGCAAAGTTCCAAGCTAAATAAAATGATTCGGAATATGCGAAGTTCCAATCTAAATCAAATGATTTGCGAATCTGCTTCGAAGTCCCGATCTAAATCAAATGATTCACGATACACAATCTGAAGTCCTGAACTGAATGAAATGAATTGCGAACCTACACCGAAGTCTGGATCTGAATCAAATGATTCACAATCTGTGCTCTGAAATTCGAATCTAAATTAAATGATTCGCGATATGCGAAGTTCCAATCTAAATCAAATGATTTGTGAACACGCTTCGAAATCCCGATCTGAATCAAATGATTCGCGATATGAGATCTGATCGGAGTGCTTCGAAACAGTGAATCATTTTGCGACAAATTGTTTAAACTGATTTGGCATTTTGAAAAACTCAGTTTCACCCAACACTCTGTGCTTTTTAAAATCGTTACAGCCAATGTTGAAATTCAAATGTAATTAATGGTTTTTTGCAAGTGAATCGCTTGAAATGAATGATCAAAATCACAAGTTTGAATCAATCGGAGCAGTTCCAGCGTAAATGACTTATTCAATTAATTTAATTAATCTGTTCCTGTTTTCGCATTTTAGCCATGTTTACATAACATTGTCAGTACTACTACTGGCTTAGCTCACTAGTTTTGTTTGTAGCTTTTTTGTTTGTTTTTACAAATTTTATTAATGGAAATAAGTGAAAAGTATTTTGTTTTTTGAATTGCATGAATTTTGAGTAAAAAGACATTAAACATATACAAAAAATATATATATAACATATATATAATATATATATATATATAACATAAGCATATATAACACTTATTTCATAGATACAATGATTCAATAATACAAATACTTTTCAAGTCCCTCTTCAGGAATTTCTATTCAAAAAGTGCTATTCAAAATTCAAATACTTTAGCACTTTAAGCAAGTACAAACCCTGATTAATATAATATAGTATATATGTATGTGCACTTTCACAAAATTTTAATTTACAAATGTTTATACACCTTCCAAAAAGTTTTGTGAAAAAAAAAAAAAAAACAAGGAGTGGGAAAGAACGAAGAAGAAGAGAGAGCAGCTAAAATGAAGGGGAGCTCTCCTCTGCTATAAAACAGATGGATCGAAATTAATTTAATGTACGCAATTGGCTCATTTGAGCGTGTGAACTGTAATGTGGAAAAAGGGTGACGCCCATATTAGCCTCAGACAGCCTTTGTTCATAAACGATCTATATCCATATTCATAAACCGATAGAGATAAATGAACACAAAGCAGACATAAAATGAAGGGAAATAAAGCGCACCTACATTACGGCGAGTCACATCTTATTTGGAAAACACAAACATCAATTAAATTCTTCCCGTAGCTCTCTGAGCAAATGGCACATAACCGTAACCGAGATGTGTCTGGACGAAACTGCCGTTGGCATATGAGAGCTGATGCAACATTTTACTGCCTGTTCATGCTGTGTTTGGACATTGTTTACAACCTCTTCGAGTACACTGATGACATATGCCTCCTTCTGAACCCTGCAATACAGGGATGAATACAACCAATTATGCTACATCAAACAAATGATGCCAATAATATACTATGCACAAAAACATAATATGCACTTTGTTAGTGCTGCAGTCACAATAATGATTTTGCCCTTTCATTCTCCTCTGTCTGCAAAAAGACACTGAAATTAATTCACAGCTAAATGATTTTTTTTTTTTTTTTGGCTCGTCACAACATGCCCAATTTTCACAATTTGACACTGTTCCCTCACAATGCAAACGTGGAATAACAGCAGCTCCTGAAGGCAGCTCAGAAATCAGCCATGTGACAACACCCTGACAGTCAAAGGGATGCACTGTTTTTATGGTAAAACACAATTTATTAATAGCTTTCACAAAGACATACGAGGCTGAATAGCTTCCAAAGGCAAATTGAAATATTTGCACTGAATTGTGTTGTTTATAAGAACATGTCAATATGCAAACATCTTTTAGGATATCTCAGACATTCCCTGAGAAATCAAATATCAGACTGAAGTTATGAAACACATACACTACATAGCCAAAAGTATTGGAGCACCCTCTTCTAATGAACAGGATAAGCATATAATGATACAAAGCATATAATGATATTCTAGGGCATTATGTGCTTTGAATTTTATAGCAACAATTTTGACAAGACCCTTTTTCTATTCTAACATTCTAACAGTCGAAGACTGACACGGAAAAGAAGAAATTGTTAAATAGAATTGCTAGCTTTGAGCACAAAAACTACCAAACACATTAAAAAATGAAAATTCTGTGATGAGATTTTGCTCTCAGCCAAAACTATTTGCTCTGGAACAAATAATAGATTCATGAGACCAAAGACTGAATGTTAGATTTACCCAAAACGAATTAGATCTCGTGTTTATCCACTATAGAGACATCAGAGCCAGCGGCAAATTCCAGAAGATCTGGCCGAGGTAAGGCTGCTCACAGTGGGCTCATGAGCACCCTGGAGCTCACATCTCCAAAAACATTGAAGCAAATTTTCAAAGAGACGTGATCTTTACAAAAGCAAGCAAGTGCATTCTCAACATGCAAACATCTTTTAAGATATCTCAGAAATTCCCTGAGAAATCAAATATCAGCTTGAAGTTATGAAACATATACACTATATTGCCAAAAGTATTGGAACATGCCCTTCTACTTTAGTAATTTCCATGAGTATAAATCTTAATGTTTAAGCATATAATGAATTTCTAGAGAATTGTGTGCTTCTAATTTGATAGTAACAGTTTGGACAGGACCCTTTTCTATTCTAACATGACAGTGCATCTGTGTATAAAAGGCAAGGTTAAAAAAGAAATGAAAAAAAGAAATGAAATGAAAAAAGAAATTCGGTCAGTGTGGAAGAACTTAACTGTTCTGCATAAAGCAGAAAGTCCTAATTCCAGCTGAACACCTCTGGTGCGACTTTAAATGCAGACCTTGAGCCAAAAGCTCAACACCAAACAACAATGACTTGTACATATGGGTACAGTCATGGAAATACGATTTTTATATACATGAATTATGTTTCCATCTTTGTTGCCACAGTGCCTTTTTCTGTTCTAAAGAAGGGGGTGTCCCAATACTTTTGTCCATATAGTGTATGTACAAGCCATTGGTGTTTGGTGACAAGTTTTTGGCTCAAGGTCTGCATTTAAAGTCACACCAGAGGTGTTCAGCTGGGATTAGGATTTTGCTTTATTCAGACCAGTCAAGTTCTTTCACACTGACTGAAACCAGTCATTTCTTTTTGAACCTTGCCTTATACACAGATGCACTGTCATGACAGAATAGAAAAGGGTCCTGCCCAAACTGTTTCCCTAGAATATCATTATATGCTTAAACATTAAGATTTGTACACATGGAAAATACTAAAATAGTCAAACTTCTTCATTAGAAGGGGGTGTTCCAATACTTTTGGCAATATAGTGCAGATAACTCCTGCAAAAAAAAATAAAAATAAAATAAACTGACATCAGCCAAAACTATTTGCTCTGGAGCAAATAATAGCTAAATGAGATCAAAAGACTGCCCGTTAGATTTACCCAAAACAAATTATATCTCATGTTTAACTACTATAGAGACATCAGAGCCAGCGGCAAATTCCAGGAGATCTGGCCGAGGTAAGGCTGCTCTCGGTGGTTTCATGAGCACTGAATGGCCGCTAACACCCTGGAGCTCACATCTCAGAAAACAATGAAGCAAATGTTCATGCAAATAGATGTGATCTTTATCTAAACAAGTGCATTCTCACCTAAAAACTGTGAAAACTATATTCTGTAACACAGAAACAGCATTATTTATAAAATTATAGAGGTTTCAGGCATCCACCATAAAGTGGAGTGATAAAAATAGTGAAACGTTTAGAGTTCCATTATCACTAGAATATCGCACTCCTCTCAGCCAATCAGATTCGAGAACCAGAAAAAACTGTTGTATAAATGTTTATACATGATCCAAAATGCTAGAAAATTTCGTCAAACAGAGTTCAAATGACATAAGGATGAGTAGAATAGAACTGAATGAACTGTCCCTTTAAGAAAGAACTTCTTATTTTGTTCATGAGAAAAACTAATCTATCTGATGGCACAAACAAGTTTATTGGCAGGAGAAGTTTATTGGCGACGTTTTCAATAGCATACAAGGCCACACGGGAAGTATATTTATCTCAATATTTAGTGAACACTTTACCCTTTACGTGAGGGCTTCAGAGGGACCTGAAAAAAGGGGGGGGGGCCTTCAATAGCTATTAATGATAGTGACATTTAATAGAAAGGGAAGGAATGGCATGTTTATGCTCGCCTTTCTTTCAGAGAGGGGAGATAAGAAATGAACGAAAGCCAAAGAATGAGTTTTATAGCTCTTTGGAGTGTCTGCACACAATCTGCGGTTGTTTCACACCAATAAAGCACCTGCTTTACAGCAAATGAACTTCTGTAGGTGAGAAGCGCGTGCGAGTTGTCTCTTTTTCTTTCTCTCTCTCACAGCCCGCGGGAAAATACGTGCATGGAGGAAGAGAACTGAATTAGGGGGCTTGAATATGCCTGAGTGTTCCTGGGAAAGAGAGAAGCACAAGTTGAAATAAGAGGCAAAAGGTGGACTATTTTATCTGAAACAACACTTGAGCTATAAATGAAAGGCATGTCATTGTTTAGCCTCATGTAATTCCAGGAATGATTTTTGGTATTTCACTGTAACATATTTTTCGAAAAACTGGGCAAGGGCGAGCATTCCACGAAATTAGAACGATCCTCTTGCTCTTGGGCTGTAAATGTGCTCACAATAAAAGCCCTACGGCAAACATCAGATGCTACGCACCCACTGCTGCTGTGCTGACGTGCCGTTTTGGAGGCTTTATCACATTTCCAAAGGTTTGACTTGGTGCCATCAGCAGCACTGTAGTCAATGTGACTCGCACAGGGAGTGGGTCGTTAGGTGTATGCGAGAGCGGGCACGCGTGTGCCTCATTATCATGTTTTTGTAGGAGGAAATGATGCGTAGCCAGCAGAGCAGCACATTCTAGAACTGCCGCTCACCAGATGACATTGGAGGCTGACTGGTGAATGTCAAGGGTATAGGTGACTGCAAAAAACAGCAGTCAAAAAGCCAAAAAAAAGGTCAAAAGTTTGCAAATACTGTACATTGTCAGCACTTTTAATCAGGAAAAATGCATTAAATTGATCAAAAGTGACAGCAAAGACATATATAAGTATAAAATGATTTTTTGTAACATTATTTTTTGCATCGTGGTACTCTATGCAGAGAGTCAGAAAGCATGACAGCGTTTTAGTGCCAAGTTAATTTTGATTATGAGATTATGAGAATAAAGTCGAAATACTACGAGAATAAAGTCTAAATATTATGAGAATAAAGGTGAAATATTACGAGAATAAAGTCTAAATATTATGAGAATAAAGTCGAAATATTATGAGAATAAAGTCTAAATACTACGAGAATAGTCTAAATATTATGAGAATAGAGTTTAAATATTATGTGAATAAAGTCGAAATACTACGAGAATAAAGTCGAAATACTACGAGAATAAAGTCGAAATATGAGAATAAAGTCTAAATATTATGAGAATAAAGTCGAAATATTATGAGAATAAAGTCTAAATACTACGAGAATAGAGTCTAAATATTATGAGAATAAAGTCTAAATATTATGAGAATAAAGTTTAAATATTACGAGAATAAAGTCTAAATATTATGAGAATAAAGTCTAAATACTACGAGAATAAAGTCTAAATATTATGAGAATAAAGTCTAAATATTATGAGAATAAAGTTTAAATATTACGAGAATAAAGTCTAAATATTATGAGAATAAAGTTGAAATATTACGAGAATAAAGTCGAAATACTGTGAGAATAAAGTCAAAATATTATGAGAATAAAGTCAAAATACTACGAGAATAAAGTCAAAATATTATGAGAATAAAGTTGAAATATTATGAGAATAAAGTTGAAATATTACAAGAATAAAGTAGAAATACTACGAGAATAAAGTCAAAATATTATGAGAATAAAGTCTAAATATTATGAGAATAAAGTCGAAATATTATGAAAATAAAGTCGAAATACTACGAGAATAAAGTAAAACTATTATGAGAATAAAGTCGAAACACTACAAGAATAAAGTCTAAATATTTTGAGAATAAAGTCTAAATATTTTGAGAATAAAGTTGAAATACTACGAGAATAAAGTTTAAATATTATGAGAATAAAGCTGAAATATTACAAGAAAAAAAAGTTGAAATACTATGAGAATAAAGTCTAAATAGTACGAGAATAAAGTCGAAATATTTCAAAAATAAAGTTGAAATATTACGATAATAAAGTTGAAATATTACCAGAATAAAGTTGAAATATTACAAGAATAAAGTCAAAATATTCTGAGAAAAAAGTTAAAATATATCGAGAATAAAATCTAAATATTTTGAGAATAAAGTTGAAATATTACAAGAATAAAGTCAAAATATTCTGAGAAAAAAGTTAAAATATATCGAGAATAAAATCTAAATATTTCGAGAATAAAGTTGAAATATTACAAGAATAAACTCAGAATATTACGAGGATAAAGTTGAAATTGTTTAGAGAGTTTAAAGTATAGAAATTAAAGTATTATATTTTGAGAATAAAGTAAAATACTAATATTTTAAGAATATAGCCTATATTTCGCATGCAAAGGGCTGGATGGAGAGCATTTGAGAGTTTTAATGAAACGACTGTCTTATTATTGACTTACATGGCGCTTAAACTGAAGCAAATACAGCGATCTGTCATGCCACATTAAAGAGCATGAAAAACACATTATTGTAATAGACATATTCTTTGCATTTAACTATAAAACCTGCAGATTTTAATACCTGAGACTTTGGAATATCTATATAATGCTCTATATAATTGCATGTGCAATAGGATAGAATAAACTCTCGAAATATAATAACTTTAATCTTGTAATTGCTTTGTAATTTAATCTCGAAATTTTGACTTCATTCTCAAAGCATTTCGACTTTATTCTCGTACTTTTGACTTTATTCTGGAAATATTTCGACTTTATTCTCATAGCATTTTGACTTCAATCTTGTAATCTTCATTTTTTAATGTGGCACTAAACCACTGTCAAAAGAAAGCTCTTGGATTTCATCAAAAATATCTTAATTTGTCCTCTGAAGATAAATGAAGGTCTTATGGTGTTGGAACAACATGAGGGTGAGTAATTAATGACAGAATTTTCATTTTTGAGTCAACTATCTCTTTAAATCAAAGTGCACTTGACAGATCTACAATAACCTCCAGTATTCCAGTAATTGGGAATGAGACAAGAGAGACTTTGCACTGTTCCTCCAAAACAGCTCTAGTTCTGCAGTATTTTTAGGGTGTCTGGTGTGAATCGCTCTCTTGAGGTCATGCCACAGCATCTCAATTGGGTTGAAGTCAGCAAGCAGTTTCAACAAACCCTTAATCTGAAACAAAAAACCCCCAATACTAATGGCCACAAATTCACATATTTTTCCTCGTCCTGCATTGTGAATGTTTACAATGCACAGCATGTTTAATAAATACATTAAAATATATAATTGCTTGAATGTTATTTGTTTAAGCAAACAGTGTGTGTCATAAATTAGCTGAAGGTCAGATCAAAATGAATGAAGTAATGTATGCAGAAATCCTGGTAAATTTACATATGAGTTAATGTAATTGTATGAGTGCACAAGGTGAAAAAAGAAAATGAGAAAATTAATATATTAGCATTTGTCAGAGGCTGCATTTTGTCAAGGTAACTAAATGTTTAAGTAAACACGTTAAGTTTTATATAACTGTGCTAAATTAACAACTATGGACATAATACTTTATTTGCATAGAATATTTTACAAAAAAAAAAAAACAGATAGAAAGATACTAAAACATAGTAACATAGAAGCACAACTGATGAAAGCATGTTCTAGTTTAATTCTGAGCTTGATAACTACAAACACATGAGTAAAAAGAATAACATTTGCATTGACCTACAAAATATTTTTTGTAATGAATTTGTCTTCTCTTCATTGAGCCAGCTTAATAAATCAAAAAAATAAAAAATAAAAAATACAGCTGCTGAATTGCTAATGAGAAAATAAACACTCTAACCCAGGGGACATAATATAAAAAATGAGACATACTACATTAGCGTGCATATCAGAAAATAGAGAGCGAGAGTGTGGGGGAAAAAAAGCAAATGAATTCACTCCCTTGGAAAGGGACTGTTACTGCTAACAAGTTTCAATCATGAAGGCGAATGAAAAGTCCTTACTGTGAATTCATGAGAAATTGTGCATGTAATTCTACGAATGAACCACGTATGGTGCTCTAACACCTCCAAACTGAGCAGCAGGGGAGGACCAATCTATTAAAAAAAAATCAGCAAAACCTCATACAGTGAGTTTTGCCTGTGGAAGTAGATTTATCTGGTGTGCCAGCACTGAACAAATATGCCTATGAGCAGAATAAGAGAGATGCTGAAAAAAAAAGACACAGAGAAAGAGTAAAAACAAGCAAAAAGAGTAGAAGACCATGTGATAAAATAAAAAAGATCTTGTGAATACCCCCACGCGAACTTACGGTTTTTATGAGTGACGCCCGTTCATCACCTCTCCTCCTTACGGTGGTGATCTGCACAGCGGCAGCCTATTCAATGTGTGAAAACTAAAGATACCTAGGATTGATACTGCTGTGCACTTTCCTGTTGGCTTTATGTGGTTTTTCTAGCACTGAACAGATGTAAAGACTTATAACACCTGGAGATGGAAATGCATGAACATTCAATTCAGCTCAATGGCAGCTGCTCAACTGATGAGTCGCTCGACTCCTTTTAAAGGAACAGTACTTTGTCATCATTTAGTCACTCTGAAGTTGTTCCAAACCTGTATGAGTTTCTTTCTTCTTGAACACAAAAGATATTCTGAAGAACGTTGGTAACCAAACATCTGACTTTGAAATTTGAGTAAAAGTTGAGTAAATTATGACAAAACTTTTATTTTTGGATGAACGATCTCTTTAAGAGCTCTACGAGAAAAGAACTGTCACTGTCGACATATAAATCATAAATATTTAATTTCATCAGAACAAACTGTACATTTTGAATGGCTGCCGATAGAGAGAGATGCTTTTTGCATCCAGATGGTGTAGCTACAGCAGATGTTTGTTTGTTTGTTTCCTACACAATCAGACTTGCGTTTTTCACCTGGTGGATGATAAAAAAAAAAAGCCAAAAAATCCCATAAACACACTGAAAGAGAGACCTAACCAGTTAAAGTGCTTTCCCGCCACCAATATTTTCATTTTTCTCTCAGGCTGCTGACACCAAAAACAGCACATGAAAGTCTCTGTACAAAGCATATGAATATTTAATGTGGTAAACACTGTTGCTCTGGAGCTGAGTTTTATAACCCAGGGTTAGAAGTGGTGCAAACGCTTTTTTTTTTTAAATTACAAGTGTGAAAAATTGCTTCAAAGGTTAAAAGCGGCCTTGGCCCAGGGTTGAAAAAGACATAACCCAGGGTGAAATGCAGTGTGCAAAGCCCTATAGAGAGTGGCTCAGTTGACTTGGGCCAGTAAGAAACTACCTAGACCTGCATAGCAATGTGCCAAAATACACTCCAAATTCCTTAGCAACTGTATAGCAATGCCCTGGCAACCATCCACAACACCCAGCATTGCATTTTAAACAGGAAATCCATGTATTTCAACATGTAACAGTCTAAAGTCTCAAATGCTGGGTTGTGCCTCTGGAACATTTCAGTTTGTGTGATTTAATGAAGGAGAAATCATCTCCCTACATCAGACTACTCACGCTCATGACAGGTCGCCCAAAGGTCATTAAAGGCCATGGCAAATGCAGGCGCCAAATCTGATAATTGGCGAGGCGGGAGAGCTTGTGTCAAATATAGCCGCTCGATACAAGGAATTTACACATGAACCTTCACAGGGTTTCACAGCAAACCAAAATGGTGTTCACAGCTAAACAACAACAACAAAGACATACCAGGGGCATTAGGGCAAGGGAGGCAGTGCGTCCTCAAAATATTGGATGAGAATCTAAATTCATAGTGCAAAAATAAAACAGTGCCACATGTAACATTAAAAAATGTATAAATCCTTTCTAAAGTAAAACTGTCCAACAGCAACACCAGCAGGTGAAGTTACAATGGGACTCTGTGTCTCTCTCGCCTCCCCTAAACCCAATAAGTTTTTAACAGTGAGTGATTTTGGTGGGGGTAATTGAGAAGGAATGGGGGAAAGTCCTGTGAGAGGAGGCAATGCCTCCATCCCCATATGATTGGATATGACTGGTTATGATCGGCTGTGATTGGTTTACGCAATAAATCCCACCTCTTATGTTTGTGCGAGTTTGTAAATCAGTCTGAATGAGCAAAATAATGGTGCTAATTAAGTAAACAACTCACACACTTACATATTACCACTTTAAGTCAAAATGGCCTGAAAACATGATCTGTGAGGTTTTTTTAGTGAGCACTCAGCTTGGTGAAAGGTACATCTACGCATCTGTGACTAGTGTTTACTGAGCTCTGATGACTGATGATCCGAAAATATGTTTATTATGAAAAAGAACAGCTGAACATCAGCTCATAAATAAAATATATAACTGTTTAAATAAAATATATGTTTTTAAATTGTTACTGCTTTGAGTTGTTATTTTGGAATAAATATAAAATGCTTAAAAACACTAATCTGATTAGATTTATACTTGGTTTTAATAAATAGAGTAGCCTATTAATTACATTGTGAATGTAAAAAATACAATAGTGTAAGTAATGCCTATTTAACCAAGAAAATTGTTTCAAGAAAATTTTTTTTTTACAGTTTTTCTGAAAAACAAGATAATATTAAAGCTGCAAGCAGCATTGAAAGGGCCTTTGCACCCAGGCTTACCACCACCTGGTGGCTTTAGGCAAACAGCAAATGGTGGCCAATATGCTTTTAAAGTGATTAATATAGGAGGAATATGTCAAATTCATTTATATGTGCCAAACATCCTGCTGCCAGCTGATGGCGCTATGACTATAACTGAATATTGATGTGTATACGTCTTCAGGCCCAAACTTTTATCAAATGTGAAGTTTGGTGCAGATTGAACATTGTATGTTTGAGTTAGTGTAAAACATGACATTTCCTGTTGCTAACAGGAGGCGCTATGATTATTACTGCACATTGCCCTGTAGATGTCTGCAGGCCAGGACTTTTACCAAACATGAATTTTGAGCAGATCAGACTTTGCATGTGTAAGTTAGTGTAAAACTGTGTAAAACTAGTCTAAAAACTGCCCTTGACTAAAGATTTTTCTGGTCGATTACTAGTCGTTCATTTTAAGCATTAGTCAGCTAATCACGTTTATTAATAAACAATTTAGATCACAATAATGAGTCTTTATTTGCGTACATAGCCTAATAAACGCTCACGCGGGCACACATACAGCTTGCCACAGCACACCGGCAGAAGTAATAATTATGATGTTTAGGGAAAAACAGTAAAGAGGCTGCATTTTAATAATTTATTGATAAACTAGTGCTTTTTTGCTTTCAGCTTTAGAGATGAAGTCAGTGACTTGTCATCTCCACAGTAGTGATGCACCTGTATGCATGTTCTATACGTATAACATCATCTGAGAATATTTGTTTTCTATTTGAATTGGTCATTTGAAAGTAGACATTTCACTCTATATAATTTTTTCATGTCCGTAAGGCAAGTATACACAAAGTTTCGGCGTTTTGTGTTCAAGTTCACAGAGACTGAGATGTCAGAAAGCGTATCCTGTTTGCTTTCATTATTTTACAAAAGCGCAATGTTTTGCTGTTATTGTGAGTGCACACAAACAAACATAGAGTCTTTACAGATTCGAAAGATGTATTACTCTTATCTGTATGACCAAAAATGACGGAGTATTTTAAGAGACACTTCAATAGCACACATTTTTCTAGGTTAACATCACATTGAGCGGCCATGTAAAGTTGCTACTACTTACATATTTCAGATGATAAGCCATATTTGAGGTCGATGAATGACAGGCGAGTGCTTGGATGTCCTGCTTGATGTATTACTACAAAGACCAGCCGTTAACGACGTGTCCGTCACAGACTGCATGACCTCACCACTTTCTGTGGATCGTTATTTTTTTTCTGCGACTATTAAAATTTTAGTCGACCAAGCTTCTTTTCGTCCATTAACGGTTAGTTGACTATTTGGAGGCCGGCTGAAACGAAAACACCCTTCAACGAAAACTCAAGATTTTTATAGTTTATCATTGCAAAGGCCTTGATATATTACTGATCAAATATAATGTTAATGACATTAAATTTCTATGAGAAGTTTGTTACAGCATAAAACATGTCACTTCCTGTTGCCAGCAGGTGGTGCTATGACTATAATGGAATATGGGCATGGACAGGACTCTCATCAAGTGAAGTTTGGGGCAGATTGGACATTGTATGGCTGAGTTACAAAAACTTCCTTTTTCATAGCGAAACATCAAAATTTGTCAGGCCGCCACGGACACACCCTTCAACAAAAACTCAAGATATTCACAATTTAATGTCACAAAAGGCTTTAGATTATACTAACCAAATTTGGTGTTGATCTGTTATATCTCTAGGAGGAGTTAATTTAAATACAATGGCAAAAACGCCATAAAACTTGCAGAGAAAATTCAAAATAACAGACGTCCTGTTGAGTTTCAGACTTCATACCAGGAGATTTTTTTGTAGGTATTGGTGTGTTACATGTGTGTACAAAATTTCGTACTTGTAAGTGAAATGCAGCTCGAGGGACATTGTTGAAATGTTATAGGTGGCGCTATTGAGCCTTTTTGCCAAACCCACTTCTGAAACCCATATTACATGTAAATTTTCACCGTTCTGGGTTGTGTGCAAAGTTTCATAGGCTTTTGAGTATGTTTAGGCCCTCAGAAATGCGATTCATTTAAAAAGAATCTGAATAATAATACTAAATGGAGCAATTCCAATAGAGTCCTCGCACCATCAGTGCTCAGGGCATAATAATATAGACCAATACTGCAGACCTGTCAATATTAAAATATAAACATATATTTTAAAAAATAGCACATTTGAATCTTACAGACGCTGAGTCACTATGTGATATTTGCATTAGAAACAATTAATTTTTCAGCCCACTAAAGTGCTCCATTACTACCTCTGAACTCTCCGCCGCATAACTAATGTTGTACACAAGCCAAACCTCCTTCAGAAAATCAGGCGTTCTGAAAGGCGGCTCACTAAGGGGCTTTTGGATGTTTTCAGACATTCTGTGTAATTATCTGCCTCCCGGCACGAGCTGCGAAGAAATAAATAAATGAAAGCAGTCGGACTTTAGTGCTCTGTGTATAAATATCATTCATTTGGTTGTCGCTCAGTCTGCTTTTCGCCTTTGCAAACCGGGTAATCATTGCTCTTGTTTGCTGGCTGTTATTTTTTTGTCACAAGTGTATGTAGTATAAAAAAAAAGTGTCGGTCTTTAATGTGCAGCGTGTCAGAGTGATCTCCAGCAGTCTTCCAATTTATACAACCCTACAAAAACAGAAAATCCTAAACAAAGCGCACACTTTCTTGTGGCTGCGCATGTCACTTTGAAAATATAAAATATCACCTGAAGCCATCCTGCATTTTTCAGAAATAACTTCATAGCGCTATTACACACACAGGAACGCAAGACTTTTCTAGATTTCTAATATTTACAGAGTAAAATGAAACTGCAGGTTACCAAAAAACACAACGCTACAAAGAAACTCTCACTGATTTTTGACGCCGATTATGTGCATGCACTGTCTACGGCCCTTTCATTAAAGGAATTATGCAAATCATGTAGCCGCAATCTGGCAAACTTTACTGGGCCTGTACAACATCACCACTGTGATCCAGACTTTTGAATCAGCTTTTTAAAATGCCCAAAATACACTTGTCTACACTGTCTGTGTGGATATATAATGAGTTATAGCACCCTTCCCCATCATTTGATAAGTTACTGCTGCCAAGATCAATAGAAATCATACACAATATATCTAGTAAACGAAATGCCTTGCACAGGAGGTAATAAGGCAAGAAAAACCGCACCACAGTGATTCTATGATCCTCAGTCACACAGAAAGAATGCGTGAAAAGAATAACAATTACATCATTTCAGCGCATTTAACACCCGGTTAAACTTGATTGTGGGTGGTTAGTGACTAAAGACTCTTTTCCACCAAGGGGACCGAACGCTTGCTGCAAAATCACAACATTTGGTGCTGATCCGGGCCAGTTGTTTTTGTGGAGCTATGAAATCGGGACTAGATTTGGTGACAGCGTGATACTGTAGTAAACATTGGAGCAAATGTTATGAAGGATGATCACATCATCCTCTTGTCATATTTTGTTAACATTCCCAGACAAACACTGACTGATATATTGTATGGATTCTAATAAGTCAATATATTATTAAAAGCACAGTATGTAATTTTCACTGCTAGAGGGTGCACAGTCAAAACAAACAAAAAAACAAAGCCTTAGTTTGATGATGCCGTGATTGAGTGTGGAATAATGGGAGTTGTCAACTTCATCCCCACAGCTGATGCAATCTGACGGGACTTGGGCAAAAAATGGATAAGCTAATGTATTCAAAATTTATTAATGTCACTGAAACGAGGCAGCTGGAGTGATTGCTAACGAGACACAAGCACGACACAAGGCTCGAAAGCAGGGAAGCTTTTACTATGCCACAGTCAACCACTTCTGTTCCTTCCGATCATGTGTATGTGGGGCAATACTGATTCTTAATACTGTGTGATACAGCGTTAATACAGTGTTTTTTTTTTGTTTAGTGATAGTTGTTCATGAGTCCCTTGTTTGTCCTGAACAGTTAAACTGTCCGCTATTCTTCAGAAAAATACTTAAGGTCCCACAATTTGTTTTGTTTTTTTTTCAGCATTTTTGTGTATTCAAACCATTTCCAACAATGACTGTATGATTTTGAGATTCATATTTTTACACTGAAGACAACTGAGGGGCTCATATGCAATTACTACAGAAGGTTGAAATACTCATTGATGCTCCAGAAGAAAACACGATGCATTAAGAGCCAGGGGTGTAAACTTTCAAACTTATTTTGACTAAATATCTTTCAATTAAAATATTTATTTTTTCAATTAGTACTGCCCTTCAGAAGCTACAGAAGATACTTACATGTTCCCCAGAAGACTAGTTAAATAAGTTAAATTTACCCTGATCTTCAAATTCAAAACGTTTTCACCCCCCACCTCTTAATGCATGTTTTTTCCTTATGAAGCATCAGTGAGCGTTTGAACCTTGTGTAATAGTTACACATAAGTCCCTCAGTTGACCTCAGTGTGAAAAGATGGATCTCAAAATCATACAGTCGTTGGAAAGGGTTCAAATATTCAAAAATGCTGAAAAACCAAATAAACTGTGGGACCTGAAGGATTTTTCTGAAGAAAAGCGGGCAGTTTAACTGTTTAGGACAAACAAGGAACTCATGAACAACTATCATTAAAAAAAAAAAAAACAAAACAAAACACACAGCTGTGGATCATTCAGGTAACAACACAGTATTAAGAAACAAGTGTATGTAAACTTTTGAATGGGGTCATTTTTATAAATTATACTAATATTTCCACTTTTGGACTATATTTATACGTCTTTTGTGTAAAACATTTTATTCAGGACAGTAGTAAATTAAAAATAACATGTTTTTTGTATGATTTGCAGATTCTGCAATGTGTATGTAAACTTTTGACTTCAACTGTATATAATAAACATTTTTTACTCCTTAATATTTTCGTGGAAAATGTTATACTTTTTTTCAGGATTCTCTGATGAACAGAAAGCTCAGAAATCTGGGTCAGGCATGGTTTGTAATCTAACTGTGCTGACGCGTAGGTTTCTGCATTGAAATAAGTGTACATTTACCAACCCAGTCTCATAAAATTACGGGTACTTTTCTGCAGCACCGTTTTTACGTACCTTACTGCATGTGCAGTTTCAAAGAGAAATGTCCAGTGAGTGGCGCTAAAACACAGGTTCGATATGTGAACCCTGGCACGTTTTTATCACGGTGATATTGGTACGTATTGCTGTGTTTTTATTATGTTACTTTATTATGCAGTACTTATATTGTACTTATATTACTTACGTATTTCAGCGTCTTAGCGAAAAAGTGCCCCCAGGTACATTTTTGCCATGAGACCAGGTAGACATTTACACAACAAAAATGCACTAAAAATCTTTTGCGTTTTTAAAATGTTTTGTTTACAGATAACAACATTTTCAAAGTGATCCCAGTTCACACATATCAGCCAAAAACTACTTAAAACGTTGTATTATGCGCCAAGCCAGTAGTTTGCGATGGTATTAAGACTTGTATGGCTTAATGTAATGTAAATGACTAAAATATGTAGTAGAAAACCTATGAGGGATTTACATTATTTAAAAAATTCACATAGTTTTATACATATTTTGGACTATAGGGGCGCCATAATTTTGATTACGTAAAACAGTTGCACTCTGTGAGCTACTACCACTATCGGTTGCCGTTTTTACCGCAACAACGGAAAATAAAATACTGATACGACACCGCATTGTGTCTTATCGGCTTTTGGTTATAATTTTCAGTCAAAGGGCAACAAGAGAAGCGATGCAAGTCTTCACTGCTTTCCTAGCGACAAGAATAGGAGAAAAGAATAGGAAGATGCCTGTGGACGAATAAAACATCCTAAAGACCTGCGTCTTCTCTTCACTTTAGCCCTGATGCCTTTGAGGCTTTTAGTAGACCACAGCTACTGAAAGAGCTTATAAATGACAGAGACAAGAAACGCTAGATGCCATCCTGGTAGGTTGTAAACGGGTCAACGCTTGTCATGACACCGCAGCCTCTCAGTTTCTCAGTGAGAATTTCATGCGATATCCAGTGGGTGTTTAGACTCTTTGTGGGGAAAATCAAGGGTACGCATTTTGTTTAATTTTACACATATATCTATCGCCACCTACAGTATAAGCTCTATCAGTAGCTGTGGTCATTGTATCAGTATTTTATTGTCTGAGTTGTGCATTCAGAGTTGTGTTGCGGTAAATATAGCAACATACAGTGCCAGTAGCCCACCAGGGTACAACCGTTTTACGTAATTAAAATAATAGCGCCCCCATAGTCCAAAATATGTATATAACGATGTGGATTTTTTAAAGAAGGTAAGTCTTTCACGGGTTTTCTACTACATACTTAGCCGATTATTTAAAATTATTATTTGTTTGTCTTGTCTTACCATTTTATGTACTTCGGGTTTTTTTTAAACTATACTGTTCAGCACAATGGTCAACCATTGTTGTTTTATTGTGCTTTATAAATACCACTGAAAAAATATTTCAGTAAGAGACATCATTTACATTACATTAAGCCATGCAAGTCTTAATACCCAGGGTTCCCTTTAAGAAACATTAGGCACCTGTGCTTATATTTTTGTAGCTTACACTGAGACGATAACTGTACTGTTGTGCAAACCTGTTTGTGTTTTCAGGCCCCCAAAATGCTGTTGCTGTGTAAATGAATGGCCAATACCCATAAAAAGTTTCCTGTTCTCAGCTGAAAATGGTGTTGTGTAAAGTTTGAGAATGCATGCAAACATCCTACAGGGATGAACTGAACATGCAGGTTCGATTCCATCCTTCGTTCACTGAGTACGTTTCAATCAATGCCAGCGACCTAAAAGCATGAGAATGAGTCGCAATGAGCTGTTGGAAACCCGCTTTAAATTCGTCCTAATTCTGTCAGCATCTACTCTCCCGTGTCACCGGCTGAGTGACATCCTCCAAAGCGGCAGCTAGAACAGGGTGACGTCTCAGTCTGCGGTTGTCTAAAGGATGTGGAAGCGCGCGAGACGGAGGCCGCTGATTACGATTCCTCCTCGGCTTCCTTCTTGTTGACATTTCACCGCAGAGCACCGTCCTTCTCCCCTCCAATTACTCCATCCCTTCCTGCTTCTGGACAGGGGGTGACCTTTCAATCTCCTCTAAATATCTTATTATATGGTGTCTCTGCCTTTTTTAGGCCTGGCAGGACCTGCTATACAATTACAAGACATTTACGCTTTGTTTGCTCTCTAATGAAGCGATCAGGAGTCGAACCGGCAGCCAGCACCTTAGGGTCTGCCACCATGTCACATTGAGGGAGTGGCTGCCAGGACCGCAGGCGAGTGGCTGTTAAAGTCTGGACGCTAGTATAAGAATGGGCCGCTTAGATAGAAGGAGATAATGTAGACTGAGGAAGGTAACGTCAAAGACAAACCTTGACTTACACTCCATTACGACTGACCTTAAAAACTACAAAAAAAAACAACAAAAAAAACACAACTTCAAAGCATAAAATAACCAATGATGTAACAAAGTTTATAAATTATATATATATATATATATATATATATATATATATACAGTGAGGTCAATAAGTATTTGATCACCCTGTGATTTTGCAAGTTCTCTTACTTAGAAATCATGGAGGGGTCTACAATTTTCAGCATAGGTGCATTTCCACTGTGAGAGACAGAATCTAAAAACAAAAATCCGGAAATCACATTGTATGATTTTTTAACAATTTATTTGTGAATTACTGTGTCAAATAAGTATTTGATCACTTGAGTCAAAAAATTTTTAATATTTGGTACAGAAGCCTTTGTTAACAATTACAGAGGTCAAACGGTTCCTGTAGTTCTTCACCAGGTTTGCACACACTGCAGGAGGGATTTTGGCCCACTCCTCCATACAGATCTTCTCTAGATCTGTCAGGTGTCGGGGCTGTCGCTGAGCAACACGGAGTTTCAGCTCCCTCCAAAGATTTTCTATTGGATTTAGGTCTGGAGACTGGCTAGGCCACTCCAGAACTTTGATATGCTTCTTACGGAGCCACTCTTTGGTTTTCCTGGCTGTGTGCTTTGGGTCATTGTCATGTTGGAAGACCCAGCCACGACCCATCTTTAATGCTCTGACTGAGGGAAGGAGGTTTTTTCCCAATATGTCACAATACATGGCCCCGTTCATCCTCTCCTTAATACAGTGCAGTCGTCCTGTCCCCTGTGCAGAAAAACACCCCCAGAGCATGATGCTTCCAGCCCCATGCTTCACTGTAGGTATGGTATTATTGGGATGATACTCATCATTCTTTTTCCTCCAAACACGGCGAATGGAGTTAAGACCAAAAAGTTCTATTTTGGTCTCATCTGACCACAGGACTTTCTCCCATGACTCCTCTGGATCATCCAGATGGTCCCTGGCAAACTTCAGACGGGCCTGGACATGGGCTGACTTAAGCAGGGGAACCTTCCGTGCGATGCAAGATTTTAAACCATGATGTCTTAGTGTATTACTGATAGTAGCCTTGGAAACGATGGTCCCAGCTCTCTTCACGGCATTGACCAGCTCCTCCCGTGTAGTTCTGGGCTGATTCTTCACCATTCTTAGCATCATTGATACCCCACGAGGAGAGATCTTCCGTGGGGCCCCAGTCCGAGGGACATTGACAGTCATCATTAGCCTCTTCCATTTTCTGACAATTGCTCCAACAGTTGTTCTTTTTTCACCAAGCTGCTTGGCAATTGCCCCGTAGCCCTTTCCAGCTTTGTGAAGGTCTACAATTTTGTCTCTTGTGTCTTTTGACAGCTCTTTGGTTTTGCCCATGTTGCTACTTAGACTTTGGCTGATTGTGGGGTGCACGGGTGTCTTTATGACAGCTAACGACCTCAAACAGGTGCTACTAATTTAGAATCATTAGCAGAGTGTAGCTGGACTATTTAAAAGCTAAATAACAGGTCTTTGAGGGTCAGAAATCTGGCTGATAAGCAAGTGATCAAATACTTATTTGACACAGTAATTCACAAATAAATTGTTAAAAAATCATACAATGTGATTTCCGGATTTTTGTTTTTAGATTCTGTCTCTCACAGTGGAAATGCACCTATGCTGAAAATTGTAGACCCCTCCATGATTTCTAAGTAAGAGAACTTGCAAAATCACAGGGTGATCAAATACTTATTGACCTCACTGTATATATATATATATATATATATACATATACATACATGTTTATTTCCAACTTTACATTACATTCTGAATGTCTCTACTCAATACTAATATATTCCATGCATTAAGTACATTTAATTAAAAAAAAAAAAAAAAAATAAATAAATATATATATATATATATATATATATATATATATTTACAGTTCTATTTTTTTCCCCAAAGTCATTCAATTCTGGTTTATTTCCAAAATTACATTAGATTCTGAAACTCAAATTTAAATTTAAATGTTTTTACTAAATGCTAACATAAGCAACACATTTAGTATATTTAATAAAAAAAAATCTAAGAAATATATTTCAATTTATATTAAATTCTCGATCTTTTTTCCCCAAAGTCATTTATTTTGGCTTTGTTTATTTCCAACTGTAAATTAGATTCTGAAACTTACATTTAAATGGCTCTACTAAATACGAATATATTCTAAGCATTTAGCGCATTTAATAAATAATAATAATTTAAAAATATATATATAAGAAATATTTTTTTAATAATTTATATTATTATTATATAATATTATTATTAATTCTCAATTTTATTTCCTCCAAAGTCATTTAATTCTTGCTTATTTCCAGCTTTAAATTATATTCTGAAACTCAAATTCAAATGTCTGTACTAAACACTAAAAAATGCATTTAGTGCATAAAAAAAATCTAAAAAATATATTTAAATTTATATTCAGCGCTCTCTCTTTTCTCCCTTGAAGTCAATAAATTCTGGTTTGCTCATTTCCCATGTGAATCTCAAATGTCTTAAATGTCTCTACTAAATACTACAATATACTCAATGCATTCAGTGCATTTAATAATAATAATAATAATTAAAATAAATGAATAAATAAATAAATAACAACAACAACAACAACAACAACAACAACAATAATAATAATAATAATAATAATAATAATTCAAAAAATATATTTAAAGTTAATTCAAAGTATTCAAAGTAATTTTATTCTGGTTTATTTCCAGATTTAAATTAGATTCTGAAACTAAAATTTGAAATGCCTCTACTAAATACTAATGTATTCTATGCATTTAGTGCATTTAATAAAAAAAATAAAAAAATTCTAAGAAAAATATTTCAATTTATATTACATTTGCTCTCTTTTTTAAGTCATTCTAGTTGTTTTATTTCCAACTTTAAATTTTAATTCCAATTTAAATGTCTTTACTAAATACTAATATACTCAAAGTATATATATATATATATATATATATATAAAAAAATCAAAGACGTATTTAAATTTATATTCGATTTTTAAAGTCTTTCGAAATTGGTTTGTTTATTTCCAACTTTAAATTAGATTCTGAAAATCTAATTTAAATGTCTCTACTAAATACTAATATACTAATATGCATTTAATGAAAAAAAAAAAAAATAAATATATTTAAATTTATATTTAATTCTCTCTTATTTTTTCCAGAAGTCATTCAGTTCTGATTCGTTTATTTCCAACTTTAAATTAGATTCTGAAAATCAAATTTAGATGTCTCAACTAAATACTAAAATAGTTAATGCATTTAGTGCATTTAATTAAAATAATAATATTCTAAGAAATATATTTAACTTTATATTCAATTCTCTTTTTCCCCACCAAAGTCATTCAGTTCTGGTTTATTTCCAACTTTAAATTAGATTCTGAAACTCAAATTTAAATGTCTCTACTAAATATTAATATACTCATTGCATTAAAAAAACAAGCAAACAAACAAAAAGTAAAATTCAATTCAATTTAACATTTTTGCATGCACACACACACATTATGTTGTCATTAATGAATACATGTTGTGAATTAATCCTAAATAAATAATTCATGAACATGATTTAACAGTCTGCTTTGCCCAATTTGACTTTTTCTTGCAGTAATTTAGCATTGTACCACTAATGCTGTTGAGGCACTGAAACGATGCAGTACAAACCCTTAAACAACGTTTAAATATGTTGTTTAATTTAATGATTCCAATGCTGAATATGTATGTTGATGTAGAGTTCAAGATAGATGATGGCGGATATAAAATGAACCAGATCACCCAGACGTGTTATTTACTTTTTTACTATTTTTATTAGTACTTTCTTATTTGTGTGTTGTCATTCACTTCACCGCTTCTTGGAAAACAATCCGATTTCATTCCACCCGCTCAATACCTAGCGAGACGGCTTTGTTTCCAGATGTCAATGCAGAACTCTAGACACCTTAGATCAGCCCTCATCCCTCCACATCAGCTCAACACACTGTATATCCACAGGTGCAAGCAGCTCAAAATACTTACACGCCAAAAATACTTACACAGCATGAACTCATAAAGCACAGGTCAGAAAAACATTCATCATTCATGAAACCGTATTCAGTATTAAAGAGAAATGGCTCATGTCAATCATTTGCTTGAAACACTGCTGACATACTTATTGGATTTTACTTCCCAGGTCAGGTTTAGCTTTTGGTGACCCATATATGTCAACTCCATATCCTGTTTCCTACCAGAGCACGTCCGATTGGTAAAAACCTACATTTCATACACGGAACCTTCCGCTAGGAATGTGAGGCTTGTATGGATCAATTGACCCTGGTAACCTATTGGCTTTCAGAAAATGTCAGCATGAAGGATTCATTTGTAAGGTGACACCAAGCACTGTTAATTTTTCTCCTTCAACGTAACACAATACAGAACACAGACACTTAAATGACCAATAAATCAAAAAAAGAGTATCAGTCTAATCAATCACAAGTAAACTAATATAGCTTATTGATGGCATGACAAAACCATTGTATGAAATACTGATTTAAAATATTTAAAAGCACAAAATAACTGCACACTGTAAATATTGTATTCAAAAATCTGAATATTTAATTTATTGTTTTAATTTATTAACATTTTATGAATATTATTCACTGAATATTTTTTTTGTTTATTTATTCAATTTTGTACACGTTTTAACAAGTCACTATTTTTTAATGCTTTAAAACTTTTTCCAGAAAAAAGGGATTTCTAAGATATTTTAAAAAGCATAACTGCTGACTGTGAAAATTTTGTTTAAAAAATCTGATTTTATTTTGTATTGCTTTTATTTTAATCAACTTATGAATATTAATCAATATTTTTCAAGATTTTTTTTTACACACACACACACACTCACACACGTTTTTTAACAAGCCACTCATTTTTTCATTTTTCAAAAGTAAGAAAAAATGATTCTAAGATATTTTTAAAAGCATAAATAAATGTGCTTATAAACGTTTATTTAATATTACACACACACACACACACACACACACACACACATTTTTCAACAATTCACTAATTTTGTATGTGTAAAACTTTCCAGAAAAAAAGGATTTCTAACATATTTTAAAAAATGATAAAATAACTGCTGACTGGGAATATTTTATTAAAAATCTGACTATTTTATTTTATTGTTTTTATTTTAATCACTGCGTGAATATTGTTCATTGAATATTTTGAATATATTTTATTTATTTAATTGTACACTTTTATATATATATATATATATATATATATATATATAAAATATTATATAAATAAATGTACACACACACACACACACACACACACACACACTTGTTTTTTTTTCATATATATTTTTATTTTATATATTTTAAAAAGCATACACACAAAATTGTATTTAAAAAACACACACACACGCACAAGTTTCAAACATTTTTTTTATGTGTAAGGTTAAAAGGTTATTTTAATCATTTTATGAACATCATTCACCATATATTTTGAATCTTTTTTTTTTAATTTACTTAATTTTTATGCCACACTAACATTTAATTCTTGAAATCTATAAATTATATTTAAAACATTCAAAACGCTGCAGCTTTGTTTATTTTCAATTTTCAATTAAAATTTTGATTCTTAAATTTAAATGCCTTTATTAAATATATACTGGACACACTAACATGTACTATACACCATTCGTAGTGTTAAAGAAATTAATACTTTTATTCATGCAGAACATAAATGGATCAAAAGTGACGATTCTAATTTTACTATATATATATATATATATGTATAGGGGGCATTCCATAGATGTTTTTCTACTGTACAAACTGTATTTTCTATCCATTTACCCCAACCCTACTCCTAAACCTCACACAAAACTACAAGCATTTTTTGATTTTCAAAAACACCTATAAGCTGTTTTCCTCATGGGGACCTAAAAACTTCACCACAAGGTCAAAAATGTACTAGTATTACTTGGACATTTGGTCCTCATAATGTAGAGAATACCTAACACACACACACACACACACACATACACTTTTCAACAAGTCACTGGTTTTCTTTATGTGTAAAACCCTTTCAAGCAGAAAAAACACTTAGTGCTCCTTTAACAAGAAAGAGCTTTGTTTAAAGTTTTTCCTAACAAAAAAAAAAAAAAAAGATTACTCCTGTAAGGAAATGTAGCCCATTTTATGCGCAGGGCGCGACAGAAAAGTCTATGTAAAATGTAAGGTTGGCTGAGCTGATGCTTGCAGAGAAAGGTGAGAGTAGAGTCCAAGGCTGCGAGGCAAAACAGCAGACATGAAAGTGCAGCATCTATTTAATTTAATGGTCACTGCTGGAGGGTCTGATGTAAGGTACAGAGGGATGAAGTGAATCCTGAATGAACAAAGAAAGTAGGAAAGAGCAATCCCTCAAGACTCACAGCGACCGGCCCGCTGTGTCCTTGGACAGGGCTCAGGACGGGTAACACATTACCAGCCATTTAATTAGACCTCGGGTGATGGATGTGACCGCTCGCAGGAAATCAAAGTATGAAACATAGATCCAGCCACTTGAATACGCTGTTCTACAACACAAGACACATGCAATACAACCTGGGATATTCCGCAGGGATTTGCGCGACATTCGACGTGTATGTGGGGATCGGATGACTGTCTGCGCTCGCACATTTCCTGTTACTAAAAGCAAGCGTGCGAATAAAGGCGCTTGGAAGTTGTCGGAAATGTGCGAGATGTCACACAAGCAGCAGGCGTAATTTGTGCTAATGATATTCCTAAATAATCTACGCTAATTACAGAGGTCAACCAAAATTATTCTCTCCATATGTCCGCTGTCTGGAAAAATCTCCCTCTGTGTGTGTGTGTTATAGGACACAAGGTAAAAAGATGACTGACTGCCTTTGTCACACTATTTGAGGAAGGGAATGAGTCATGCATTAGTGAAGCCGCTCCAGCTCTGTGGCTGCCCAACGGATTTTGTGTTGATCGCGTGAAAATGACTTTTGAAGGATTGTTTTTCTCTTCACACCTGCAGCCTGTTCCATAGTCTTTCATGCGGACGAGGATGAACAGGTGTGCTACTGCTGCTTTAGGTATAAAAGAGGCTTAGTTAATTCAAATCGTCTGTCGGAGCACCGAAAAGCGCACGCACTTCCATGAAAACTCTTCTAGAAATCCTATCTGATGACTAGAAATGAACATGAATGATGTGGATTGTTTAAATCAGGACATGCCTTGTATTTTCTCACTTTAAACCACTTTTCAAGAAAGAATAATGGTGTTTATCGATTTACGGCTATGTAGGTGTATCGAGTATTAGCAGACAGACTAAATCACATTGGAATCGCCTAATCCCCCACTAAAGTGCTTGAAATCCCTTCACTGTTCACCTCTTTCCTTTCTTCCAGCTGTTTGTTGGTTTTTAAAAAATAATAAGATTAAGCATGTTTATTAATCTCTCTGCTGGTGTATGAATGTAGAACAGCCTTCCCTATGTTTCTTTGACAATAGCAGGTAACAATCATTTTTTTATTTCCTCTTTTCAAAATGTACATTGACTATACAAGATCATTAACACTTTTATAACAAAGATGGGGATGCTTTATGGTGTTGCAGGTATGCGGTGCTGTGAAACAATTGTCTGAAGTGTTAATCGAGTTAGTGGTGCAGAAGTTGTTTTGTACTCACAGATCTGCTGCATCGACAAACTCCACGGCTTCATAGTTCATGCATAATAAATTTTGCAAATGTTTACATATGCTGCTTGTATACTGGTCACTTCTAATCCTGGTTCTGATAAATAAGCAAAGTAAATATTTGATGTCTTATCCACACCGATTCTTTATACAGTAGAGTTAAAACATGTGGCGACAGAAATTAAATCTGTACATGATTAGCTTCATTTCCAGTCAGGGTCCAGAATTAACTTGCTGCTCTGGCCAATAGTGGGTAAATTGAGAAAATTTACCTGCAATAAATATTCAATGATGTAAAGCTATATTCTGCATTTATAGTACCATTTTTAGTTATAATATAATATAATATAAATGAGCAATATCACACGAATAGCAGTGCAATATGGCTGAATATCAGCACGGCTGTAATTCAGCTGTATAATAACAGCAGTGCCGATATACAGCCAAATTGGATGGCTATGAGCGTGATATTGCATTTATACAATAGTTTGATGGCACGAGTGTGTAAAGACATATGAGCAATATCACACGAATAACAATGCAATATGGCTGTATATCAGCATGGCTGTAATTCAGCTGTATAATAACAGCAGTGCCGATATACAGCCATATTGGATGGCCATGAGCGTGATATTGCATTTATACAACAGTTTGATGGCACGAGTGTGTAAATACATATGAGCAATATCACACGAATAGCAGTGCAATATGGCTGCATATCAGCACGGCTGTAATTCAGCTGTATAATAACAGCAGTGCCGATATACAGCCATATTGGATGGCTACGAGCGTGATATTGCATTTATACAACAGTTTGATGGCACGAATGTGTAAATACATATGAGCAACAACACACAAATAGCAGTGCGATATGGCTGTATATCAGCACGGCTGTAATTTGGCCGTATAATCAAAGCATTACCGATATACAGCCATATAGCATGGCTACAAGCGTGATATTGCATTTATACAACAGTTTGACGGCACGAGTGTGTAAACACATATGAGCAATATCACACAAATAGCAGTGCAATATGGCTGTATATCGGCATGGCAGTAATTTGGCCGTATAATCACAGCAGTGCAGATATACAGCCATATAGCACAGCTACGAGTGTGATATTGCATTTATACAACAGTTTGACAGCAAGAATGTCTGTAAATTGAGTGTCTGTAAAAACCTTCTTTTGTGCAAACTACTTCCTTCCGCCACTGATTCAAATATCAGTTTGACAGTTTAACAGCTAAGCCCAAGCCTCCGTTACTAGTTCAAAAACGTCACTTTAGAACTAGTAACGAGGGAACGTTAAATGAATGATCTCGCTACTATTGAAACATCAGAAACAATTTCAGATGATCTGGCAGAGGTA